>NC_092351.1:3409879-3727771 GCF_963676685.1 Mytilus edulis
TTATTGTCATACTAAAATGTTTGTTTAAAGGTTGACAGTAGCTCTTCCTTCATTATGACAAAGACTTCAAATTTCATATCTTATTGTGTTTATCTTATGAACATTAGGAAAATGTAGAAATTAGTAATGCTTCATCATTTCGTGGAGTCTTTATTTATTTAAGTTTCTGGCCTAATATATTTATTTTTGCAGTAGATGTAGATTTGAGTTACAGCCAAAAAAATTGTAATTATAATGTAGGTGATGATGGCTTGAAATATTGGTATTATAGAAACTGACTCCTGCAAATGTATTAAAAAACTTGGGTGTTTTACTAGTAAGCCAAAAATAATATTGAAATATCAGGCAAACAAGAAATCTTTTAATTACAAACAAAAAGGAAATAATTTTGTCCTCACAAAATGTCTGAGATATGTAACTTGGCAGCAATGTCAAAAGTTCTCTTTTTCAATATAAGCATTATGTTGTCGATTGGAAAAGTGAGCTTTAATTGATTTAAAAAGCAGGGTGAGTTCATTAAAACCGCAGAACTGTTTTACAGATAGCATTTGTTTCCCAGAGATGGATTTTGATTTTGTATTGTGGTTTAATCTTAATTGTATCTTTTAGATATATGGTTCTGTATTTTTTGTAAATGAATCTGACAATTAATGATCAGGTTTTATATGATAACAATTAACAATTTCCTTTTTTAGCTCACCTTTCCTAAAAGGAAATGCGAGCTTTTCTCATCACTTGGCGTCCGTCGTCGTCCCGTCGTCTGTCGTCGTTAACAATTTTTCAAACATCTTCTCCTCTGAAATTACTGAATGGATTTGGATGAAACTTAGCATGATTGTTCCTTAGATTATCCTGCACAAAGTTTGTGCTTTGATTTTTGATCCGTCAAAAAACATGGCCACCGTTACTTAAAATAGAACATAGGGGTCAAATGCAAGTTTTTGGCTTATATCTCAAAAACGAAAGCATTTAGAGCAAATCTAACATGAGGGGGGTGGTAAAATGTTCATTAGGTTAAGATCTATCAGCCCTGAAATTTTCAGATAAATCAAACAACCCATTGTTGGGTTGCTGCCACTTAATTGGTAATTTTATCTTGAATATTATTATAGATAAAGATAAATTGTAAACAGCAAAAATGATCAGCAAAGTAAGATCTACAAATAAGTCAATTTGACCAAAATTGTCAATTGACCCCTTAAGGAGTTATTGCCCTTTAAAGTCTTTTTTTTCACAATTTGTTCATCATGTTGACTTACTTTTAAAAATCTTCTCCTTTGAAACTGCTGTATCAATTTCAGCCAAACTTAGGCTAAATGAGTTTCAGAGTATCTAGAATAAATTTTATATTTTATTTTCTTGTATGTCAAATAACATAGCTCCTATGGCTAAAATGGAACATAGGAGAAAATATTTTTTTTTGAAGAAAATAGGATAATTCAAAGAACATTTAAGTAAATTGAAAAGCCAAAATAATCATTGATGGGAGATTTAACCGAAAAAAATTAAGGTGAGCGATTCAGGCTCTTGAGAGCCTCTTGTTTATATATACTATAGCATTTTTTTTGGTTTGTTATGCTAAAGATTTGGAAAACATAAGGAACTATTTTGACATATGTAAACTAGATAGCACAAAACAGTTTTAAGTTCTTATTTTCCCTATTTTTGCAAGGACAAATGGTACAGAAATTATCAAGCTCAATTTATTTATCTCAAACTAGAAATGGCCATTAATGTGCAATTTAAGCTATATTTCTGTTTAATTTTATTGTATGATTGTAAAAAATCTCCGCTAAAACCTCAAGATTGATTTGTATTAATGTTCTTTAGAATGTTTTAAAATATTTTCTGCGGTATTCTGCACAGAACTTATTTGGTGAAAAAACAAGGATGTCATTGTAAAAAAGATCATAATTATGTGTAATGGTAAATTGTAGTTTTTAGCAATCAAATTAAAATCTATGAGATATATTGGAGAAAAAATGACCAATGACTCAACAAAAAGCTGCCCTTTAATTTTTAATAATAATTTGAGACCTTTCTGGGAGTTTTGGCTGTTTATTTATTACTGATATCTATTTATATGATATCAACAGTATAACAGCATACGTAATTAATTAATTGACATATGTTCAGTTAAAATTTAAATTTGTATGATTATTCCTGAAGTATTTCTTTTATAACATTTTATGACTTATAAGTTATATTTTTATTGCAATCATAACTTGCATTGTTATTTATTTAAGTTCTCATTTTATTCAAATTGTATTTTTAGCTCACCTGGCCCAAAGGGCCAAGTGAGCTTTTCTCAGCACTTGGCGTCTGGCGTCCGTCGTCCGTCGTCTGTCGTCCGTCGTCTGTCGTCCGTCGTCCGTCGTCGTCTGGCGTCGTTAACTTTTACAAAAATCTTCTCCTCTGAAACTACTGGGCCAAATTTAACCAAACTTGGCCACAATCATCATTGGGGTATCTAGTTTAAAAAATGTGTCTGGTGACCCGGTCAACCAACCAAGATGGCCGCCATGGCTAAAAATAGAACATAGGAGTAAAATGCAGTTTTTGGCTTATAACTCAAAAACCAAAGCATTTAGAGCAAATCTGACATGGGGTAAAATTGTTCATCAGGTCAAGATCTATCTGCCCTGAAATTTTCAGATGAATCGGACAACCCGTTGTTGGGTTGCTGCCCCTGAATTGGTAATTTTAAGGAAATTTTTGCCGTTTTTGGTTATTATCTTGAATATTATTATAGATAGAGATAAACTGTAAACAGCAATAATGTTCAGCAAAGTAAGATTTACAAATAAGTCAACCTGACCCAAATGGTCAGTTGACCCCTTTAGGAGTTATTGCCCTTTATAGTCAATTTTTAACCATTTTTCGTAAATCTTAGTTATCTTTTAGAAAAATCTTCTCCTCTGAAACTACTGGGCCAAATTAAACCAAACTTGGCCACAATCATCATTGGGGTATCTAGTTTAAAAAATGTGTCCGGTGACCCGGCCAACTAACCAAGATGGCCACCACGGCTAAAAATAGAACATAGGGGTAAAATGCAGTTTTTGGCTTATAACTCAAAAACTAAAGCATTTAGAGCAAATCTGACATGGGGGTAAAATTGTTTATAGGGTCAAGATCTATCTGCCCTGAAATTTTCAGATGAATCGGACAACCTGTTGTTGGGTTGCTGCCCCTGAATTGGTAATTTTGAGGAAATTTTTGCCGTTTTTGGTTATTATCTTGAATATTATTATCGATAGAGATAAACAGTAAACAGCAATAATGTTCAGCAAAGTTAGATTTACAAACAAGTCAACATGACTGAAATGGTCAGTTGACCCCTTAAGGAGTTATTGCCCTTTATAGTCAATTTTTAACCATTTTTCATAAATCTAAGTAATCTTTTACAAAAATCTTCTCCTCTGAAACTGATGGGCTAAATTAATCCAAAGTTGGCCACAATCATCTTTGGGGTATCTAGTTTAAAAAATGTGTGGCGTGACCCAGTCAACCAACCAAGATGGCTGCCACGGCTAAAAATAGAACATAGGGGTAAAATGCAGTTTTTGGCTTATAACTCAAAAACCAAAACTTTTAGAGAAAATCTGACATGGAGTAAAAATGTTTATCAGGTCAAGATCTATCTGCCCTGAAATTTTCAGATGAATCGGTCAACCTGTTGTTGGGTTGCTGCCCCTGAATTGGTAATTTTGAGGAAATTTTTGCCGTTTTTGGTTATTATCTTGAATATTATTATAGATAGAGATAAACTGTAAACAGCAATAATGTTCATCAAAGTAAGATTTACAAAGAAGTCAACATGACCGAAATGGTCAGTTGACCCCTTTAGGAGTTATTGCCCTTTATAGTCAATTTTTAACCATTTTTCGTAAATCTTAGTTATCTTTTACAAAAATCTTCTCCTCTGAAACTACTGGGCCAAATTAATTCAAACTTGGCCACAATCATCTTTGAGGTACCTTGTTTGAAAAATGTGTCCGATGACCTGGCCATCCAACCAAGATGGCCACCACGGCTTAAAATAGAACAGGGGTAAAATGTAGTTTTTTGCTTATAACTCTGAAACCAAAATCATTTAGAGGAAATCTGACAAGGAGTTAAATTGTTAATCAAGTCAATATATATCTGCCCTGAAATATTCAAATCAATTGGACAACCAGTTGTTGGGTTGCTGCCCTCCAATTGGTAATTTTTAAAGAAATTTTGCTGTTTTTGGTTATTATCTTGAATACTATTATAGATAGCGATAAACTGTAATCAGCGATAATGTTCATCAAAGTAAGATCTACAAATAAGTCCACATGACCTAAGTGGTCAATTGACCCCTTAAGGAGTTATTGCCCTTTATAGTCAATTTTTAACAATTTTCATTAATTTGGTAAATTTATGTAAATTTTTACCAAATATTTTTCTCTGTTACTAATGGGCAAAGTTCATTATAGATATAATTGTAAGAAGCAAGAATGTTCAGTAAAGTAAGAACTTCAAACACATCACCATCACCAAAATACAATTTTGTCATGAATCCATTTGTGTCCTTTGTTTAATATGCACATAGACCAAGGTGAGCGACACAGGCTCTTTAGAGCCTCTAGTTTATTTTATTGGTCTCTGGTCTGATGATCAAACTTTACTTTTTAATAAAATGTTATGATGTTTTGTTCTTTATTTTAATTCATTATTGCTTTAATATATTTATCAATTGATCATAATCAACCTTTGATCAACTATTACCATTCACAAATGATTGATAACAATAGGTTGACTTTCAAATATGAACCTACCTATTCTGTGCTTTGAGTCTACAGTTTTATCGTTTCTGCTTATCAATGGTTAGCTCCTTACAAAGTCTAGGGTATACAATGTCACTTGATCCCTCCAGAGTATTTTTAAATACCTTTAAACTAAGTTTGGGTGATATAGATGTTTCATTATGTCAGTCTGTGGTCTGTCCAACATGCAATCCACTACAAGTGTACTAAAGCAATGTGGGGTCACTGAATGGAGATGTGCATATTGTTAGAAATTTTCTGTTTCTTCAAGTTGATAAAAATTTCATGGTAATGAATTTAATATAAATAAGATGTGATGCCAATGAGACAAACCTCCATCCAAGTCACAATGTATTAAAGTAAACTGTTATTGGTGATAGTATGGCCTTCAACACATTGTCTTGGCTTGCAACAAAGAGCATGCTATAAAGGGCCCCAAAATGACCAGTGTAAAGTAATCCAAACAGGAAAACTAAAAGTCTATCTTTATATATAAATCGAGATACAAAAACACCTATAAGGCACACCAACAAACGACAATCACTGAACAAAGAGCTGACATAGGATGGGTGCATATAACAATGCAACGAGTTTTAGTGTATATTGGAGACATGAAGATCATTAATGGATAATCTTTTTATTATGTCCAGTGACAATAATTTGAGAGCCATGTTAATTTACCAGTCTGGAAATAGATACATGATTTGTCTGTTTAGCTGCTTCTTCAGTTTTTGAAAGTGTATTGCTTTTAATACTTTAAGATGTTTAAACCCTAACCTAAGGATGTGCATGTCTACCAGATTTTAATTTTTATGCTACCTACGAGCATTATGTTTTCTGGTCTGTGCGTCCGTTCGTTTGTTCGTCCGTCCACTTCAGGTTAAAAGTTTTTGGTCAAGGTATTTTTTGATGAAGCTGAAGTCCAATCATCTTGAAACTTAGTACAGAGGTTCCTTATGGTATGATCTTTCTAAATTTAATAGCAAATTAGATTTTTTTCCCAATTTCACGGTCCATTGAACATGGACAATTAAAGTGCGAGTGGGGCATTCGTGTACTTTCGACACATTCTTGTTCAAAAATATTCTGAAAATAAGAGGTATGCATTTTGATTACCAAAGTATATGGCGTTGAAAAAAACATTTCCGGTCTCAAAGAAACTTTTCAATTTCAGTTGACCTTATAAGTTAACATATTTCCTTGCACTTAAAAGGATACTAAAAAATTCAAAAGATCTTTAAGATTTTACATAAATTCTTGTCTTAGAAAGGGATAAAGTACTTTCTGAATCTAACAAAAAAATCTCTGAAACTGGCGTTACCAAGATGCTTGATTTCTTGATTGACAACATTTTTGTTACGCTTGGAGGACGTGTTTTTCAACAAATAATCGGCATTCCTATTGGTAAAAAATGTGCCCCTCTTCTTGTCGACTTGTTCCTTTATTCATATGAGGCTGACTTTATAAGAAAAAAAAGAAGTTAGCTGTGTTCTTTAACAAATACTTTCAGCTATTTAGATGATGTTCTCTCACTTAATTGATTACTTATTTTTATCAATTGGTGTGCACTGTTGATGGATTGATTTGGAAAAATTCTTGATCAAGTGGCAAAGCAAAAGGCTCGAACACATAAAACGAATAGAAAGAAACTGTCATATTCCTGACTTAGTACAGACATTTTCTTATGTAGAAGTGGTGGCTTAAATTTAACTAAAACTCTTACTGGTATGATAGACGCATAGTATTACATATATTGACAATAATCAAAAATCGGGGAACAGCAGTCAATACAGACAGTGTTCTTCTTCTTCCAGGTAAGGAACCGAATTCAAATCTTGAATGTATGAGGTCCCGCGAAAACTAACGCAATGTCGGACAACACAGAAAGTTTTCTCTTGGCTATTTACAGGATAAAACGTTCTCTCTATATATACAATTAAAACTATGTACAGGATGTTACTGTCTAAATTTTAGCAGAGCATGCCTTCAGGGCAGCTCTGAATCCATCAACTGTGTCAGCTGATGTTGCGGAAGTTGGCAGTTGGTTCCAGTCTCGAATGGTCCTTGGAAAAAATGATTGCCCTTTCTTGGAAGAAGCGGTTTTTACCTCTGGTCCGGCTATCGTTTGGCGTTAGATATTGGTGCCTATCTATGTCTATCAGATCATGTTGGATTTTGAATAGCATGCATAGCCTATTTTGTTTCCTGCGGTCTTCAAGGCTTTCCCATTTTAAAGATGTTACCATTTTTGTTACACAGCCAGGTGTGCGGTCTGTGTAGTTGTTGTTAACAAATCTAGCTGCTCTTTTCTGTACCTGCTCGATTGCTTTTATTTTAGCCTGTTTTGTAGGGTCCCATACTGTGCTAGCATACTCAACTGAAGGTCTTACTATTGTTGAATATGCTGCTGCTTTGACCGGTTTAGTGCAATCTTTTAGGTTACGTCGTATGAAGCCTAGTGTTTTGTTGCCTTTTCCCACTATGTTGTCGATGTGTCTGTCCCAGGTTAGATTATTGCTGATAGTAACTCCCAGGTATTTACTAGCTTCAACGGTGTCAAGTGTGTGTCCGTGTAATTTGTAATTAGTTGGTATTACAGGACGGTTCTTGGGTTGTATTTTAGAATAAGAATTTTAGTGTTAGAATTTTAAATACCATAAAAACGGATAAGTGTATAAAAACAAAAAAACAAAAAAAATAATTAGACAAGACATCATTAACCAAAAAAAATACATTAAAAACAAGAATACAAAAATATGATTAACAATAACACAACAGGACACTGGCGGGATGTATAAATATCGAGCCCCGCAAAAACGATATTACTAATATGATATAAACAATGTGTATGGCAAGCCGTTTTACTATTTATTATAACTGCAGGATATCTCACATCTATAATACTAAAATAACGATCGCCAGGTCCAATTAAATGTCAGCCGTCATGACTTGAAAACGCCGGACGAATTAAAGAATTTAACTTTATATGTAACTAATTACCCCCGCCACTAATATAGGACAATGGTGTTAACTAAATTTTCACCATTCCCGATTCATTCCCGGCCCTTTTGATTTCCTCATATTAATATATAATACCAATAATTAACACGGTCCGGGTCGAATCCTAATTGTGTACAGTGGCGGATCCAGAAATTTTCATAAGTGGGGGCCCACTGACTGACCTAAGAGGGGGCCCACTTCAGTTACGCTTCAGTGATTCCCTCTATAAACAACCACATTTTTTTCCAAAAAGGGGGGGGGTGGGCCTGGCCACACACCCCTAAATCCGCCTCTGGTGTATTGCTACCAAAGAGACAAGTAAAATGCGGCGGGTTAAAAACGGGTGTTTCGTGAATCTCAACCTCCCCCTTTTCACTTACAGCTAATGCAGATTTAGTCTAAAAACGCTTGACCAGGACATGACTTTTTCTCATTTGACATAGGCTTGTGTTCTTTGGCCTCATTGCATGTGAATATATCGTCGTGAGATGATGTGTCCGGTGCCACGATGATCTTAATGTGACATTGACCTCAAGGTGTTACTTTTCCTTACTTTATTCATTATATATATATGCGTTAATTTGGCATGTGGATGTATCACCATGTTATAAAAGTTGAGGCACAAGGAATTATGCCAAATTTCTTTTAAACAAAATCTAGGAAGGTTTAAATAACAATCAATAAGAAGATGTGATAAGTGTGCCAATGAGACAAGGTTCCATCCAAGTCATAATGTTAAAAAAGTTAACAATCATAGGTCTCAGTACGACCTTCAACACGGAGCATTAACTCACATCGTACAGTAAGCTATAAACAGCCGCAAAATAATCAGTGTAACACAATTCAAACAGGAAAACAGACGGTCTAATCTATTTACAAAACGAGAAACGAGAAACATCTATGAAACATTCCAACAAACGACAACCACTGCTGGTTCCTAACTTAGGAAAGGTGCATATAATATATGCAGGTGCCGGTCTGAAGATTTCAACAGACACCAACCTTTGACCTTAACCTGATACAGCAGTACAACATTACAACAAGAAATGACGCACTATAAAATATTAATTAAAATGGCTAAACTCTATCAAAAATACGAAGTACACAAAATACAACAACGAGAACAAACACATCACGCGACAAAGCACGAATACAACAACAAACAGCCTGCTAGTTGATAAATGAAAATGACTATATTGTAAACCTATGGCAAGCCGTTTTGCTATTTATTCTTACTTCAAGATATCTCATAAACTTTATAAGATATCTTATATAGTTTATAAGATATCTTATATAGTTTATAAGATATCTTTAATAGTTTTTAAGATATCTCATATAGTTTATAAGATATCGTATATAGTTTATAAGATATCTCATATAATTTATCAGATATATTATATAATTGTCTTTATAAGATATCTCATAAACTATATAAGATATCTTATATGAAAATAGTTTATAAGATATCTCATATAATTTATCATATATATTATATAATTGTCTTTATAAGATATCTCATATACTTTATAAGATATCTTATAAACTTAAGAAGATATCTTATAAACTTTAGAAGATATCTTATAAAGTATATAAGATATCTTATAAATTTTAGGAGATATCTTATATAATATATTAGATATCTCGTAAAAATGAAATTATATAAGATATCTTATATATTATAGGAGATATCTTATTTAGTTTATAAGATATCTCATAAAGTTTATAAGATATCTCATAAAGTTTATAAGATATCTCATAAATTTTATAAGATATCTCATAAGGTTTATAAGATATCTCCTAAAGTTTATAAAATATCTCCTAAAGTTTATAAGATATCTTATATAGTTTATAAGATATCTTATATAATTGTCTTTATAAGATATCTCATAAACTATATAAGATATCTTATAAACTATATGAGATATCTTATAAACTATATAAGATATCTTATATATACTATATAACATATCTTATATAAACTATATAACATATCTTATAAACCATATAACATATCTTATAAACTATATAAGATATCTGATATAAAAGTTGTTTATAAGATATTTCATATACTTTATAAGATATCTTATAAACTATAGAAGATATCTTATAAATTACATAAGATATCTTATAAACTATATGAGATATCTTATAAACTTTAGGAGATATCTTATTAACTTTAGGAGATATCTTATAAACTTTAGGAGATATCTTATATAATATATGAGATATCTTATAGAAATGAAATTATATAAGATATCTTATATATTAAAGGAGATATCTTATATATTATATAAGATATCTTATATATTATATAAGATATCTTATATATTATAGGAGATATCTTGAAATTCGAATAAATAGTAAAAGGGCTTGCCATATAAATCCCCCAATTTTTGGAAGATGTACAGGTCGAAGACGTATTTCTTTTTATCAGTTCACTTGATGTCTTTGAGCTGACATGTAAGTTTGGAAAAATCGAACCTCAAAATATGAATAAAACAAGTTTTAAAATCATGATAAACACTTTTTGAGATCTTGCTGTTTGTTCTTCGGATTTGGATACCCGATGTGATTCATTGCCATCATACAAGGCAAACATCCAAATTGTTTATCCTTGATTGAAGTTTTTTTCTCTCGGTTTACAGCCCTCGAGGAAAACAACCCATCTCGGGTAAAAAATTACAATAATTGTTTAATGTTACACTACTGTCTCAGGTTATGACGTCTGTTAAGGGTAGGATGTTCGCTTGTCATGTTTTGGAATTTTTGTCAGATTTTCGAAATCTTCTGGTTTTATCCATTTGAATGCCTTAAAATACTTTGCCCATTGACCCTTATTCATTTTATAAATCTTGTACATGTATAATTATAAGCCATTTGTAAAAGTCTTATAAAATATTATTTAGTTTTTAATAGTTTTGAGAACTTTAGCTTGTCAATGATAAGACTATGAAAAGTCAAGAGAGAACGTTTTCCCGCCTAAATTTCAATAGCTAATATCTCAAAAACAAGCACATTGACCTCTATATTTTTGTTTGCTCTTTTGCTTCCTTAATTAATCCCCTTTCAATATAATTATATTAGTCTATTGGAAAGTTATTTTTCTTGAAACTGAGTAGCAAACTTCGGCTGCATTTTTACACATATATCCAATGTCATATGTTGTTCAGTGGTTGTCGTTTGTTGGTTTGGTTTAAAGGTCTTTCTCGGCATAGTCCGGCCGATTGGTGCAGATATAGAGCAGAATTGCTCACTTGATGAGGAAAGCATGAAACTTTGCATAGTAGTTCTTGGTTATATACCCTTTGATTTCAGCTATGGACCCACTCTGAAAAATCCAATATGGCTGCCATTTTCAAGATGGCGGAAAAACGGTATAAAATTCAAGATTGTCCTAAAAGTATTCTATATAATTTCGGAAATTAAAGTAATGATTCTTTAAAAATGGACTTCATGTTCTTGAATTTGTTATCAATTAATTCAAAAGTATAAAACAAATAATTTGGGTATTTCTATAACACATAAGTTGCAAATATAGCTGCATATACAAAAACAAATAGTGAAATTCAAAATGTTAATCAATATCATAATGTTACATGTTATTGTAATTGTTCTTTAAACGCTTTCAGTTTTAATGGTTGGAATGAAATATGTTGAAACGAGTCGATTGACGTTAATATAGGTCGGTTAAATGTGGTGGAATAGTAGGTAACTCATCTGAACTTTGAGGCAGTGCCGAGGGCACCTTGTCTCGTGTCTCTTCAATGCCACGTCTTACGTCACTTATCGCGTTTGCATCTGCCGTACCCACTACATCGTCAAATTATTCTATGTAATCAATAGGTGTACCTTTCTTCAGGCGGATTAGACGATTGCCATCATTTAAAATGGTTAAGGGGCAACTATTTCCTTTTCCAACTACGTGCGTAACCAATTTGCAACATTTCAGCGAGCATGGTCCTAAAATGCACTCCTGGTCAGCACTTTTATTAGTCTTAATGGTAACAGTCATGTTTGAATTTGGTGGAACTGTGATGGTTCGTTTTATGCAAACTAGCTGAGTTAAAATCTCGTTTCCACTATTAACAAATGAAGCATTTATCTCTTTATTGTTAATGGTAATTGTGGGACTACTCAGGTTTATCACTGCGATCAGTGTGTCCAAAATAACTAGCCTAATTATAACATCGTCTGTTAATGGCTCTTTGCACATATCCCATTGTATGTTTACTCTATTAATGTCGAGAGTCGTTCCTTATAATCTTCTCAATAACAAGCTGTTAACCTCATCACGTAGCGTTACGTTCTCCAAATCTCCAAATTTTCTACCGGAATTAATTTCTCATTTACTAATGTTATCATTGCAGCAGTGTCCACAATCATGCTCACATTCTGGTCATGTGTAGTACCTCGTACTACTAAGCTCTTTCAAATGGTTCGTCTGATGACAATATTGGACGAGGCAGTGGGCCTCTGTTCGATTGTGTGATAAGATGATGTTTCATTGCCAATAGACTTTGGAATCTGAGTTGTCCTACTGGCCCGACCCTTTGCTCCATTTTTGAGGTTACACTTTGATTTGCTCCTTATCGTGGTGAAGGTGACCGTTGTCTGAAATATTCGGGATTTCTGGAGTTTGTCCGTGGAGATGCTAACCGTTGTTTTTAGGGACTATATGATCTCTAGCTTAGTGTGGGTGTTACTGATCGATAGGCATTAAGCTTGGATGTACTTCTATCTGCCGATTTACCGCGATTGTATTGCTCAATAGATCTTCCACGTTTATATTGATCATGTGATCTTCCATTGAACTGATGATCTTCCATGATTTTTTATCAGAAGAACCGAGATTATATTGATCGGCCAATCCAAAATTATGCTGATTAGTTGAAAGCATAACATCAGCTAGTTTTGTGACAAGTTGTGTGAGGTTATGCAACTCATAATCCAAAGGACTGCTCATATTTTCTTTAACGGTGGTCGATGGTCATAATTGGCACTTTTTTATCCATATATCGCCATCTGGTTTGCTTTTGAGGTTTTCACGTGTTTTAACACCTTGTTGAATGTTTCTAGGTTCCTCTCTATTACATGCCTTGAAGATTCTTTATTTACATCCTCGACGGAATGTTATGGTTGCAATCTGGTTTGATCGTCTTCCTTGCTGAAGCGCTGCTCCAAATGAATGCTTTTTAAGGCCTTGGAATCATCATCTGTGTTTACCATGCGAGCGTACTCAAAGCCAACATCGGCCTGGCAATCTGGGGCCTACACACATTTTTCCTGATTTCCCATTGTCATCTACCGGCAGTTCGTTCAAATTGGTAAATGAGCGCCTCCCAAGAGATGGATCCTCTTCAATTGAGTTTTTAAATTTGTGGCAGCTGTGGGCTTCGGCTCCGGTCCCTTGCTCAAAGATTTTCTTGCCACATGGTATATTCTCTCTCCAGTGAAGAGTCTGAAGAAGAGGTGTTGTCACACTCTTTTTCTTTCCTCTGCCCTTTCCTGGATCGGTCAATGGAGCCAACTTGATGTTATGGGAAGCATATTAGAGCTCCAGAAGCGGACGAGGTTGTCATAATTGGAGTGATAAATGTGGGATTTGCCATTGACTCGACGGGGATGATACCGTAAGTAGGCACTGCATTCAACATTGGAGAAACTTGATAGAATTCATTTGCAGCTAATTGATTCTGTAATGGTGTGCTGATCTAAACCAAATATTATTGACTCATAGTAGCTGGTTAGCGTGCGTAAGAAGACACATAAGCCTTTTGCTGGTATCCTTGATTAGTACTAGAGGTTTATAGTATGTTCTTAAATGGAGATTGTTGTTGAATAATTTGAACTGTCTCATGCAGGGCCAAGGGCCCTGACATAGGACTTTTGACTTAAGGCGAAGACACCTTCAACAGAGTTGGCACGGTTTATGGCACAATTGTGGAAAGAACCACGGCATGGATTTTGATGTGTACTTTTGGTAAACTTGCGTTGTACTGGCAAAGGTCAAATTTTGGCTTAGATGATGTGTCCATTGCAGAAATATTAACTTCTTTATTTCGATTGTCCACTGATTCATTCACAACAGATGCCAGTTGTTGGAAGGTACCCTGCTGTTAAAATGCACTTTGAAATAGAACTGTGTCTCCTTCCTCAGTTGTTGTCAGCTTGTCCATTCGTCTCACCACAACATTGAATATCTTATTGGTCTGACCATCAATTCCGTCAAGCAATTATTACTAGCCTTGTGGTCTATCCTGTCGTCAGACTGCTGAAGTTGCTGAGATATTGCTTTCACCTGTTTGTTATTGATATTCATTGCCTCTTTCTGTTCAGCTTGAAACGTAATGAGACCAACACATATTTTATATATTCGCGCTTCGCTCTGTTTTATATTGCGGTAAATATCAACTGTTCTTTTAGCATTTGATTTCTATCTGTTAAATATTCTTGGTACAATTGTTTAATAGTCATTTCTGAGCTGTCCTCTGTTAAAGCGTCTTCAGCTGTGGGTTTCTCAATATCACCAAGTGATTTAGTTTCTGCCATTTCAATGTTCTTGTCCTTGTTGTCCCCAATTCCTGCCATTTCACTGATATGTGTTTAACTGATTCTCAATTCAGTTTAATGTCTCAAATTGCAAAATATTGCGACCAAGAGATAAGATAGGCACTGAATAATATCTTAAGGCAGATAAATCCCAAATTACAGCTTTTATGTGTGACCCAAGACAACAAATAGTGCAGCTTTTAATGAAAGCTACTGCTACAGTTTTTTATGACAGCTACTACTTTGTGTATGAAATGACAAGCAAGGCAAAATCAGAAAGGACAGAACTGGGACAGATACCAAATGACACTATACATCAATAAAATGCTTATATTCAGGTCAATTCTCAATAATGAATATTTGCTTATTTTTCAAGGCGGCCATTTTGAAAATAGCCGCCATTTTGTATTTCAAAAATAGAACAAAACAAAATCTTGCTAAGTACACCAAGTCATTCAAATATGTTGATTTTTGTGCACCCAGCATCAAATCCACTGTGGTTTATGCAATACTGGAAAATATTTTAGAACGTACGGCAGCCATCTTGAAATAGGCCGCCATATTGAATTTTGAGAATGGGTCCATAGCTAATATTGCTCAGTACACAAAAATGTACCATCATGCAAAAATTGGTGCTTCCCTCATTATTTGAGCATTTTTTTCACCGATCGGTCGGACTAGCAGTTGTGTGTATAGATTATACCGTTGGTTTTTCTTTTTGAATTATGAGGTCTTTCCACTTTTCGTGGAAAGACTTTTTGTTTTTCTTCTAATTATATTTTTTTCTTCTTCTGCCGTCTGAGATGCTTTTTTGTTTTACCACTTATGGAATGGATGTTTGGCCAATGATGTTGTACAGTAATGGGGGTTTCAAAACTCATCATGTGTGACCGAACACTTAATATTTTACAAACTGTTTTCACCAAATTGTTCGTCTACTCTTAAGAATGATTTGTTTTATTCCCGGTCGGGGGGGGGGGGGGGTAACTTCGATATTTTTTTTGTAAGGGTGTGCCATTTTTGCCTCAAAAAACGTACCCATTTTAATATAACATTCACTGAAATTCAGTACCTATAGTTATAAAAACATTTAAGAAAGAATGACCTATACTTCATGCTTATATAAGCACTAACTCAGGCGACAAATTTCCTGGGTTCGTTTGGGAACTTATTTGAAAGGTGAACTTTCAAATGAATTGATTTAATTTAATATAATAATTGACCATTAATATTGTAAGATTCTCAATAGCATATTTATATATGATATGTAGATCATACCCAAAATCCATATACAGTTATCAAACGTAAAGGCATTTTAATATAAGATGTCATTAAAAAGGAGGGTCATTTCTATATAAAATCTCGCAAAATTATGACCCATATTTTTGGCACATCCCCGTATACCCAATATTAAGAAGTGACAACCCCCTCCCCCCCCCCACCACCCCCCCCCCCCCCACCCCCCGTGGTTTTATTTTGACGTGATCGGAACACATCTTATGGGAGTTATTTCCCTTTGAAAATTTAAGATAGGCGATATGTTGGATAAATTCATACGGTATAAGTCGTAGAGGCATACAGTCTTTAGATATGAAGTCCTTGGTCTATTTGAAGGACTTTGAGGTCAAGGTCAAAGGTCAAGGTCATGTTATAAATTTTGAATTTTGCTTGTTATCGTTATTCAAAAGAAACTGTTACAGTTAATGAAATGATATGTTTGCCAAATTACTGTTTACAATAAGGCGCAACTTCAACCTATTCAGTCGAAGTGTTTTGGTTAACCCTTATAGGAGTTTTCTCCCCTTATATATTTGAAATCATTATTTCTCCACAACCATACAAGTGATTGACCTCGGGCCTTTCGATTTGAGTTCCCTGACATATGACATTAAATTTGAGGTCAAGGTTGAAGGTCAAGGTCATATTCAAAATTTGTGGATTTTGCTTGTAATCTATATTCAAAAGAAACTGTAACAGTTAATGATATGATGTGTTTGCCAAATTACTGTTTACCATAAGGGGCAACTTCTACCCATTTAAGTCGAAGTGTTTGGTCAACCCTTATAGGAGTTTTCTCCCCTTTTGTATTTGAAATCGGTATTTCTCCACAACCATACAAGTGATTGACCTGGGGTATTTTGATTTGAGATCACTGACCTATGGCCTTGAAATTTAGGTCAAGGTCAAATTGACGTTTTAAATTTTGACCTTTGCATTAAATTATTGCTTGTTCATTATAAAACAATAAAGTCTCCTGCATATACCTATTAATCTTTTTTTTATATCAGTTTGAGGTACCAAATCAAATCAACAAGGAGTGACCTTTTCTAACATCTTTTTTAAAAATGCATTCTTAGTATCGAGATGGAAAGACCTTCAATTGTTCCCTGAAGAATTGGTTTTTCATTTTATCAGTCATTTTTAGAGTCTTTATAGTTACCCGTTAGGTTAAAGACTTTGAGTCTTTAGTTGGCCCGTTGACACTATTGTAATGCATTTCTTTAATTCAATAAAAACTTGTTGTGTGATACATATCATACCATCGCACCCAACTGTAGTTTTATTGAGTAGAATATTTCTTTTAATCCATATTATATTAATAAAATTAACGGTACTAATTTTCTTGCACCAGATGCCCATTTCGACAATACATGTCTCTTCAGTGATGCTCGTGGCCATAATATTTGAAATCCAAAGCTTATATAAAAGATGAGGAGCTATAATCCGAAAGGTCCACAAAGTAAAGCCAAATCCGTGAAAGGAATATTAAAGTTCATTTTATTCTATCTTGCCGATGAAATTTAACTTTAATTTATATAACAACAAAATTATATTAATTAGACTCACCTGTTATTACGTGTCTATCAATATTTTTGCAACACTATTGACGTAATATTTTACTTAAGAACATCTGTTTTGTCGTAAAATTGAGCTGTCCATGGCCATGTTATACTAGCAGTTGTGTTTTTATTTTATAATTAGATTTTGTCATGGGTCTAAATGTAAGCCTACTTGTTTTTGTTCACATTTTGTCGATTTAATGAGTTAGGCCTTTTTAATTATCTTTTTATATATATTATGTCATTTATTTGACTTGGCACTGTTAACGTATATTTGTTCCGCCTAACAGAAGTTCCAATGGAAACTTTGTTATAAACATTGTCATAATATATTGTTACGAATTTGCAGTTTAAGAAGGTTATAATATTTCTACAGTTGTATATTTTTTGAAACCTCTTTGAATTTTCCATTTGATCTCTTTATCATTGCAAACGGCATTAAAAATCATCCCTTTATCCTTGGTTGCTATCAGACGCTTTACCTGTATAATTGTTGCTAGGGTGCTCTCTTCGAGGTCCGCGTTCGAGGTATAAATAGTGGGTAGCTATTCAGTTCAAATCGTCATTTGTACCGAAGACAGCAGACAGTTAACATTGGATAGGTTGGAAAGAAAGTAGTGAATAGCAGGCAGACGGTTTAGTTTAAGTAAAGTGAAGTGCTTGGAACCTGCGGAAAGAATATAGAAAGGGCTGAGACTGTTGGTTCGGTACGGATTGTCCAAACAGGGCTGGTGCTAAGGTTTTGCGTCTCACATCTCTCACTATTGCAGTGAGTGTTTGCTGACATACCATGCCTTAGTGCTGCCCTGTTGTTCAGACAGTTATAGACATGTTTATTTAATAAAGTTTCATACGAAAGTTTACACCAGTTTGAATAGTTTCCATACATTCGTTTTATTCAGGTTTAGCCCCGTTTTTTACATTTAGGTTACAGACCGTTCCATACATTTAGGTTTCAGACCAGTTCCAAACATTTAGGTTTCAGACCAGTTCCAAACATTTAGGTTTCAGACCAGTTCCAAACATTTAGGTTTCAGACAGTAGTTCCAAACCGTCTGACCAGTTTCATACATTTAGGTTTCAGACCCGTTCCATACATTTAGGTTTCAGACCAGTTTCAAACATTTAGGTTTCAGACCCGTTCCATACATTTAGGTTTCAAACCAGTTCTATACATTTAGGTTTCAGACTATAGTTTCAAACAGTTGGTTTAAACAGTATCGGACTGAAAGGGTTTTAAACAGATTTAATTCAACAGGTTCTGGTTAGGTTGATAGGTGTTGAAATTCGTTTTATGTAGTATAGTATTTGTTTCATATTTGTTAGTGATAGTGTAAACTTTTTATTGACTTTAGAACTTTTGAATTGCTTTTCAAATCCCAGGAAACTGGTACGAACCCGAGGATAATAATATCTAAACGTTCCCGCCCGGTTACACGTTACAATATATTCCTGTTGGAACAAATATTCTATACCATTTTTTCCGTAAGGAACATATACTGTAATATTTATTCCTGTGGGAATAATATTCCAGAATATATTTTCCTTTTGGAACTTATGTTATGAAGGAACTTCTATTCCGTGACAGGCACAACCTTTTGAAACTTTTTTGTTTTCATTTGTTTGCTTTATTTGGCCTTTCAATATACTTCAATTCGAGCGTCATTGTTGAGTCTTTAATAGACGAAATGCGCGTCTGGTGTAATATAAATTGTAAGCCTGACATCTTTGATATTATGTATTTATGAGTAATGGTACAATACTGTGTTTGTCTCAGGATAAGGTCAAGGTCTGTTAAACAGTTTATAACCACTGCATTGTATGCAGCTGTACTAAGTCAGGGACCTGTTGTTCAGTAGCTATAGTTTGTTGGTGTGGTTCATATGTGGTTTTCCTTCTCGTTTGTTTATTAATTAGACCGTTGGTTGTCACGTTGGAATTTGTTACACTGTTATTGTAATGGCCCTTTTTAGCTTGCTGTTCGGTGTGAGCCACGGCTGTGGATCGAATGCCGTACTGAAACATTTTATTGCCAACTTTAACTACATTGTGTCTTATCAACACTCATACCCTATCTGAAGTATGTTAAAGTGTTTATTTTAGGGTAGCCAAAAATGAAATTACGTTTCCATCACCCTAATTCCCAACACAAACTATTTTTCTATACGCGGCTGCTATATGAGATAGGTACTTTAATAAGTTATGCAAATATGACAAGCATTTTAGATTCAAAAAATCGTGTCTATCTGTTTAATTAAAAAAAAACCAACATCTTTCAATATAGTTAATAGAGTGCATGTTACAGTGAAAATGGATAATAAGGGATTATGTAGAATACTTGAAATTTCAGTGATTATGTAGATCCCTGAAATGTTCAGTAATTATAAATAATCCCAGATTATGCAAATACTGTAACAAATCTAATTTGCAAAAAGATTATAATAAACTAAATTTTTAGTCGCAAATAAGGTGAATCCATGTATAAGCAGGTAGTCTTAGCAGGTTCCCGCCTTCGTGTTGTCCTTCTTCCATTAGAAAATTGTTTTTCAGATTTCTGCCATTACATATCATTCGTTTCACACAAACAACAAAACTGACTTTAAGGCTAATTTGAAGAGAGTAACGTTGCATGGCTTAAACCTAAATCCTACAACCATTACAAATATAAATGAGTGTACAAAAGTTTTGAAAAGCTTCGTCAAGGGTTTGTGGAATAAGGGCTTGCATTGGTTCTTCGCCACTAAGGTATCCGATGAGATGCATGAAGTCTTCGGAACACCCTCTTACTGGTAAGTCTGAAGTATGCTCATTTTCAAGTTCACTCAATGTCTGGTCATTGCATAGTATAGGAAAAGAAAAATCAGACGAATCATATATTTCAGGTTGAAAATAGAGAACGTTTGGAATACCCGATGGGACTATAACCTCTTGTCGTTGTCTGCGTATTCTATGGTCGTTCCAGTTTTCCATAAACTGATTTAGTTGAGTCTGAATTAAAGGAAGAAAACAAAATCTTAAACATTCAATATGGAGATGATCTGCGGTACTAAAAAGTCCAATATCACGCATGTTCGCAAATGTATTTCTCCAAAATAACATTAAATATTCCGAAAGACTTCTCCACAACCTTTCAATTCTTTGGTTTCCTGTTGATCTTCCTGTTAAAAAACTGTTTAATCCAGATATTTCATCCCCATGATCGAATCGCAATGCAATGTGTAAGTCTTTTACCAAAACGTTCTCGGTGCCAGCGTCAGCACGAATGGCTCGGGGAACTCGTCGTAATTCCTTCACAAAATCAATGTAAAACTTAGCAATGTATCTAGGGTTGTTGTTGGAGCAACCTGCTTTTAGCCACAATATTCTTCTAGAATAGCCATCAATAGCTCCGTGAATGGCAATGCCATATGGTTTGATCTTATCGTAACCGTCTATGTGTATCAGATAGTTCGGTCCACTATTGTAATAACTCCTTCTCTGAAGTCTGTGCCTTCTTCTTAAGCTTACGCCATTAGTGTCTATGAAACCCAAGCAATTTCTTACATTTTCCTGTGAAACAGTGATATTGTAATTTGAGTTGAGGAGTCTCCACATTGACTTGTATCCTACATTTGTAAAGCCATTAGCACGTAGTTCATATATTTTCTGACATACAAGTTGGGGCTTGGTTTTGGCGTCGCCTTAATCGAAGTCTCCTTTTAATTCTTTCTATCGTCGAGAAGCTCACTATAATACCATGATATAACATAAGAAATCCACAGATTTCTTTTGTTGTATAAAGTCGATTAAAATAATATCTAACAAGATCTTCTTTTGTGCCATCTTCACCAGGGAATGGGAATGCAATGCCATCTGGTAAGAAAATAAGTGCCTGAAAAATAACCAAACATATCAATGCTATAATCGATCTCAATTTACAAGCATCATTCTTATAATGCATGGTGTATCGTAACACCCGGATATAGATACCCTTGGCTTGGTTCTATGTTTATTGTCTGAGAATTTTTTTTTTTACTGTAAAACAATCTGAGTATAGCTACCTGGATACCAATATGATGATACATGTACAGTTATGCATTTTTTTCTTGACAATGAACAGAGAACCAGGCCTTCAACACGGAGCCTTGGCTCACACCGAACAACAAGCTATAAAGGGCCCCTAACTTGATTACTAGACGTGTAAAACCATTCAAACGGGAAAACCAACGGTCTAATCTATATATCCCTTGTTAACTTTCGGACTAGTATGAACAACAAAAAAACAACCGGATGATCATAAACATACAAAAAATTAAGCCTTTTCCCCTTTTTGATTGAGAATTGGTAATGAGAAAACTAAAATACCAAAATAGGTATTGAATGGGTCAATTAATGATAAATCTTGCCCTGATACCCCGCTGGTGGCCATCTTGAATGATGGATTCGCACAAAGTAACAAAGCTTTGTCAGCACCTCATAAGGAACAGTCATGTCATGTTTTTCTTTTACTTTTGGTCTAACTTTAAAGATAATTTCAAAAGTTCTCTTGATTCCGAAAAAGGACTTCTACTTGAAATAAGACCAATATTCTACCACTTCCGGTTAACAAAATATTTTTTTTTGTCTCATTTAAGGCAATTTTATACATTTGTACCCAGATTCCACAATTATATGAAAATTATGAATGTTATCAATGAAAATCTGTTAAAACACTACTTTCGGCTTGGTCAAGGTCATTTCCGGTTTACTCTTTTCAAGGTCAAATATTTCCAATCGTTTAATTAAAATTAAAACAGTCGATATGTTTATTTAACAGAAGGGGCAATTACTTATATAAGAAGACGTCGTAGTCAGTTTGTATATTACCGACTTTTGATTTCGGAGTATATATGAAAATTTGGACAGGTTACCTTTTCTGTGGTTGTGCATTCGGGTTCTCAAATCTCGGTCAAGTAAGAGAAAAAAATTCAGAAGAAAAATACAATGAAACAAGAATGTGTCCAAAGTACCCTCACACGATCATTTTCTATGTTCAGTAGATCGTGAAATGGGCGTAAAAACTCGTATTTGGAATTAAAATTAGAAAGATATTATGATAGGTCACATGTGTACTAAGGATCAAGTTGAGGGGACTTCAACTTCAGCAAAGACGACCTGAACCAAAACTTTAACCTCACACGGGACAGGCGGAGTGACAGACGTACAGACGAACGAACGCACGGGCGGACGGTACGACGAACAAACGGACACACAGACCAAAAAACATAATGCCCCTCTACTATCTTATGAATGGCATTCAAAAAGAAAGTCTTCACAGGGTCAGTGGTGAAACCACATCATGTTAAAAAAATCAAAGCGATAGCTTGCGAAAGAAAAAATAAGCTTAACAAAAATATTTGGCAAAAAAAATATTTAATAATTGGAAGAAAATCAAAAGGTTTTTCCACAAAAAATTTATACTCACCATTAAAATACTGTAGATGAAGCTCATCTTAAATTCCAAGAAGACACTAGGAACCGCGTGGTCAAATATTATTTTTTCACTTTTGCACTAAAACAAGTCGACATTTTGAAAGTAAACATGGACTGTTTTCCAGAACAAATTGACATTTAAAAAGTTCTCTTGTGCAGTTTTTGAACACAAGTATGCTTTCACGAATTCGGAAAGGCGAGAAACAACACGACAAGTGACCACGATTAACTCGGAAAGTATACTTTTCTAAAGCAAGAAAGAAACGTTCAATTTAGCAAGTGAACAAACGGCAAAGTTTACTAGGACACAATAATATTATGTACACTTTTTGGTCTGTGGTCTTGTTCAGAAGAACTCAACAAGTCAACTTGTAGTAAGTCTACAAGTTGAATTATTAATTAAACAAGTAAACTTGTTTAAGTGTACAAGTTCAGTAACAATGCAACTTTCCCTCTTATTTTTGTCGTCAAGTTGTGTTGACAACTGATCAACTGGTGACTAATATACGTTTCCATAAAAAGGACGTCCTTTTCCCTGTAAATTATTGATTTGAATGTGAAATTTGAAATATTGTAACACTGTTCACGACTCATTTAATGCTAACTGTATAAAAGAAAATAAACTGACAAAAGAACATTTTACAAGTAACGGCAACCACATTAACCCTTACTTCTTGTATCAAACAATAGCTAAAAGTTCTCGACAAGGACATTGTTTTTGTGCTGGCACGAAGACACATTTACATGTACCATTCATATATAAATCATAAATTGTCTCAAAACGGAGATGTATATATGAATAAAAACCCGGAAAGTCGTCTCCTTTATTAAATCAAACTTTGCACCCACCATCACCATTCAATATCCAAGGACTTTAAAGTTAAGTAGTTTGCGCATATGGTACACCCCTTGTAAAGCTTTTCTGTTGCAAATAAATCGCAAGTGTTAGTTATGTTGTGTGTTATAAGCTGGAATCAAGTCATCATGTGGAGTCAACTTATCGGATAAAATTGCATTACAATGTCGACTTCCTCATATAAATGTAATGACATATAGTAATAAGAAGTCAACATATTGAATTTAACTTGTTAATTGATTCAGTCGACAAGTTGTTTATTTCGTCGATGTTATAAAACCACGTGACCATATTGGTAAAACATAGGTCTATTTTTAAAAACGATTTCCATATGTGCTTCGGATGAGTGTCGCTAGCCATTGAGTTCTTTTTCAAATTTAAGTTCGAGTTGATATTCAGAGTTATTCCATATTGATAAGATTTTAGAAGGTTTTTCTATATGAATCGGATTTTGAATTAGTATAGATAATCGGGTTTTCTACAAATAGATATAACTTATCAGCCACAAAGTAAATCTTTTTTGCGAGTGAGCGCAGCAAACGAGCTTAAAAAATCACATTGTGTCGAGCAGCTGATAATTTACGATATCTATACGAAGAAAACCTGATTATCTGTTTAACGTTCTCTGACTGGTCGTTTACCTATCCCGAAGACAGTTTTCGCTTGACAAACGCAAGCTTGATAACGTCTCCTCTTTCATTGGAACGTCGCTGATAACTTCTTCCCTCACATTGTGACGTCGCTGATAATGCCAGGTCTCGTTTTGAAGCCTTTATACGAGAATTGCGGAGCGACAGAGAAGGGTGCTATAGTCTTAGAGAATGACGATAAATAAGCATATTCACCTGCGGAAAAAGTATACTGAACGACTTTAGAAACGCAACACTATCCTATTCTTTTAAATTCCTATTTTAAAATAAGCATTTTTGTAAACAAACTTATGAACAGAATGTTTAAAAAAAAAATGTAAGTTCGAAAGTTGAATTGATTACGTCATTTTCAATGTTGAAATATTGTGGTATACGCTAAATCCTTGGTTTTCCCCTTATCAATGAACGTGTCACCATCAAAAACAATGACTGCCTGTAACAAACGCCAAAATGAGTGTCAGAGAGGTCAACCAATTCTGTTCGGCACGTTTTGGTTTCTGTTTTGCACCTTCTGATTTTGCCGTTGTTCCATCCATTACAATGGGTTTTGGCAATTATGCGGTTTGAAACTTTTAGGATTAAAGGTTTTTTCTGAAGTGTTTTTTTTTTGCAGTTCAGTTAGTGGGAAAAATTTATGGCATAAATCTGTTCAAAATGGCATTCAGCCGTAGATCTGTCTCTCAAATGACGTTGCGTTATTCAATTCTATTGATGCTGCATTTTCACTACATGTTGATCTGGTCATTAATGGTCTTCAACAAATCCCGTCTACCGGTATCATTGTCGGAAGGACAGTAAGACGAGTTTCTGACGTCAAATTGTTTGGTTGCAGCACGTTTACGTTCCTTTTTGCAGTACTAAGTATTCTAATGGGTTGATTCAGTTTATAATTCCTCAGTCTTGGCAAAATGGAGATTCAACATTTTTTTAACTGATTTAAGTGTGGCAAAGGATTGAAAGAACTGTATCAGAAAGAAAAAAATGCAAGAAAAAACTTTTATTGGTTCGAAATTTCGCTTTCTGAAATTCGGGAGATCTCAATAACCCGGTATGTTCAATAACCTCAGGTAAATCAAATTTTGACTTTTTTCGAAAGAGAAAGAAGTATAATAAGATTGCATAGTACTTGTATGAAGATCAAACATGATTTGGTAAAAAAAAAAAATCAACAAAATGAGTGTTGCATTTTTAAAGTCGGTCAGTATATATTCACCGCGCAAAACGTCGCGTGCTTTTACGTGCATCATTTTGATAAAAAAAAAAGTTTGATGTACAAGTGGTTTTGGTAAATAATTGCCAATATATACATTTCTCTCGGAATATGGAATAAAACAATTACTGTTTGGCCTTATTGAATATTAGTTTTTCAAAAGTCAATGTAACCACATATTTACCTCACCAAAACACAGTAATTGTATACTGTTTGGTATGAAAAGGGGACAGTCAAATATTAGAAAAAAAGTATTTAAAGATAACAATATTTCGGACGTACCCCCACACCACTTAATCAAGTCGTTTATTTTCCTTAGTTTTCAAATGGGATGAGTATTATAATAAATTCTTGAAGGATTCCACAGAACCCTCTGTCTCGCCTGAGATTGCTGCTGTCAGTGTAAAATTGTAATGTTGACTGTAAAAAGTTAATTTTTCTGTAACATACTAGATTTAGAAAATATTTAGTTTTCTCTGCAGCTTAATAGGTACCGAGTGTACGATCATATCGTTATGTTTTTGTCGTCCAAAATTCAAAATTCCTAAGTCTTTAGTAAGTTTTACTGAAAACATATTTTCAAACAGGACTTCTTTTTAGAAATTGAACAAATCAGAATTCAACATCGATCCTCGATTTTTGCAATAGACAAAGTACCAACAGAAGACCAATAAAAGATACATTATTTGATCAAATGAAGACATATCAATTAAAAGAAGACATTAAAACAAACAATAATACACATAATATCAAAGATCAACCATGAACAATAATCTTGGAACCGAGTGCACTCAGATGCTCCGGGAGGATCCTGCATCAAGAAATCCTAATGTACTCACAGCCTATGCTCCGCAGGTTCATATAACTCGTAGAAGAGAATCAATATCGTATTTATAGTTTAGTGACCAATAAATGCTTACATTAATTGGCTGTATATGTTTGCAATAATGTCCATACACAGCCAAAATTATACATCAGAAATATATTACAGATCACACGGCTATATTTTTGTCGGAGACTTTTACAGTATTTGTTCTTCTTCTCATGTTTGAAGGCTGTATGGTTGCCTTTAATTGCCTACACTAATTCATTTGAACTTAGGTGGATAGTTGTCTCATGTACAGAATGTTTCGCTTCTTTGTACTCTTTGTACCTTTAAACTCGTTTTAATGCTGTGATAAGTTAATGAATTTGAGACATTTTGAAAGAAATTTGTGTTCCTTTGTAACAATATTTCATCCCCTGCATGTTGAGTTTATATCTCTGAACTCATATGATATATATAAATAGGGAGAGTGTGGCCATTATGCAGTATCTGTGCACAGAAACAAACTACCATTTTAAGGTAAGAGATTTTCCTTTGTAATTAAGCATTATCCCTTGATCAAAATAATTCTCATCAATAAGGAATGTAAATATGCGTGTAATTTATTCACACCAAAAGAGGTTGAACATTTAGAATTCTACTCTTTTGTCGACAGTCTTAAAATACAGAACTAAAAAGTTCCTTTTTTGTCGACCATGCATAAATTTACTTCCCTTTGAACAACATATGTAATACTTGTGTTTGATATTATTTCTAAATTTCCTGTGTTGAAATAACAAAACAATAACACATTTACTTCCAACCCGACTTCCAATCCGTCTAGTTACAGTTACAAAACAAATCGGCTCACATTGTTGCTTCTAATTTGTCTATATGTTATAGAATGGTTCAATTGCAATATTTTAAATTATTTTATCCAGTTGTGTCTAATAAATTATTAGTCATGGAATAGCATTATACTATAAGGTCATGGTTTTCTAGTGAGTAGCATAAGATAAGGTAATTAAATTATGTAACTACTTGGAAATTGTTCAATGTTCATTTAGTTTTCTTCTGTGTGGATTCGAATCTTTTCAAGGGAACCATCTGTTGTCATATCTACGTCCATTGAAACTGTATCACATAATATGCCACCGACTGATATGTTCTCTTGTGTATAAAGTTCCGATGGTAAATCTTTACCCAAATAGGGAGACGTAAATTCAAGTTCGGTGGTACATGTATCTGCTATCGAAGAACTTGATCTTTTTGAACATCCTTGGACAGATTTATTTTCATGTATTTTGTCATGTAAATCCGTGTCTGGAAAAAGTTGATTTGGATTGAAATAACCTAATTCCCTTGTTAATGTTACAGACACTGATGAACTGTTATGAATACAGGAATATTCATGAATATCTGTTGAAGGTACGATTGGTTGATACGGATTAAGATAGCTATTTCTAATCCTATCTTCCTCTGAGCTTGCCGAAGTGGATTCGGAATTACTTTTGGTTAGATTAACAGCATCTGATGACACTGAATATTTTGATTTGTCTTTTGAATCGTCTACGTTTTTATCTTCATCAGCAGGCTGATATGGTGTTAGATAACCATTGCTTTCAGCCTGAACATAACTTCCAGTAGTATCGGAATCTGATATATTATTATCCATAAGATACTCAAGGTCAATTATCATATTTGATTCATCTATTACGTCATATATCCCATCTATGTCATCCAGAGGAATATCTGGTAATGAATTGTCTGTAATATTTATCCTTCTTCTATTGTGCGTTTGATACCTCTTCAAGTTGCCGTAAATCATTCTATACCGACGCTGGCAAACACTGCATATTAGTATTACAAATATCAGAGTTCCGGCACTGATTGAATAAATAATTATTTCTCTATCATTTAAACCTGTTAATAATCGTGTTTGAATTATGAATTATTTCTATATTGTATAATACATTGTATAAACCTAATGGTGGAAATGTGAGAAGAAAACATGATAACATACCGTCAAAATCAAATACGGGTTATTATCAATTAAGGACGTTTGACGAGGTCAATACGTTATATATGGACCTGTTCAGATTATATTGACTGAGGACGAAGTCCGAAAGTGTCAATATTATATTTCATGTCCATATATGATGTATTAACTGAGTGAAAGTCCTTAATTTCTATATTAGATAATTATGTAAATAATATATTAGGAAAATGACGTTCAATGTTCTTTTTGTGTGTTTTTTAATTGTATTTTGCAAGAATTTTAACATGTTATTGAAAATATCATTTGTTTTAAAAACTTTTTAGCTTGTTACATTAACATTTTTGTATTTTTATCGTTTGCATTTAACATAAAATTCTTGATATCTCCTGGTAAACTAAAATGTCTTATCTGATGTTGCGCTTTCTCCGTGGCTGTTAAGTGTGACGTCATGACGTCATAAATCGGATGCACTCGGCTTCAATCTTAACCCTCTTGCTGCCGAGTTTTTTTTTCTTGCTTTGTCGCGCCAAAAGCATCTTGACGTTTATTATCTGTGACGTTGCAAAACTTGTGCCTCTCTGTAGAACTGCGCTTTCCTGCCGTCCATAGTTTTTCCCACGTCAATGTAGCCGTAATTATGAAAAACGATGTATAAGTAATTTTACGGAAGTTATTGCTCTAAGAGTGTCATAAACGATGTTTTTAATACAACATTATTCAAAAATACAACTTTTAACCTTGGAATATATTTTTTTTTTTATTTTTTGTCTTAAAATAAAGTGAAAATAATATACCAATTGCTATACTAGCTTTGAAGGAGACTTTGTTTTATCTTTGTCAAGTGAAATGCATACATGATTCTTAACCAACAATAAAATACTAAAATATTTATTCTCGTTTTTTTATTAGGTAATTGGTAAATACTGTAAAAAAAATCTCTCAAATCATTATATAAACGGCAAAACAACGGCATCGAATGAAAATGAAAATAAAAACAAAGCGTGTACAAATTAATAAAAATAAATGAAATTTCCGAGCAGCTGTTCTATGATTCTATGAACTACTTTTTGTTTTGTGATTCTATGAACTACTTATTTTGCCATGTGATTATGGACTTTCCCAATTGATCTTCCTCTAAGTTCAGTATTTTTGTGATTTTACTTTTTTTTGTATAGTATCAAACGTGTCGTTTTAAAATTATCATGATTTCAATCCTTGTTTCGGTAGGCGAGGAAATATTTTTTATCTAAAAATTATTATCCATATTCATTTTGCTTATTTTTTAATCATGTTTATTATCATTTTGTTGACCACTTATTGCTAAAAACTTTAGAGAATATGAATAAAAAAACATAGTAAAAAACGAGAAAAGAAATTCTCTAAAATGAATTTCTATTGTCTACAAGTGAACCTGAATCAATAATAATTCATTTTCATTTACTATGATAAAGTACACACTGTAATTGACATACACGAAATATGATTAAAATATTTTAATTGATAAATTGTTCCCTTCTCAACGTTCAGTGGCAAGTATTTCATGCAATATCAAGGACGTCTGAAATTCAATATACAATAAATCTATTACTCAGTAGGTCCTACAAAGTAAAAGATTTGTGCTGAATGCCCCCCAAAAAAAGAGGTTGCCACTGGGAAAGGATATCTATGATATATATGATAGGAATAGAAATCATTGTGTCTACAAATAATTTAACATCCCCATTTCGAATGAAAATAAACATTTTTAAGTCAGTGCTTCCATGATGAAACAGGTTTACAATGTATTGAAATGTCGTATGACAATACAAGTACATCGATTAAAATGTGTGTATTTTACAAAAAATAGAGGCTCTCAAGAGCCTGTGTCGCTCACCTTGGTCTATGTGCATATTAACAATAAACACAGATAAATTCATGACAAAATTGAGTTTTGGTGATGGTGATGTGTTTGTCGATCTTTCTTTACTGAATATTCTTGTTGCTACAATCATCTCTATCTATAATGAACTTGGCCCAGTAATTACAGTGGAAAATATTTCCTAAAAATTTACAAAAATTAATGAAAATTGTTAACAATTGACTATAAAGAGCAATAACTCCTTAAGGGGTTAATTGACAATTTTGGTCTTGTTGACTTATTTGTAGATTTTATTTTGCTGAACATTATTGCTGTTTACAGTTCATCTCTATCTATAATAATATTCAAGATAATAACCAAAATTTGCAAAATTTCCTTAAAATTACTAATTCGGGGGCAACAACCCAACAACATGTTGTCCGATTTGTCTAAAAATTTCAGGGCAAATAGATCTTGACCTGATAATTAATTTTGTCTCGTCAGATTAGCTCTAAATATCTTTGTTTTTGAGTTATAAGCCAAAAACTGCATTTTACCCCTATGTTCTATTTTTAGCCATGGCACCCATCTTGGTTGGTTGGCGGGGTCACGCTACATATTTTTTTTAACAATATACCCAAATGATGATTGTGGCCAAGTTTAATTTAATTTGGCCCAGTAGTTTCAGAGGAGAAGATTGCAAAAACTTACGAAAAATTGGTCAAAATTGACTATAAAGGGCAATAACTCCTTAAGGGATCAACTGACCATTTTAGTCATATTAACTTATTTGTAGATCTTACTTTGCTGAACATTTTATCTCTTTCTATAATAATCTTCAAGATAACCAAAATCTTCAAAATTTCCTTCAAATTACTTATTTCGGGTCAGCAACTCAACAACCCGTTGTCCGATTCATTTGAAAGTTTCAGGGCAGATAGTTTTTCACTTGATGAACGATTTTACTCCAGTCAGATTTGCTCTAAATGCTTTGGTTTCAGAGATATAAGTCAAAATCTACATTTCACCCCTATGTTCTATTTTTAGCCATTGCAGCAATCTTGGTTGGTTGGCCGGGTCACGCCACACATTTTTTAAACTAGATACCCCAAAGATGATTGTGGCCAAGTTTAGATAAATTTGGCCCAGTAGTTTCAGAGGAGAAGATTTTTGTAATAGATTACTAAGATTTACGAAAAATGGTTAAAAATTGACTATAAAGGGCAATAACTCCTAAAGGGATCAACTGACCATTTCGGTCATGTTGATTTATTTGTATCTGTAATAATATTCAAGATAATAACCAAAAACAGCAAAGTTTCCTTAAAATTACCAATTCAGGGGCAGTAACTCAACAACCGGTTGTCCGATTCATCTGAAAATTTCAGGGCAGAGAGATCTTGACCTGATAAACAATTTTAACCCTATCAGATTTGCTCTAAATGCTTTGGTTTTTGAGTTATAAGCCAAAAACTGCATTTTACCCCCATGTTTTATTTTTAGCCATGGCAGCCATCTTGGTTGGTTGGCGGGGTCACGCCACACATTTGTTAAACTAGATACCCCAATGATGATTGTGGCCAAGTTTGGTTATATTTGGCCTAGTAGTTTCAGAGGAGAAGATTTTTGTAAAAGTTAACGACGACGGACGACGACGACGGACGACGACGGACGCCGGACGCCAAGTGATGGGAAAAGCTCACTTGGCCCTGTGGGCCAGGTGAGCTAAAAATCCTAGCTGAAATTTCAATCGTGGTATCTGAGCCCTAAATAAATTATCCAGTTCTTTTAAATAAAGCGTGTATGGTGTATTAATTGTGAATGAATAGTAATATTTCGCGTAATCAAGTATAACAGTAAAGTTACCTTTTTTATCATTATTTTTTTGATTTTAATATATAAATATGAGATATTCGGATTGATAGATGTACGAAAAAAACTTTAAACAAATTTCTCGAAAGAATGCAACATTTTACATGAAAATGACGAACTAGATAATTAGTAAACACGTTAAATAAGTTGTCAGTGCCCCTGAGTATTATCACGTTACAATGGACCTTTGACGTTCTACACAATCAACAAGATTTGTGTGTAGAAAGCCATAAATGTCCCTTTGACAGCAAGATGGTTAATGCTTCTTGCGTTTGGAATCTTTGTTGACGATTTATAACCACTGGGTACATCTATCATTCGTAATTTTCAGTCATATTATTACACTTGTACGCATAAAGTCATGTGTATGTTTGTTTGGTTTGTTTTATTAGTTATGGTTACATAAACTATATTTCTGTTTCGAGTAGCACACCACATTTATTCTAATATAATAGACCTATAAGCAAATTCATACAAGTGGGCGGTGATTTTAGCATCGGAAATGAACACATTTATTTTAAAACCAGTTGTTGACCGTGATACGGGTTGTGTTTTTGCTCATATATTTTATGGTAGTATGATACTAAACCCCTAACGGGAGGGATTGTGCCTGATATTCATGTGATAAAGACATGATGTTTCAATCAGTTTAATTGAGGTCTGGAGCTGGCATGTCATTTACTGATAGTAGTCCTTTGTTAATTTACATATCATTGTCTTTCTGATAAGGTTCTTTTATTACTTATTCTAACATTGTTTACACTCTGACTTCTTTTAAACTGAGATTTACCGTGTATATTGATGTGTGTTTGTTTTGTGTGGCTGAGATCTCATAAAACATGTTAAACCCCGCTGCATATTTTCGCTTGTCCTATTTCAAGGGCATGTGGCCATTTTTCGTCTTGTATGAGTTTGTTTTATTAGTTCATTTATATATTTCAGTTTAGTTTGACGTCCTTTATCACTGAACTGGTAGACATTTTTCATATCTTTTGACAGTTTTAACTCATCAATTACTATAACACACATTCTGTTTTCTTGGAATTAGATTTAGCGATTTCTGTTTTAACCAGACATATTTGACATTAAATTTACTCATCAAAGATACAAGGATTGAAATTTTGTATTTACATTTCGTCTACCCATCAGTGACACTCGAATAAAAAAATGTTAGAAAAGTAAAATACAAAGTTGAAGAGCGTGTGTGAAATGTATGAAAATAAAGAACACTGAACGATATATATTTTGCTTTTACCCATATCTTTCGTTTTAGGGCTGTTGGTAGAACTTGCTAATCTTGTTTTACTGATCATAACTGTTGAGTCTTTTCCTATGAAAGTAGACAACTTAATGGTAGGAGACCATGGTGTAGTAAACTTGCTATCTGTATATGTTGTCAAAATTGAAGTCACGTCATGGTCTGTATATGTTGTCAACATTGACGTCACTTCATGTAGGGTTGTCGATTCTGGAATATCATTAATGTGACTGACATTTTCAGATGAAACTAAAAATTAATAAACGTAAATTGGCATATTATACAATGCTTATCATAACAACTCACCAATGATACTAGGCCTATATTTTGATTTTTACACCAGTCACGCAACTTTACTCGAGAGTCATCAGGTGCGCTCGAACTAAAAAAGGTCAAATTTTATACGACTTTGTTCACTTATAAAAACCGCAATTCTTTAAAAGGATGTCGATTATTGCTAAGGTAAACCATATATATATATAGCAAATCCATTTTGTTACATCTTGTGATCAATTTTATTTGGCAGTCGCCATTTGCAGTCAGCAGGGTTAAAGAACATCGGTTGTTCGACCTGTTAGTCAAATGCGTTTGGTTTAAAGATACTTTTTTACTTTTTTGGTCTTTTGGAAAATGTTGTTTGTGCTGTTTTTAGACCCTTTTACAACGAAATTTGTTTTACATGCACACGTTTAAAAATTGCGGTTTTTATCCAACGCAATCATAGGTTTGAACGTAGTTTTCAATTTAGACTCGTTTATATATATATATATATATATAATGTCTAAAAATAGCAACAATCAACATTCAATCTATTTAAGTGTGGATCAGTTTGTGAAAATAAACTGATACAGTTATTGAATTAAAGTTATATAACTGTCTAAGAATATAACTTAAACACGCTAATTAATACATTAAAAGTTCTATTAGATTTTAAATAGAAATACGCCATATTTCGCTAATCAAATTAGCTTCATCAGGCGTGTGCATCTCTCAAGGTGAAATCGGATGCATGACAAAAAAATATTTTTGTAGCTTAATCTATACAAGAGTTGAGAAAAAGTGTAACATATTGATTGATGTTGCATAAAATATGTTTGTAGCTACAACTACATGAAGTTGGAATAAAAGTTTAACACAGTTATAGATGTTCGATTAATTGTATGAATTTATTGACATTATTTTGCGACAATTAATACATTAAATTCATACAAGTAATCGAACATCTATAAATGTGTTAAACTTTTATTCCAACTTCATGTAGTTGTAGCTACAAACATATTTTATGCAACATCAAGCTATATGTTACACTTTTTCTCAACTCTTGTATAGATTAAGCTACAAAAATATATTTTGTCATGCATTCTTATACAGTTATATATTTATTGTATATATACATATAAAAGAAAAAGCAGTGAAAGTACTAGTAAAAGTGATGAATTGAAACCGTCATTATCTTTTAATAATTTTCTTATATATATATATATATATATATATATATATATATATATATATAACAAGTCAAAAAGGGTACAACATCACCATTAAATAACTATAAAATACACAAATATTAGATATTTCGGATAACAGATATCCTTCTTCGGTAATTGCACAATGACAAATGAATCATGTCAATTCAAATTGAGACTCTATCAAAATCTTGATTTATACAATTTAAGCGAACGCTGGAACAATTTTAAAATTTCCAAACACACCGCAAAGACTACAGAAATATGCCAAAAATAAAAATAGTTATTTACGATGTGAAATGGCACAACTCTAGATTTCCAAAGGTTGTGACAGTTGAGATGTTATAACTGCATTGAGGGCAGTCCTCAAACAAAAAAATGAAAAATGTCCTAACCGATCAAGGATGGTATAAATTAGACAACGGTAGGGCAATTACAACAGAAACTACATATTTAAGCCTCCCAAACGAATATCAGTATAATACTGATTGAAAAAATAAGTATTGTATAATGAGGTAAAATAATTGAACGTGGCAACGTACTTATACATCATCCCGAATCAATGAAAACCTGTAATTTAAACTGTTATTTTAAAAATAATTTCGAACTGTAAAGCCAGTACTAAATCCGGCGTTGTTTGAAACAGGTAGTCACAGGAAAATGAGGGACTCGTTCTATGTTTTTTCATTTATACCCTCTGGGGAGACTGTCCGTAACTTTCTTATCCAAAATCTTTCCCGAGCGACTCTGTCGACCTTCGACCAACCCTCGTTGTGGTCTATGATCGTGATGGAAAGGTTTTTGAGATCAGCTTGTGTGTGTCCAGGTGATCTCAAATGACGACTTACGGGTAGGTCGGGCTTGCAAGTGTAGTCACTTCGATGACCATTCATGCGTTTGTTAAATGGCTGCTCTGTCTCGCCAACATACTGCATGCCACATCGACATTGAAGGAGGTATACAACATTCTGGGTTTTGCAAGTTACATTGCAATATATAGTGTACACAGACCCAGTCGAGTGGCAAGTGAATGTTTGAGTATTCAGTATTTGTTGACAAGTCAGGCAACGTCTGTTACCACATGACTTGCACCATCCTGCAATTGAACAGCTTTTATTTGAGGAGAGCTGACGTCTCCTCAAATAAAAGCTGTTCAATTGCAGGATGGTGCAAGTCATGTGGTAACAGACGTTGCCTGACTTGTCAACAAATACTGAATACTCAAACATTCACTTGCCACTCGACTGGGTCTGTGTACACTATATATTGCAATGTAACTTGCAAAACCCAGAATGTTGTATACCTCCTTCAATGTCGATGTGGCATGCAGTATGTTGGCGAGACAGAGCAGCCATTTAACAAACGCATGAATGGTCATCGAAGTGACTACACTTGCAAGCCCGACCTACCCGTAAGTCGTCATTTGAGATCACCTGGACACACACAAGCTGATCTCAAAAACCTTTCCATCACGATCATAGACCACAACGAGGGTTGGTCGAAGGTCGACAGAGTCGCTCGGGAAAGATTTTGGATAAGAAAGTTACGGACAGTCTCCCCAGAGGGTATAAATGAAAAAACATAGAACGAGTCCCTCATTTTCCTGTGACTACCTGTTTCAAACAACGCCGGATTTAGTACTGGCTTTACAGTTCGAAATTATTTTTAAAATAACAGTTTAAATTACAGGTTTTCATTGATTCGGGATGATGTATAAGTACGTTGCCACGTTCAATTATTTTACCTCATTATACAATACTTATTTTTTCAATCAGTATTATACTGATATTCGTTTGGGAGGCTTAAATATGTAGTTTCTGTTGTAATTGCCCTACCGTTGTCTAATTTATACCATCCTTGATCGGTTAGGACATTTTTCATTTTTTTGTTTGAGGACTGCCCTCAATGCAGTTATAACATCTCAACTGTCACAACCTTTGGAAATCTAGAGTTGTGCCATTTCACATCGTAAATAACTATTTTTATTTTTGGCATATTTCTGTAGTCTTTGCGGTGTGTTTGGAAATTTTAAAATTGTTCCAGCGTTCGCTTAAATTGTATAAATCAAGATTTTGATAGAGTCTCAATTTGAATTGACATGATTCATTTGTCATTGTGCAATTACCGAAGAAGGATATCTGTTATCCGAAATATCTAATATTTGTGTATTTTATAGTTATTTAATGGTGATGTTGTACCCTTTTTGACTTGTTATATATTATATTTTGTAGTGTACAGAATCATATTACATGATCCATCGCCCTGTAAGATTGATCGTTGACTATTTATTCAGTCATTTTATATATATATATATATATATGTAGTACTCGGAGGTGAGATAAAGACGCTGAAGTGCGATGGTCACGCTGAAGTGCGATAATTCACGCCGAAGTACGATGATCCGTACGCTGAGATGCGATGGTTTGGCATAACGTTTAATATTTTGACGTTTACAAATACAACATGCAGGCATACGAAGGCAGGATGATATAAAATAAGGATTTCATGCTAACTGAGATAAAGCAAACTGCACCAACCAAGGAGCTCTTCCTCTAAATCACCATCAACAGAAACAATTTATCATCCTCAACTAAGTTAAACACCATATTTTCTGAATCCATACTAATGCTTGCCAATCAGAAAATTGGCATACTTAGTCTAGTATTTGAAATTAGATTAAAACATCATTTGTTTTATTTCACCTGCACAGGAGTTAAAAGATTACCAAATACGAAACTAGCAAACTACGGTTGACAAATCTTATGAACGACTGACAAAAAAATGTTTTGAATCCAAGATTTTCCCTTTACCTTATAGTGTTAATTCTTAATATAGTTATTTTAATTTAAAGCGTCGAAAAACTAAAAAAACATGTTAGCGCATTGCGTGAAAAATATCTGACTCAGACAAATGCCCTTCCCCTTTTTAGAAGTGAATTGGTTAATTCTTTAATGATGCTGTTTCATTTAAATATCTCGTGTCTGTTTTGCTTGTATACTCAATGTCACAGACAGACCATCGCACGTCAGCGTAACCACCATCGCACTCCAGCGTAGCTATCAACAAAGCTAACGTCACAATGACACCATCGCACTTCAGCGTAACCATAGCGGTTCGGAGTACCATCGCGGTTCCGAGTCCTACATATATATGGTTAAACACATTTAAGTGGTTCTATACATTATTTTTCAAATATAGTAAAATCTGTTTTTCAATATGTAAATCGTCAGGTAAAAAATATAAACCAATTGTTTTACAACAAATATCATAAATGTAATGGGAAAATCCCCGTTTCAAATACTCATTTGACATCAATTATATACTCTCTTCTCCATGTTAAGCTTCACGTAAGTTGCTGTATACAGTAATTGCCATGGTTTTGCAAAGGCACAACATTGTTTTATATAATTATTGTTAACAACATATTATAAATGTAAATGTCTTTTCACAAGGTTTATTTCTGTTTCACTAACACTAAATCAGATCAAATCCGTTTAAACTGGTTATATCAGCTTAACATGGTTAACTCTTAAAATCTTTGTTTTGTTTTTCAGACTGTATATCATTTCTGCATTTTCATTATAACATTGAAATAACTGCGTGTTTCCCCAAGCTTTGGTCATTGTCCGAATGTTCTTTACTAGGTTACATGATATTTTCAATTAAAAATTATATATTCAAATTTCGAGGACGAAACTCATAGGTCGAACATACACTGACAACATCATGGAAAAAAGAAACAGGCAAAACAACAAACACAAATTAAAAAGAACAAAAAATATAAAACCTAAGACTGATTAACATGAACGCAACAAAATAAAAACAAGTAGAGACATTGTGTTCTGGGAGATTTAACAGATTTTGCTCGACATGTGGCACCTGTAGTGTTACTCATGTAAGCACAAGCTTGTTGATGATTATAATTCGGTAGTTCGAATTCGTGAAGAAAAGGGGAACGGGAATGTGGTTACGACCACTGGAACATACCCGTTGTAATCTATTAATCAGATATTCCTTAACGGATAATTAATCGAGATGGATTCCGTAATATTTTCGAATGGATGGTTTCAACTGCAACACTTTGAACTCTATGTTTGAAAGCTTCCTCGTAAACAGTTACTTGTCTGTCAAGAAAATCACGATAGTAAAAAAGCAAGCCTCTGAAATATCGTTCCAAATGGGAGATATATACTCCATATGCAATCGCTGCTGAATTATTGATTCAAAGAAATGTTTTGAAATGCTGAAATAATCTCTTTTGTCATTTGTTCTCAACAGAACTTTCTTGTCAATTTCCTAAATGTAACTCAAATTATGAGACAGGTTTTATCTGTATTTGTTTTATACCTTATATCAAGTTCGATTGTATAGATTTGTTCAACAAAATAACAAAACATAAATTAATAAGTAAGAGCTCATCATCTACATAAAAGAAAGGGAATATTTAGAATGATGCTTGTTAATTTTCATTTCGCAGAAAAAGCTTTGTTATTATGTCAGCATCACATGACTTCATAACAAGTCGACAAGAAGAAAAGAACAGTTGTTTTCCATGGAAATGCCGATTGGTGTTGAAAAATCACGTCCTCCAAATGTAACAAATATATGTAGTTCAAGAAATCCAGCATCTTGCCAGTGATTATGTCAACTTCAGAGATTTTTGATGTCTTAATCAGAGAGATATGTTTTACAATGAACGATTTATCTCTCACAAAGATACAAACTTGTACCTACGTTGACTATTCGTTTAAATAAAAGAAAATAAGACCAACTCGTTCTATTTGTATTTAAGTTTGGAATTGGGACTGGTTTCATAGAAAAGAGAGTACTAGGAAAATGAAAAGTAAGATCACAAAAATACTGTGAGGAAAATTCAAAATGGAAAGTCCCTAATCAAATGGCAAAATCGATGATAAAAAAGATCAAACGAATGGACAACAACTGTCATATTCCTGACTTGGTACAGACATTTTCAAATGTAGAAAATGGTGGATTGAACCTGGTTTTATAGCGCTAAACATCTCACTTGTATGACAGTTGCACCAACGTTCCATTATATTGACAATGATGAGGGTGGTAAAGGGAGGTGCTTGCACAGAAAACACGTGAAATAAGACATATATTTACGTTGAACATGAAATAATTTCTGTGTGTCATGAACGTTGCACAAAAATAAAAACTTTGATGTGAATCTGTTGTGACCGAGCGACTGTCCTCTAGTATATATAAACTCTCTGTTATACTTGATATTCCCGATTTAGTATAAAAATGTATGATATAAAGGGGTTACGGCTTTAAAAAAAATATATAACGATCTTCCTAACACTTTAATAATGCAAATAAAGGAACAACATCATAGTCCTTTTCGCTTGATCAAAAACAATATTCATCAATCTTACTCTTGTCAATCCCTGCTTAGTGTTTGAAATTTATTTGAAAAATATACCGCCCGCAAAATAAGAATTTAAAACAACGGAGCACGTAAAATTAAATAAGCAAAACATGTTGAGCGAGGCACCTGTCTTGCACGACTAAATGTCAAATACAAAAGTAAAATCACGTTGAACGTGAAATAAAAAAAAACGTCGATCACGATGTACGAAAATAACCCTTTACCACCCTCAATGGTGTATGAACAAAATGTCACAAATAGGGGTACAAAAACAAATCGGACCCCACCAAAAACTAGGGATGGTAATTAATTTCAGGTGCTACGGAAGGGGAAGCAGATCCAAATGCGGCATTCGTCGTGTTGCTGATGTTATTACAAATACCGGTAAATAGTCCAACTCGTGAAAAGGGAAGGGGACCACAATTACAACAAAAGGAACATACCCGACATCATATGTATAACGAATATTCAATAACACCCAACCAACTCGCGTCGGCGATTGAATAGCAAATACAAGCAATAACAGAGTCACCATAAACTTGCAGTTCCCATCGTAACAACGACAACTTTGAAATGAACGAACCCTAATCGCACACGTATACATAAATTTCATTTTGGTCCTTTCATAGTTTTGACTTTTGAACATGATCGACATTTCTTGTGTATTCGTATCAAGCAATATTCAAACACAACTTTGGAATTACTACAAGTTTGCACTTCTTCGTACTATATGTATGCTTATACTGTCCCGGCACCTGAACATGACGAACACGAAGTTTTATCGACCACCATTTTTTTAGTGTTATTGTTAATATTCACCCAACATGTACCACGTTTTAGATTAGTTTTATTGATATACAAGGAATTTATTGGTTTTCCTAAATGGGAGATTTTACAGACAGAAGAAGGGTTTATTAAAAAAAATATTTCCATTTACCTGTGTATAAAATGACGTTTTTTTTCAAAGTTGATGTTTTTCTGAAATTGTTTAACATTTCACAGCGGTACAATACTTTTACTTTAATTATTCATCCCTTATTTCTATTAACTTTGTATTTTCATTGTATCATAGATCAAATTTATTCGTTCATTGCATGTTAATTTTTGTTACTACGTTTTTTTATTGAGTTAAGTCATTTCAATTGATGTTTTATAGTGTGTCTATCTATGTTGTGATGTTACACTTTTGTTTCAGATAAGAGTGGTAGTTTGGTACAATTAAGACGTTTAATTCCGCTGCAATTGTTTGCACCTGTCCTAAGTCAGGAATGTTCAGTAGTTGTCGTTGTTTATGTGGTTCATAACTGTTCTGATTTGTTTTATAACATTAGACCGTTGATTTTATACGGCTTTTATTCATTAGAAGGGTGTGATCCCTGAACATAACTTGTTTGAACAGATACCACATAAGTTTTTAAATCACCATGTTCGAGATTAAATTACCATAAACGATTTGTAAATATGTGTTTCAACTAGCATCATGGTGTCATTAGATTTCAAAATGGTCATGAAATGTTAAATAACTTATTCTGCCATGTTAAAAGAGGGTGGATTTACATGAAAGATTATGCATTCACAGCAAGAGGCGCTGCCGTTTTCGAATCACTTGTTCTTGCTCCTTTTGTACATACAGCTAGTGGCATTTTGGTAATAAAAATGTTGTTTGCAGTAATAATCATTACAATTTTACCTTTAGTTTCTTCTGTCTGATTTCTACGAATATTGATACATCCTGTTATGTGATTACATCTATCAAAAGTCAAATACTAATAAGCAATGTTAATCAGCATGTGCAAAAGTGTTAATATTGAATGAATTTGATACTTTTTCCTACATATTAAGTAAAAGGACGCGAATGATGTTCTCATTGGTATTATGAGGTACACACATTGTAACGGTTATAAGCTAGGAATAGTAGATTATTAAGTATTAAATATTTGAATTCTAGAGATATCAACTACGTACTGATCTGATGACCCTTCAAGGGAATATATTCCCCCAACAGCCGTATAGAGTCAAAGGCTAGAAATTGAAATTGAAAAATGCATTATATTGTTGCATCCGAAGAGCTTTCTGGATTTGCCATTCTCATAAACCATTGAAAATGTCTAATGAAAGAACTGATATACAAATCCATTATAATTAGAAGCAGACGGAAACCAATTAGGGAAGAACTGTACAAAAATGTAGAAACCCTTAAAGTAGGACATGAAATTGATGATGGAGAAACTATATTTTTTTAAAACGCAAAATTGTAATTCGCTGAACTTGGTATATTATGCCACATGTCCAACCTGTTAAGGAAACTACATTAAAAAAAACTATTTTGCCGTGTAAGAGTACAAAAAACATATATGAGATTAATCCGTATGTAACAGACCAGACAGGAACATTTTGACCGTTGCAAAAAAGAGTCTATTCGTATAATTCCCTTTAAAAAATATTTATTGACAAGGAAGCGTTTCGTATCGCAAAGGAAGAACACTTTGAGCAAAAGTATAAACCATACTTGAACCGAAAGTGAAAGAAAAACGCTGCCTCATTACTATTAAGTTCTAGATATCACGAAGACCAATTATATAGTTACTCTGATGCTCCATAACAACTTTTAACTGAGATCTTGATCAAATCATCAGTGCTATTCATTGGGAATGTTATTTACGCAGCGTTTTTGTAATAACTCAACTTTTATCGGTTGTGAAATTTTAGAAATGTACCAGCTTATATTTTGTTGTTGACTGCTGTACCCTATATTTGACATTTTTACCTATTATGTCTGTTTTGTTCAGACATCGTTGTCCATAAAATTGAATCTAATGTAAATGGCATACAAGTTAGAGGTCTTAGCTATCTTCAAAACCAGGTTTAATTCACCATTTTCTTATGTAGAAAATAGATGTTCCAAGTCATGAATATGACAGTTGTTATCTATTCGTTTGATGTGTTTGAACTTTTGTTTTTGTCATTTGATATGGGACTTTTCTTTTTAACTTTTCCTCGAAGTTCAGTATTTTTGTGATTTTTTTTATCGCACATTTTTTTGTTGTTGTTAGAGGCATACGTATGCAATCTCTGTTGTAAATACATGACCTACGCCATTTTGGACATTTTAGAATTGTTCAAGCGGTGTTCTGCTTTAATTGTATAATTTTAAAGATTTTTATTCTAGTAGTTCAATCAGAACAGACCGATATGATTAATTGTCCATCATCATCATACTGCTAAAGGATATCTGTTTATCGGAATATTTATAGATCCTTGCATTTAATTTAATTTGTTTTTAATATTCGTTTGGTTTTGTATACTTACTAGGCGTTTATATAATTGTTACTAGTATCGCCCTCGTAAGGAAGATCACCGACTAATATCGAGACGTATTATATATATCACAACTCTACGACAGATCCATGAATATACATATTAAATTCATAATACCTATAAATATCATCACAACAATATTAAATCTGTCAAATCAGAAAGCAAATTTTAATTCTTCCCTGGCCGAGATTCGAGTTCAGGGAAATTTTCAAATCTAACATTCTTAATAAAAAAAAGTCCACATCAAAATTCGAATTCTTGCGTATGTGACATCATGACACCATTGCCTGCGCGGTATCCAACGCCCTAGTCCACTCGACCACCCCACCTAGGGTATATAAGAATAAAACAACTATACATCATGTACTGTGTTACAAACCTAGATAAAGCGCGGACAAGAAAATGTAACACATCGATCAGAGAAAGCTATATTTTAATGTAATCTATGTGGTTCAGTGGGTTAACGTGTTACCACGATGTCTTTGATACAAAAGTTCGAATTCACATTAGAGCAGAACAAATATTAGCTAACGCAGTTATAACATTGTTGGGCTAAATTGGAGACGAATTACATATATATAATTGGGTGTGTGTGTGTTTGTATGCGTTATTTATATGAATGAATCAATAATAAAATATTAAATATTTAAAAGTGGTAACTACTCGTTTTTGTTACAGTCACATCTCTTAAGACAAGCTTTTCCAAAAAATCCACTTGGACAAACTTTGCAAGGACTGCCATCTAGCGATTCAAATCCGTCCAAACACTCTGTTCAAACATACAAATATATTTGAATCAGGCTCTTTGCTTTTGTAAATTTAAGAAATATGTGAATACTTAAATTTTATGTATATAGCATGAACATGGAAATAACACTGGACTTTATTTGTAAGTTGTGTGTGGCATATGTTTCTTCATATGCTTGAGAAATTTTTTTGTTTATAGGTATAGAAAATGTGGTGTAAATGCCAATGAGACAACACTCCATCCAAGTGACAATGTATAAATGAAAACCATTATAGGTTAATGTACGGCCGTCAACTTTTGGCTCACACCGAACATCATGCTATAAAGGGCTCCATCAATTACTAGTGTTAAACTATATAATAAAATTAAATTTTGGTAGCACTAGATACCATAATAGACTCTACTGAACTCGTATGCTCTTTCCTTTTTTTCTAGGATTTTGGTGGATTGTTCCATAGATGTATATGTAAGCCACTCAAATGTGGTGTTCTGTTTTATCAACTTCATATTAAAGCAATGTTGCCTGATTTATCACAGTAAATAAAAGATTAGTTTTTTATAATGATCAAAGCTTCATGTGTTTCAAAAGACGAAGAACCGTTTCGATGAAATAATACCTTACTTACTGCTTCAAGCTTTGTAAAGTGTTAAAAAGTGCAAACAAGTATTTGTTTAACATAATGACTTACCCGTGCAAGTACCGCTTACATTTTCGTGATTGTAACAACAAAACCATCTCTCTTTTCCTGAACTAAATAAATATACAAAACAAATTATGTTTGTGTATGTGCATGTAATGATTATAACATCCAGCAATCATTGATCAAACAATATTTGCAGTCCTCTATCACCCCGTACGAGACTATCAATTGTCACCGGATTTATAGCTATATAAGTAATCCTTTCGGAGCACCTGACATCACCCATGATCGTGCTTGGTTCTATTTATACCTAGATGCGAAACCCCTCACGATGGGACAACAAGTACATATACAAACACTGTGTTAAATAAATGGAAAAACCGCTTATGTATGGGGTAAAAGTATTATAACCCCGATTCCTAAGTCTTCAACTTCAGATCTACGAGATCCTTTATCATACAGGGGCATAATGTTAGCTGCATGTGCATATAAACCTAATTGCAGTATACTGAATGATAGATTAGTGTATTGGTTAGAACAAAGAGATGTTATTAATGAGGAGCAAAATGGCTTCCGTAAAGGTAGAAGTACCATTGACCTCTAAGTACATTAACTTCAATTATTGAAATTAGAAAACTGAAAAAGTTATCAACATTCACAGCTTTCATATATTTTTAAAAAGCGTATGATACTTTTAGTTGAAAATTATTGTTGATTTAGGAATTAAAACCCATTTTTTATGTACCTTGAAAGCTATATATTCACATTTAGAATGTTGTATTCAACTGAATGGCAATATGACAGACTAGATTAGCGTGAATAAAGGTTTAAAACAAGGATGTGTATTATCGCCTAATATGTTCAATATTTTTATTAATAGTTTAATTGATGTAATAAAAGCACTAGACATTGGTATAGAGATTGATGGGAAAAAGTTGGTATACTTTTATATGCTGATGACATTGTATGTATTGCTAAAAATAAAAATAATTTACAGACTCTATTAGATGTATGAAATAATTGGTGTGTTACCGATTGTATAAGAATGTGAACTTAGATAAAATTAAAGTTGTCCATTTTAGGAACCCTTCGGTTCTACAAACATCTAAATCTTTTTTGTTAAATAATATTACATTATCGTCCTTCCCTACGCCTATATCATTCTGGTCTGTCGCTCTGTTGCTCGGTAATTCTCGTATCAAGGCTTCAAAACGAGACCATACATTATCAGCGACGCCACAATGTGAGAGAGGAGACGTTATCAAGCTTGCTTTGGAAGCGTAAAACTGTCCTAGAGAGAGGGAGAGTAATAGAACGATAAACAGATAATCGGGGGTTCTTCGTATATATGTCGTAAAATATCAGCCGTTCGACACAATGTGAATCGTGTGAATCACTCATCAAAAAGGTTCACATTGTGGCTCGCGGCTGATATTTTACGATATCAATGTGTAGAAACCCGATAATCTATACGTACAAAAAGTATCTTGTTACCAATATCTGGGTCTTCTGTTGACATAATATCTCGATTATAATGAGTTGGCTACAGCTGTATCAAGGTCTGCAAGTCGAACTATAAGTTTATTGATGGTTAAATTTAAAGCACATGCTGGTTTCCAGTACAGTACCTTTACAACATTATTTGATACTCTGGTCTGGTCAGTAATAAGCTACGGTGCATCCATTTTGGGCGCTCGTTCTTTTTTGTGTATCAACGCTGTCCGGATAGAGCTATACGTTTTTTTAAGGGAGTTGGCAAGTATACGCAAATAATGCAATTAACTGGGACATGGGCTCGATACCACCTAGTGTAAAACAATGGACAAGCGTCTTTAGGCACTGGGCAAGATGTAGTGTCATGACCAATGACAGAATAGATTACAAAGTTTTCAAATGGTCACATAAAAACATGCTGTAAATAATAAGAAAAACTGGTGTAATAGAGTCATGATAAACTTAAAGATTGTAATTTTGATTTGTATACTAGTATTGATAGTGTGCTGCATAAGAATATTGTTCTACAAATTGAAAATGCTTTATTTAATAAATAAATTGCAGAATGGCGAACAAAAATTTTGTAACAGAGTAATGGTAATATGCTTCGTACTTATAAGCTATATACATCACAATATTGTACAGAGTTATATTTAAAACAAAATATGTGTATTAAATTTAGAAGTGTTTATGCAAAAATTGGGTGTAAGCCAATACATGAAAGATGTTGTGTTATGTGTAAAAATGAAATTGAAGATGAAAAACGTGTATTTATTGTATGTCCTTTATATGCAGACCTTCGAAATATATTGTAAAGTGACGCAGGGAAACATAACGATTAATTTTATCAAATGTCTATTGACGAAAAGTTTATATTTCTATCCAGAAATGAAAAAGTATGTCAGGTAGTTGCTAAAACCTGCTTTAATGTTTTATGTAGAAGAACATTCTTTTTTATATTTTTTGTATATAGCTGATGATATTTTTTGAATGTTAGATACAAGTACTTTTATAATTGTATAAATACTGTATATAATTAATCCTTTGATATTAGTCTCTCATAATTCTTTATATTATTTCACTTGTATATGTTTTAGCAATCTAATTAAAAACCGATCTCTCATCGCTCCTGTTTCTGATATGTCGCGTGGGAGATCTAACGAAACCCGCTTTGAGGTCACATGTGAGTGACCTCGTAGGTGTGTCTTTTTCGACCAATGAAATTGAGTCTTCCACGATCTTGGAAGTTTAACGTAAGGCAAAGGGATGTAACTGATTTTATTAACGACGAAATCGTTAGTCAAAATAATTCATAAACTTTTTTGATTGGCTTATTAATAGGTCGTCAACTCATTTGCATATCTTTATAAATTCATAACTTTTAGTTCACTCACATGTGACCTCAAAGCCGGTTTCGTTAGATCTCCCACGCGACATATCAGAAACAGGAGCGATGAGAGATCGGTTTTTAATTAGATTGATGTTTTAGCTATATACGTCAACTTGTGTGCCTTTTCACCACCTCGTATGTGACGTCACTTTTTCACTTTTTGCGCTGAGGCCTTGCCTTAGTCGGGTGTTTCTATTTTTTTCGGTTGATTCATGTTATGTATCCGGTTTTTGTTTTTCTGTAATTAGTTGATACTTCAGTTTTAACATGTATATCCTTTATATTCATTGATAAAATTTACTGTATGCAATAGCATAAATTGTTCTAAATAATAAGGATGTTCTTATCCCAAGCAGAAAACCCTAGACGTATTTGGCACAACCTTTTTGAACTCTTGATCCCCAGTGCTGTACAACTTTGTACTTGTTTTGACTTTCGAACTTTTATATCTGGGCGTCACTGGTAAGTCTTGTGTGGACGAGACGCGCTTCTGGTGTATTGAATTTAAAACCTGGTACCTTTTGTTAGCTATTATTCATGTGTTTCTTTGTCTAATATGTTCTCCTATTTATTTGTATTGTAGTCCTGTAATGTTGTGTTGTCATTTTAATGTTATATTTAACATTGCCATTAAAGCGGGAGGTTGGCATGCCATAAAACCAGGTTCAACCCACTATTTTTGTCTTTAAATGTCTTGTACCAAGTCAGGAATATTTTTAGATGTATTATTGAATGTATAATATCATACATAAAGGTATCATACAAGTGGCGAGACTTTAATAAAATACTGAATCTGAATCTATAAATAATAGAATAATAAATCATGTTCATTAGCACCGAGGTAACACAATGCATGTCATTCAAGCAAAATTGCTTTAATTAAGTAGATGTCTGTCATTCGAATCTCAATTCACATGATATCTATTTAAGCTGTTGATTAAAGTGGATTCGCAGAAAATCACAGTTAGTAGCCGTAAAATCTATTTTGCCAGCATTGTGTAATACTGTGAATCATTCGTCAGTTGCATAATAATCCAAAAGGTTAGAGGGTCAAACGCAATAACAACGGTAAAATGTATGAGGAAAAAAACATAAATGATTGCCGATATGAATTATCTACGTAGAAAACGATGGGTTTCAAATGATTAAAAACATTTTGATAATCAAAACCTAAACATCCGTGTTAAAGACTTAGTTGGTATGTCTACTCATTATATTATTTTGCTATTCCCTCATGTTTTTTTTTTTATTTGAACCTTAATATGTCTGCACAAGCTTAATGCATTAATAATACTTTAACATCGATACACTATTGTTATTCTGATTTACCTGTCTATAAATGTACATTTTCCTTTAAAAAAAGATTCCACTTTAGCTAAACATAATATCAAATGTATGAATATGATCATATTTAAAACGTTTTGAAAGCGTATGATACAAATGTTTTGCTGTGGGTGTTTTAGCTTATTCAGGAAATATTTGTTTAATATGAAGTGTTTAAGGAAGTACTCATCATCGGGAATATTTTTTTTATAAACTTTCCTGTTGTACAATTGACCAATTCGTTCATATAAATAACGTGAAATTAAGAGCTTTTCCCCATATCACAAGCTTACTGGTAATTAATATTTGCAATCGTGTTGTCGGTTTTTTCATCGACTTGAAATATTATCGATCCGTTGTTATTTGCCGTCTCCGCAAAAAGTATTTCAGACAATAAAATGTGAATACAAAGTTATTAAATTGCCACTACAAATTAACATTGAAAAAGTAATGAGAATAATCCTAAGTTTGATAACTAACAAAAACACGAGCAAACGATAGAAGGATGCATGCAAAGACATATACCAGTCTACAACAAATTTTAAAATTCAGACTTAGTATAACGGGGCTTTCTTGTGTGTGTCTTAGAACTATGTCATTATTTCGGATCTACGTATCCGGGATCGTAATCCATCTTGCCCGTTAACATAGGGAACTAGTTATTGTAAAGTTTCTCCGTAAGCTCACTTAGTACTATCTATATAACGAAGTCCATTTAATGTTCACATGTTTAATCTTATAAAAGTACATGTATATATATAATATATATTTGAAGGTTCACAATTATAACTTCCAATACAAAAGGTTACTAAATTCCAGCTATATAAAACAACATGTTACTTCAAGCTACTACTCCAATATCTCTCACCAATACATAAAGTTTCTCACAAGATTCAGCTATAAACATGTTCTTAATTTATGTAAGGCATTGATTATTAATGGTCTTAGATTATTTGGATAAACTATTGCAGTTCAACTGTGCAACTAATGTATCGTATAAAGTGTCACATTAAACAAGATGAAAGATCATCAAACTGATTAAGAACTGACCATCAAATCTTTAATGTAAATGACCACGCCACATCACTCCCCGCTAAACAAAATTCGTTTTCACTCGAATTAAAAAAAATCATACCAAAAATATTACACAAAGTAAAAAGATAAGGGTAGGAAATGTGAACATTAAAAAATAAACTTTTTCTTTTACTAAAACTACTTAAAAAAATCTAAACTAATAATAATGGAAAAAAATAATGATAATTGCTATACCATGTAATTTATCAATTTACGTCGTGAATAGTTGTGGAAAACTTGCAAAAAGATTAATCTTAAAATCTAAATTAACAATTATCCTTTCAACTTCAAACTCTTGATATTTATAACTACAAAAGAGGCACTAAACAAAAATTATAAAAATATATAACACAAGTTTGACAATTATTAATCTATTCAAATACATTATGGTAAGGTCTTTCCGGAATTTTGACCGTTAATCCAAGCGTAAACGAAATGATAAAATAACTAGTATCTCAATTGTTTGTAAAACAATTGAAAGGTCTTTCCTGTAAAAGTGATGTTTTCGTAATGTTCTTTGTACGACCTTTCGTTTGATATACGACAAGCATACCTTCTGAAACTTTTCGCTTTTTACACTTAATGACCTCATCCGCCTACATTTTTGAGATCGGAAGTATGATATATGTAACACAGAATAGATGAGCTTTCATTTGATATGCGACAACGCCATGTTTTAAAAAGTTTGATTTTTGCACTTAATAACCCCATCCAACCAATTTTTGGAGGTTGGGAATTTGATATTTCAAATGTATACATCATGATCTTTCATTTGATATACAACAACCCTATCGTAAAAGAAAATTTATTTTTTGCACTCAATGACCCCATCCAACCAATTTTTGGGAGACGTCAATTTGAAATTTGAAATGTACGCTTTATGTTCTTTCATTTGATATGCGACAACCTTACCATCTGAGAAATTTGAATGTTTGCACTAAATGACCCCACCCGTCCCCCTGGTATGAAAAGGGGGTTTAAAATTTTCATTTTTAAGTAGAGTTTATTAAGACCTTCAATTTGATATATCAGATGACCCCATTTGACAAAGTGCAAATAATGATGCAATATCAACTATATAAAAAGAAGTTATGAAACTTACAAAGTCAATGCAAAACTTGAAAATTTCAAAAGGATTTTTTGGTGTTTTTTTCCATGGAATGTTTTTGGTATTTGGTCAAACATATAACTATGTCAACCTCTTCAATTTCTAAAACATTTTAAGTGGTAAGCTCTTGACGATTCAGAAATACATGCCTCCGCTCGCAAAATTTCAAACTGCATTATCTCTAAAACGACAATAGATATCTCAAATCTGTTAAATGATAAATGATTTACAGTTGAAGGACAACATTACAGAAAAAGAATTGGGACAATTTAAAAGTTCACCAAGGTCACAATTAATCATCAAATATATGATGCAATACAAAACTTGAGAACCGGAAGTCGTAGAGACATGGGACTATCACCATTCAAATCAAAACCACTTAACCTTTCAAATATCAAAAGGTCAAGGTCATAGTATAATGTGAAGGTCAAGGTGAAATTTCATCATGACCTGACATTGACCTCAAATTGAAGGTCTTGAACTACTGATTATCTTTGCAGTTTATAGTAGGTTGATATCTGTTACCTTTAAAAAGATATACACACAATACTATACTTTTAAGAATCATCCCGTCGTAACTTTTGAACAGACAGTCGGACTCTTTTGAGCTCAGTGTATGAAATGTAGAGCTCGTCGAGAGGAACATTTTATACGCTGTAAGTATGCAGAAAACTCTTATCTTTTTCTTAATATGAAAGCTTGAAATTGCAGCGTAATTTTTTTTTTGCACTCAGTGACCTTTGACCTTGGGTGCAAATTAAAGGTCACATGAACTTAAAATTATTGGTGCAGGTCCCAAGTCTTTACGACTTCCGGTTCTCGAGATACAATTTTTCAAAAATTGTTTATATTTTTCAAGAGAAATAACTCCTTATAAGGGTTAACAATAAAATGATTGTATATGTTAATTAACATTGCCATCTGGTCTTGTACATGTTGCCGTTTTCAAATGGATTCTATCTTGAATACTTTTTGAGAAAAATGTAAAAGAAAGAAATTGCTTCAAGGGGACATAACTCTCATAGGGAATGATGAAATCCTTAGCAGCCTCATATGGTAACACATCATGATGAGATCTAACTATTGTACAAATAAGGTCATGATATCTTCAAAAACAACGAGGGGGGGGCCATGTCGAATAAAACCAATAAAAGGGAGATAACTTCTAAAGGGGATGATGAAATCCTACACAGCCTCATCTGGTAATACTTCATGATGAGGTCTCTCAATGGTCCATGTTTGGTCTTGATAACTCCAATAGAAACGAGGGGAGGCCATGTTAAACAAATACTGGATGAAAAAAAAAAAAAAAAAAAAACAGGAGAAAAACAATAAGGTCTTTCCTCGCGGAGAGGAAAGACCTTAAAAAACTAGTATCTCAATTGTTTGTTAAACAATTGAAAGGTCTTTCCTGTAAAAGTGATGTTTTCGTATTGTACTTTGTACGACCTTTCGTTTGATATACGACAAGCACACCTTCTGAAACTTTTCGCTTTTTACACTTAATGACCTCATCCGTCTACATTTTTGAGATCGGAATTATGATATATGGAACAGAGTAGATGAGCTTTCGTTTGATATGCGACAACACCATGTTCTTGAAAGTTTGATTTTTGCACTTAATAACCCTATCCAACAAATTTTTGGAGGTCGGGAATTTGATATTTCAAATGTACACATCATGACCTTTCATTTGATATACAACAACCCTACCTTAAAAGAACATTTATTTTTTGCACTCAATGACCCCATCCAACCAATTTTTGGGAGACGTCAATTTGAAATTTGAAATGTACGCTTTATGTTCTTTCATTTGATATGCGACAACCTTACCATCTGAGAAATTTGAATGTTTGCACTAAATGACCCCACCCGTCCCCCTGGGATGAAAAGGGGGTTTAAAATTTTCATTTTTAAGTAGAGTTTATTAAGACCTTCAATTTGATATATCAGATGACCCCATTTGACAAAGTGCAAATAATGATGCAATATCGAAGTTATGAAACTTACAAAGTCAATGCAAAACTTGAAAATTTCAAATTGATTTTTTGGTGTTTTTTTCCATGGAATGTTTTTGGTATTTGGTCAAACATATAACTATGTCAACCTCTTCAATTTCTAAAACATTTTAAGTGGTAAGCTCTTGATAATTCAGAAATACATGCCTCCGCTCGAAAAACTTCAAACTGCATTATCTCTAAAACGACAATAGATATCTCAAATCTGTTAAATGATAAATGATCTACAGTTGAAGGACAACATTATAGAAAAAGAACTGGGACAATTTCAAAGTTCACCAAGGTCACAATTAATCATCAAATATATGATGCAATACAAAACTTGAGAACCGGAAGTCGTAGAGACATGGGACTATCACCATTCAACTCAGGACCACTTGACCTTTCAAATATCACAAGGTCAAGGTCATAGTAAAATGTGAAGGTCAAGGTGAAATTTCATCATGACCTGACATTGACCTCAAATTGAAGGTCTTGAACTACTGATCATCTTTGCAGTTTATAGTAGGTTGATATCTGTTACCTTTAAAAAGATATACACACAATACTATACTTTTAAGAATCATCCCGTCGTAACTTTTGAACAGACAGTCGGACTCTTTTGAGGTCAGTGTATAAAATGTAGAGCTCGTCAAGAGGAACATTTTATACGCTGTAAGTATGCAGCAAACTCTTATCGTTTTCTTAATATGAAAGCTTGAAATTGCAGCGTAATTTTTTTTGCACTCGGTGACCTTTGACCTTGGGTGCAAATTAAAGGTCACATGAACTTAAGATTATTGGTGTAAGTCCCAAGTCTTTACGACTTCCGGTTCTTGAGATACAATTTTTCAAAAATTGTTTATATTTTTTCAAGGGAAATAACTCCTTATAAGGGTTAACAACAAAATGATTGTATATGTTAATTAACATTGCCATCTGGTCTTGTACATGTTGCCGTTTTCAAATGGATTCTATCTTAAATACTTTTTGAGAAAAAAGTAAAAGAAAGAAATTGCTTCAAGGGAACATAACTCTCATAGGGAATGATGAAATCCTTAGCAGCCTCATATGGTAACACATCATGATGAGATCAAACTTTTGTCCAAATAAGGTCATGATATCTTTCAAAACAACGAGGGGGGGCCATGTCAAAAAAAAACAATAAAAGGGAGATAACTTCTAAAGGGGATGATGAAATCCTACACAGCCTCATCTGGTAATACTTCATGATGAGGTCTACCGATGGTCCATATTTGGTCTTGATAACTCCAATAGAAACGAGGGGAGGCCATGTCAAACAAATGCTGGATGAAAAAAAAAAAAAAAAAAAAAAAACTAGTATCTCAATTGTTTGTAAAACAATTGAAAGGTCTTTCCTGTAAAAGTGATGTTTTCGTAATGTACTTTGTATGAGCTTTCGTTTGATATACGACAAGCATACCTTCTGAAACTTTTCGCTTTTTTACACTTAATGACCTCATCCGCCAACATTTTTTAGATCGGAAGTATGATATATGCAACACAGGGTAGATGAGCTTTCATTTGATATGCGACAACGCCATGTTCTAAAAAGTTTGATTTTTGCACTTAATAACCCCATCCAACTAATTTTTGGAGGTCGGGAATTTGATATTTCAAATGTACACATCACAACCTTTCATTTGATATGCAACAACCCTATCGTAAAAGAACATTTATTTTTGCACTCAATGACCCCATCCAACCAATTTTTGGGGGATGTCAATTTGAAATTTGAAATGTACGCTTTCTGTTCTTTCATTTGATATGCTACAACCTTACCATCTGAGAAATTTGAATGTTTGCACTAAATGACCCCACCCGTCCACCTGGGATGAAAAGGGGGTTTAACATTTTTATTTTTAAGTAGAGTTTATTAAGACCTTCAATTTGATATATCAGATGACCCCTTTTGACAAAGTGCAAATAATGATGCAATATCAACTATATAAATAGAAGTTATGAAACTTACAAAGTCAATACAAAACTTGAAAATTTCAAATTGATTTTTTGGTGTTTTTTTTCATGGAATGTTTTTGGTATTTGGTCAAACATATAACTATGCCAACCTCTTCAATTTCTAAAACATTTTAAGTGGAAAGCTCTTGATGATTCAGAAATGCATGCCTCCGCTCGCAAAACTTCAAACTGAATTATCTCTAGAACGACAATAGATATCTCTAATCTGTTAACAGATAAATGATCTACAGTTGAAGGACAACATTATAGAAGAAGAATGGGGACAATTTCAAAGTTCACCAAGGTCACAATTAATCATCAAATATATGATGCAATACCAAACTTGAGAACCGGAAGTCGTAGAGACATGGGACTACTACCATTCAACTCAGGACCACTTGACCTGTTAAATATCACAAGGTCAAGGTCATAGTGTACTGTGAAGGTCAAGGTGAAATTTCATCATGACCTGACATTGACCTCAAATTGAAGGTTTTGAATTGCTGATCATCTTTGCAGTTTATAGTAGGTTGATATATGTTACCTTTAAAAAGATATACACAAAATACTATACTTTTAAGAAACATCTCGTTGTAACTTTTGAACAGACAGTCGGACAATTTTGGGCTTATCATATAAAATGTAGAGCTCGCCGAGAGGAACATTTTATACGCTGTATGTATGCAGCAAAGTCTTATCGTTTTACTAATATGTTAGCTTGAAATTGCAGCGTAATTTTTTTTTGCACTCAGTGACCTTTGACCTTGACTGCATATTAAAGGTCACGTGAATTAAAGGTTATTGGTGAAGGTTCCAAGTCTCTACGACTTCTGGTTCTCGAAATACATTTTTTCAAAAATTATGTACAATTTTTCAAGGGGAATAACTCCTTATAAGGGTAAATAACAAAATGATTGTACACGTTCATTAATATTGCCATCTGTTCCTGTACATGTTGCCGTTTTCAAATCGATTCTATCTCTTATACTTTTTGAGAAAAATGCAAAGGAAAGAAATTGTTTCAAGGGGATATAACTCTCATAGGGGACGATGAAATCCTATTCAGCCTCACATGGTAATACAACATGATGAGATCTACATTATGTCCAATAAAGGTCACAATATCTTTAAAACCAACGAGGGAGGGCCATGTTGAAAAAAATCAATAAAAGGGAGATAACTCCTAAAGGGGATTATGAAATCCTTAACAGGGTCATTTGGTAATACATCTTGGTGAGGTCTAGCGATGGTCCATATTTGGTCTTAATAACTTCAACAGAAACAAGAGGCGGGCTTGTCAAAAAAATGTTGGAAGAAAAAAAAGAAAAAAAAGAAAAAGAAAAAGAAACTAGTATCTCAATTGTTTGTAAAACAATTGAAAGGTCTTTCCTGTAAAAGTGATGTTTTCGTAATGTTCTTTGTACGACCTTTCGTTTGATATATGACAAGCATACCTTCTGAAACTATTCACTTTTTACACTTAATGACCTCATCCGCCTACATTTTTGAGATCGGAAGTATGATATATGTAACACAGGGTAGATGAGCTTTCATTTGATATGCGACAACGCCATGTTTTAAAAAAGTTTGATTTTTGCACTTAATAACCCCATCCAACCAATTTTTGGAGGTTGGGAATTTGATATTTCAAATGTATACATCACGACCTTTCATTTGATATACAACAACCCTATCGTAAAAGAAAATTTATTTTTTGCACTCAATGACCCCATCCAACCAATTTTTGGGGGACGTCAATTTGAAATTTGAAATGTACGCTTTATGTTTTTTCATTTGATATGCGACAACCTTACCATCTGAGAAATTTGAATGTTTGCACTAAATGACCCATCCCGTCCCCCTGGGATGAAAAGGGGGTTTAAAATTTTCTTTTTTAAGTAGAGTTTATTAAGACCTTCAATTTGATATATCAGATGACCCCATTTGACAAAGTGCAAATAATGATGCAATATCAACTATATAAATAGAAGTTATGAAACTTACAAAGTCAATGCAAAACATGAAAATTTCAAATTGATTTTTTGGTGTTTTTTTCCATGGAATGTTTTTGGTATTTGGTCAAACATATAACTATGTTAACCTCTTCAATTTTTAAAACATTTTAAGTGGTAAGCTCTTGATGATTCAGAAATACATCCTTCCGCTCGCAAAACTTGAAACTGCATTATCTCTAAAACGACAATAGATATTTCAAATCTGTTAAATGATAAATGATCTACATTCGAAGGACAACATTATAAAAAAAAAATGTGGACAATTTCAAAGTTCACCAAGGTCACAATTAATCATCAATATATGATGCAATACAAAACTTGAGAACCGGAAGTCGTAAAGACATGAGACTATCACCATTCAACTCAGGACCACTTGACCTTTCAAATGTCACAAGGTCAAGGTCATATTATAATGTGAAGGTCAAGGTGAAATTTCATCATCACCTGACATTGACCTCAAATTGAAGGTCTTGAACTACTGATCATCTTTGCAGTTTATAGTAGGTTGATATCTGTTACCTTTAAAAAGATATACACACAATACTATACTTTTAAGAATCATCCAGTCGTAACTTTTGAACAGACAGTCGGAATCTTTTGAGCTCAGTGTATAAAATGTAGAACTCGTCAAGAGGAACATTTTATACGCTGTAAGTATGCAGCAAACCCTTATCGTTTTCTTAATATGCAAGCTTGAAATTGCAGCGTAATTTTTTTTTGCACTTGGTGACCTTTGACCTTGGGTGCAAATTAAAGGTCACATGAACTTAAGATTATAGGTGTAGGTCCCAAGTCTTTACGACTTCCGGTTCTCGAGATACAATTTTTCAAAAATTGTGTATATTTTTTCAAGGGAAATAACTCCTTATAAGGGTTAACAACAAAATGATTGTATATGTTTATTATCATTGCCATCTGGTCTTGTACATGTTGCCGTTTTCAAATCGATTCTATCTTGAATACTTTTTGAGAAAAATGTAAAAGAAAGAAATTGCTTCAAGGGGACATAACTCTCATAGGGAATGATGAAATCCTTAGCAGCCTCATATGGTAACACATCATGATGAGATCTAACTTTTGTCCAAATAAGGTCATGATATCTTCAAAAACAACGAGGGGGGCCATGTCGAAAAAAACCAATAAAAGGGAGATAACTTCTAAAGGGGATGATGAAATCCTACACAGCCTCATCTGGTAATACTTCATGATGAGGTCTACCGATGGTCCATATTTGGTCTTGATAACTTCAATAGAAACAAGGGGAGGCCATGTTAAACAAATGCTGGATGAAAAAAAAAAAAAAAAAAAAAAAAAAAAAAAAAAAAACAGGAGAAAAACAATAAGGTCTTTCCTCGCGGAGAGGAAAGACCTTAAAAAAAACATTAGAAAAACAATAAGGTCTTTCCTCACGTAGGGGAAAGACCTTAAAAAAAAAAAAAACTAGTATCTCAATTGTTTGTAAAACAATTGAAAGGTCTTTCCTGTAAAAGTGATGTTTTCGTATTGTACTTTGTACGACCTTTCGTTTGATATACGACAAGCACACCTTCTGAAACTTTTCGCTTTTTACACTTAATGACCTCATCCGTCTACATTTTTGAGATCGGAATTATGATATATGGAACAGAGTAGATGAGCTTTTGTTTGATATGCGACAACGCCATGTTCTAAAAAGTTTGATTTTTGCACTTAATAACCCCATCCAACCAATTTTTGGAGGTTAGGAATTTGATATTTCAAATGTACACATCATGGCCTTTCATTCGATATACAACAACCCTATCTAAAAAGAAAATTTTTTTTGCACTCAATGACCCCATCCAATCCATTTTTGGGGGACGTCAATTTGAAATTTGAAATGTACGCTTTATGTTCTTTCATTTGATATGCGACAACCTTACCATCTGAGAAATTTGAATGTTTGCACTAAATGACCCCACCCGTCCCCCTGGGATGAAAAGGGGGTTTAAAATTTTCTTTTTTAAGTAGAGTTTATTAAGACCTTCAATTTGATATATCAGATGACCCCATTTGACAAAGGGCAAATAATGATGCAATATCAATTATATAAATAGAAGTTATGAAACTTACAAAGTCAATGCAAAACATGAAAATTTCAAATTGATTTTTTGGTGTTTTTTTCCATGGAATGTTTTTGGTATTTGGTCAAACATATAACTATGTTAACCTCTTCAATTTTTAAAACATTTTAAGTGGTAAGCTCTTGATGATTCAGAAATACATCCTTCCGCTCGCAAAACTTGAAACTGCATTATCTCTAAAACGACAATAGATATTTCAAATCTGTTAAATGATAAATGATCTACATTCGAAGGACAACATTATAAAAAAAAAATGTGGACAATTTCAAAGTTCACCAAGGTCACAATTAATCATCAATATATGATGCAATACAAAACTTGAGAACCGGAAGTCGTAAAGACATGAGACTATCACCATTCAACTCAGGACCACTTGACCTTTCAAATGTCACAAGGTCAAGGTCATATTATAATGTGAAGGTCAAGGTGAAATTTCATCATCACCTGACATTGACCTCAAATTGAAGGTCTTGAACTACTGATCATCTTTGCAGTTTATAGTAGGTTGATATCTGTTACCTTTAAAAAGATATACACACAATACTATACTTTTAAGAATCATCCAGTCGTAACTTTTGAACAGACAGTCGGAATCTTTTGAGCTCAGTGTATAAAATGTAGAACTCGTCAAGAGGAACATTTTATACGCTGTAAGTATGCAGCAAACCCTTATCGTTTTCTTAATATGCAAGCTTGAAATTGCAGCGTAATTTTTTTTTGCACTTGGTGACCTTTGACCTTGGGTGCAAATTAAAGGTCACATGAACTTAAGATTATAGGTGTAGGTCCCAAGTCTTTACGACTTCCGGTTCTCGAGATACAATTTTTCAAAAATTGTGTATATTTTTTCAAGGGAAATAACTCCTTATAAGGGTTAACAACAAAATGATTGTATATGTTTATTATCATTGCCATCTGGTCTTGTACATGTTGCCGTTTTCAAATCGATTCTATCTTGAATACTTTTTGAGAAAAATGTAAAAGAAAGAAATTGCTTCAAGGGGACATAACTCTCATAGGGAATGATGAAATCCTTAGCAGCCTCATATGGTAACACATCATGATGAGATCTAACTTTTGTCCAAATAAGGTCATGATATCTTCAAAAACAACGAGGGGGGCCATGTCGAAAAAAACCAATAAAAGGGAGATAACTTCTAAAGGGGATGATGAAATCCTACACAGCCTCATCTGGTAATACTTCATGATGAGGTCTACCGATGGTCCATATTTGGTCTTGATAACTTCAATAGAAACAAGGGGAGGCCATGTTAAACAAATGCTGGATGAAAAAAAAAAAAAAAAAAAAAAAAAAAAAAAAAAACAGGAGAAAAACAATAAGGTCTTTCCTCGCGGAGAGGAAAGACCTTAAAAAAAACATTAGAAAAACAATAAGGTCTTTCCTCACGTAGGGGAAAGACCTTAAAAAAAAAAAAACTAGTTTACAAACAATTGAAAGGTCTTTCCTGTAAAAGTGATGTTTTCGTATTGTACTTTGTACGACCTTTCGTTTGATATACGACAAGCACACCTTCTGAAACTTTTCGCTTTTTACACTTAATGACCTCATCCGTCTACATTTTTGAGATCGGAATTATGATATATGGAACAGAGTAGATGAGCTTTTGTTTGATATGCGACAACGCCATGTTCTAAAAAGTTTGATTTTTGCACTTAATAACCCCATCCAACCAATTTTTGGAGGTTAGGAATTTGATATTTCAAATGTACACATCATGGCCTTTCATTCGATATACAACAACCCTATCTAAAAAGAAATTTTTTTTTGCACTCAATGACCCCATCCAATCCATTTTTGGGGGACGTCAATTTGAAATTTGAAATGTACGCTTTATGTTCTTTCATTTGATATGCGACAACCTTACCATCTGAGAAATTTGAATGTTTGCACTAAATGACCCCACCCGTCCCCCTGGGATGAAAAGGGGGTTTAAAATTTTCTTTTTTAAGTAGAGTTTATTAAGACCTTCAATTTGATATATCAGATGACCCCATTTGACAAAGGGCAAATAATGATGCAATATCAATTATATAAATAGAAGTTATGAAACTTACAAAGTCAATGCAAAACTTGAAAATTTCAAATTGATTTTTTGGTGTTTTTTTCCATGGAATGTTTTTGGTATTTGGTCAAACATATAACTATGTTAACCTCTTCAATTTGTAAAACATTTTAAGTGGTAAGCTCTTGATGATTCAGAAATACATGCCTCCGCTCGAAAAACTTCAAACTGCATTATCTCTAAAACGACAATAGATATCTCAAATCTGTTAAATGATAAATGATCTACAGTTGAAGGACAACATTATAGAAAAAGAATTGGGACAATTTCAAAGTTCACCAAGGTCACAATTAATCATCAAATATATGATGCAATACAAAACTTGAGAACCGGAAGTCGTAGAGACATGGGACTATCACCATTCAACTCAGGACCACTTGACCTTTCAAATGTCACAAAGTCAAGGTCATAGTAAAATGTGAAGGTCAAGGTGAAATTTCATCATGACCTGACATTGACCTCAAATTGAAGGTCTTGAACTAGTGATCATCTTTGCAGTTTATAGTAGGTTGATATCTGTTATAGTCCGGCCGATTGGTGCAGATATAGAGCAGAATTGCTCACTTGATGAGGAAAGCATGAAACTTTGCATAGTAGTTCTTGGTTATATACCCTTTGATTTCAGCTATGGACCCACTCTGAAAAATCCAATATGGCTGCCATTTTCAAGATGGCGGAAAAACGGTATAAAATTCAAGATTGTCCTAAAAGTATTCTATATAATTTCGGAAATTAAAGTAATGATTCTTTAAAAATGGACTTCATGTTCTTGAATTTGTTATCAATTAATTCAAAAGTATAAAACAAATAATTTGGGTATTTCTATAACACATAAGTTGCAAATATAGCTGCATATACAAAAACAAATAGTGAAATTCAAAATGTTAATCAATATCATAATGTTACATGTTATTCGTCCGTGTACATTAACGCCAAACATTTTTCATTTTGAAATGAAAAATAAATTTTCAAATTGCTCTGCAAATCTTAAAGGAAGTTGGTTTGAAAAATGTAACAAAAACCTATAGAAATCACTTTCGAAAAACCATTTTCTCTATGAGATTTGAAATTTGTTATTTTCATGAAATTATATTTTTGATTTAACGAAGATATTGAAACAAATAACAATAACTTTCTGTTAAAAATGATTTTATTTTGTCAAAAGTTTAAAATTATTTAAACATTTGTATTTGTTTGCTTTAGAAAACAAAACATATTTCAATCTCATTCTCAAAAGCAAATATTGAAAATACTGACCTTTAGCATTTTTCAATTCAGTTTACAATATTGACAAATGGAAAATGATCTAACTTGGAGCATTTTTCAATTTGACATACAATATTGAAAAATGAAAAATGCTCCAACGTGGAGCATTTTTCAATTTGACGTTTAATATTGAAAAATGAAAAATGCTCCAATTTTTCAATTTTCATTTTACTGTGCAATATTCAAATTTGAAAAATGTTCATTATTTAAATGTCTAATAATGGGAACGAAATGTAATTTGTTTCAATGTAGGCGTTTTAAATGTTTAAATTGCTGTCCCTTTTTATTAAATGTTTTTCTATTTCCGTTTTTTTTTGTCTTGTTTTAAGCTGTAACGAGACTAGTTTTAAGCGCAATATGTCTTGAAGATCTTTTTAAGGTGTGTTTGTGTGTATGTGTGAACTATGTGTGGTATCAACAAATTCCGAACAAGAATGGTACACTGACAAGTACGATAATGACCACAAAGAATCATTCTTTCTTTTTATCTATATACAATGTATATAGCTGTCTTTGTAGCTACGTGTTTATATCTATCTTTCGATCTATCAATATGTCATTCATTGTATATATCTTGCTATCTGTCTATCTATCTGACTTGTTTTTCTTTGTCTTTTCTTTCCGTAAGTCGTTTTTGTTCTGAAAATGGAATAACTAGGCGATGCGGAGTAGACGAAGTTGCATTGAACCATATCGTGGCTGAATGTGTCAAACATGTTAGAAAAGAAGAGAAAATATTAGAATATTAGATATTGCCCATGTCAGTTTCTGTACATGCTCAAGGAGCAGGGTTCGCGATTCAAAAGGGATGGGGAGGGATGGGTGTAGATGTTAAATCATTCTGATCATTGTGCTAGTATATGTTTTCAATTTTATATTTTTCTACATTGTACAGCGTTTCCTAATTTTGAATCTGTTTAATACAAACTTGTATTTCCCAAGCTTATGATAATCACAATTTCATTCGCAGAATTTCAAATAAGCAATCATCTTATAAAAGAAAATATGAAATTAACTTGCATGCATGTATGTGTGGTAAATGTATATTTCGAAGAATGAAAGACTTCTTATATTTGCTTTTACCGAAAACAAAATGTAGCAAAGAATATATAATAATTATGTGAATAGTATTTCAACAAACATGAAACAGTTCCCCCGAGGTTCTGTACGTATTATGTACATTCTATTATCATGTCTTTAATATGATTTTACATCTTCAATATGTGAAAGCAAAACGAGTATTATAGGACAAATATGTCGACACAAAAAAGGGGTCTCAGTCAGTGACAATTTTCTTTTGAAATACAAAAAGGAAAAAATAACAGATCGACACAGATCGACACAAATGATCGAATTTCAAACCGTATGCATCATGTACATGGAACAAATACTAGTAGTTACATTTATCAAGCAAAGGAATCAACGTGTGTGAAGCTAGAGTTGATAAAGCATTAGCGATAGTTAACCCTCGCTACCATCATTTACGACAGCAGCAGTGATTGATCCAGAACTTTTCATAAGGGGTGGCACTGACTGACCTTATGGGGGTCCAGTCATGCTTCGGTGATTTCCTATATAATCAACCAAATTTTCCCCACAAAAGGGTGGGGGAACCAACGGAAATACATAGTGTTTCAACTTCTGTAATGATGACAGCGTATAGTGCACATGGTCGACGCTTCCACAAAGCCAAAGTAAGGGACAACATCAAAAGTTCAATGTAGGATAATAAAAAAATACTTAATTTACATAGTTTTTTCACTGATTCCTTATTCTTAACTTAATTTGTGAAATATTGATTGTAAAAAACGGACATATTTAAAATCGATTTTGGATAAACAAAACTCGCAGCAATTTCACACCCCTCCCCCTCTATCACAAACATCGAGCACGCTTGTATCTGTACTATATGTTTAGCATTTTTTATAACTTGTTTCTTTGTTTGTATACGCCCGTCTAAAACGGGACATATTATGGTATACCGTTGTCCGTCCGTCGTCCACACTTCGGACAATAAATAAAAAACGCTTCCACCAACTTTTATGGAACTTTATCGAATTGTTTATATCTATTGACGTAAGCTCCCTTTCGATTTTTATAAAATTCAAGTTTTCGTTTCCATGTTATGAATTTTTTTTCCTTAAAAAGGGGGGAGTTTTCCAGTTTTCGGAGACTAATTCTAAAATGCTTCCATCAACTTAATGAGACTTTGGTGAATTGTTTAAATCTATTGACGTATGCTCTGATTTTTATAAATTTCAGATTTTACGTTTCCGTGTCATGAATTTTTATGCTTAAAAAAGGGGGAATTTTCCAGTTTTCGGACAATCACTCATAAACACTTAAACAAAATTTTATGACAGTTTAGTGAACTGTTTAAGTCTGTTGACTTAAGCTACCTTTCAATTTTTTTTTTAAATTTCAGATTTTACGTTTTTTAGTTATGAATTTTTATATTGAAAAAAGGGGATTTTTTCCAGTTTTTTGGACAATAACTCAAACACGCTTTTACCAACTTTTATGAAACATTTACATTTTTGGAGTTTTGGAGTTTTTATTCATAAAAAAATGAGGCTTTTTTCCAGTTTTTCGGATAATAAATCACAAATGCTTTCAGCATTTAATGATTAGACTATGGTGACTAGTTAATATATCTAATAATTAAACTAAGTACCCTTTTGATTTTTATATAATTTCTGATTTGATGTTGTACAGTTTTGGGGATTTTTTCTTCTGACAAAATGTCGGAAACGGTCAAGGAAATTTTGCATGACGAAATTGAAAAAATGGTGATAGACACAAAAGAGAGTACTGACAGTATAACATGGAAAGACGGAACAAGAATTGTGGAGCTTTTAAGTCTGGCACTGAATAACTGCAAAACGCTGCACGGCCCAGCGGAATCTGCTCAGTGTAGAGAAAGAAATATTTCAAGGAATTGGGATCTATCTTACTATTCGTTGCTTAAACTGTAACATGCTGAAAAACAAAATTCGGAACAAAACGACCTGCAATAGCTAATTATGAGTATTGGTAGCTGCTTAACGTACAGCGGCAAATATTTTTTGCACATTTATGACATCCAAATGTTATTTTAATGAAACTTAAAGAAATGAGAAAACGTATGAACCCGTAATTAATGAGAAAAATTTAACAAAATCTATGGCGCGTAGGGTAGCCGAATCTGGTCTAGTGTTGAAATCCATACACAAAAGTCATTACCACGGCGTGTTGTACAGCTGTGCAATATTTTTCATGCATGACGAGAACAGTTATTTTCATTTATTGGTAATGAATTCGAAGTAAATAATACTATCTTGAATTCTTTTCTTGTTTAGCATTTGGCAGCCTCCAAATTTTACGGAGAATTGTCATTGTAAGGCCAAATTTAACATACTATCAATGAAATAACAAAACCGACTGCATGTGCATGACCCTCATTGGTGGACAAGGTCGTATAACACCTCTATTCGTAAATAGAATAATAAGTAAAGAGAGTGTCTCATCCTATTCTGGACTTGAAATTGGTACATAAAAAAGCCGATTTTAATTGATATTTTAAAAACATATAATATTGTATGTGTATGAAGAAAAACTGTCAATAAAATCCGTTAAAAAGATTTCAAAAAATATATTGGTGACGTTTTGGGTTTGGATTTAAGCAAAATATTACCAATAGATGCAGCATTGTCACACGTTAGTTTGTTTAATTGGTTGTACATGTATTCTTTTTGTAAATGAAACTGGATGTAATAGACCAAAACAAGAAAACGCCCGTTCACATGCTGTTAAAAGGGCTTGTAATTAACGGTGTCTTTTGCTATTGCTCATCATATTTGTATTTTGTTCATTGTTTTGTACTTAAATCAGGCCGTAAGTTTGAGTTTTTTTTGCATTTGTCATGTAGGTGCCTTTCATAGCTTACTATGCGGTATGGGTTTTACTCTTTGTTGAAGGCCGTCCGATGTCCTATAGTCGTTTAGTCATTTGTCTTCTTATTTGTATAAGCATGTCCCTATTGTACATTTTTTACTTAAATGTATTGAGAGATAAAAATTGAAGTATCGACAAATGTACACTAACTGCAGACAGACAGATCAGAAAGTGTACACACGTTAAAACTCGTCGTATAGTTAGATGACCAGACAGACGAACAAAGTGTTTTCATTATAGCTCTTCTTCTAGACAAACAAGTATGCAAATATTCATACGTATACGTAAAAAAAAATGTTATGTAATTTATCTATTGATAAAGACATCGTTCAATATCATTCTCTTATACCGGCTGCAGTACTTCCTATGAAATATTATATTACAACTTCATTTTCGGTCGATTGATGCAATAATGGCATGAGTTAAATTGCACAAAACAGCTCTTATAAAACAAGAAGTACTGCTCATAATTTAAATTTGAAAGATAATTATCTTTTGAGTGTAAAAAAAAATAAAATCAAAGTACGTCGGGACCTTTTAAAGTTGACGATACGGTATCGGTTTTGTCATTGTTGACGGTTATATGGTATGATCGCCTCACTTAATTTATAGTTGGTTCATATTTTGTTATGTCAATAATGTTGTCTATCATCCTACAGTACATCACGCAATTTAGAACTAATGTCGGACGGAGATGCACCTTTATACTTCTGGCAGATCTACATCTTCATTTATATTAAGTATCAACGCTTTGAAAAACACCTGCATAAACTTGACAGCGAACTCGTGTACGGCGGGAATGATTACAAGACGTTGTTGCGATTAAAACTTAATTTAACGTAATTTAGCGCCATACTGACAAACGTCGTAAAAAATAAAGATGTATGGCTTTTATTGAAAAAACAAGCACATGGACCCCAATTGTTTTCTTTTGCAATCAATCAAGTACTGTTTCAAGAACACTCCACCAAAATTTCAGTAAAAAAATAACGATCAAATTTTTTCTGCACTTCCGAAAAGACGCAAAAGTATGGTCTATTTTTTTTTTTTGGATATAGCAATCTAAATCCGGAACATGATGATTTGGTTTAACCTTAAAGGGAAATCACACTATTGTTTATACGCATCGCTCTCGGCGCCGCTATAGTGTCGTGGCCGTATTATGACGTCGCCTTTTTCGATTCCGTCGCAGTGGTTGCTAATTTCTAAAATGGCGGCCCGCTCGAAGGGACGTTTCACTAAAGCAGAAGAAAGCAAACCACGTTTTGATTTAAGTGCAACAATGAAAATGCTACTTGAAATGGAAGGCCGTACGGTGACCTATAGTTGTTAATGTCTGTGTCATTTTGGTCTCTTGTGGACAGTTGTCGCATTGGCAATCATACCACATCCAGGGGCGTAGCTAGGCAATTTTGATGTGTACGCAATGCCGGAAAAGGTAGTCATACGGCCGGGGGTCTGGGGGCCGCTGAAGGCCCTCAGAAGTTTTCAGGTAAATGGTGCAAAATCCTGCATTCTCGCAATTTCCGAGGACTTAAAATGACCTCACAGAAATCTTACTTACAGGAAAAACAAGTCAACTTTGGAAATAAATAATCAGAGAAAAACAAAGAAACCCGTACTGTTGGGCTTAACAATTTGTTTTTTCTTTTCTTATGTGTAGTGGGTTAAAATGGCTTGATTAGGTATATTTTATTTGTTACCTAATCATGCTGAACCCACTTTACATTAGAAAACAAACTAATTTCTAAGCCAACACTGTGCAACTTAAATGCTATTTTTCTTATTGAGATAATACATAAATAAAAATTCGAATCAGACACATATCTTTATGTTTTATTTTATGAGTGAACAAGCAGTGTTTTTCAGCTTTTTTTTTTTCTCTCATAAGTTAATTCTGAAAAATCAATGCCCATTTCCTTTCTTTTTTCTACTAAAGATGTCCAAAACCGTGTCTGTTTAAAAAAAATTTCATAGTATATGTTCAAAAGACAAAGTCCAGATAAACGATTCGTTTTCATTGTATTTCTCAACTAGGTCTTCACTCTTCTCATGGTACTAAAGAATCGTTCTGCCCGCGTTGCCGTCGAGACAGGCATACATGCAAATACATTAAGTATCTGAAAGATTCCCGGGTATCCTTGGTTTATAACATTTAATGTTTCCTGCAGCTTGTTAGGAATGTTATCAAAATATCCAGTCCATTTTGTTAACCATCTCCGAATTTCGATCTTGAAATTCGTCTTTTGTAACATGGGCATGCCATCATCTGCATTTCATTAAAGATTATGTCCCCAACAGCTAAAGTAAGTTGGTCAATGTTTTTTTGGGATTATCTTTTGTGCGACATAACGTGGCTCTACTGTCAGAAGTCTTGTATTCAACTCTGCTATCAAATGATCGACGAAAGGTAGATACATGTTCAGTTTCATAAGAATAAATTGATGTCCATGGTCTCTTAAGAATGTCATATTTTATTTCATCAGTTATTTTGGAATCTTCAGAAAAGATGTCAGGGTAAGGAGGCATATAAGACGTGGCAATTGTGTTTTGACACCCGGAGGACTAAGCCATTTTAAATTGTTTGTATCAGCAACAGAATCACGATGCTGATTTCGTAAATGAAAAGGGAAGACTAGTTTTCGGAACGGAATATAGCTACAAAGTGATCATTAACATATTTGTTTTTTTTTGTTTTTTTTATTAACTTCATTACTTTAGTTAAATTCTTACTAGATTTATCCTATTTTTATTTTTGTGAGATTTTCGATGCGTACGCAATTGCGTTTTTGCGTACGGTTTGCTACGCGCCTGACATCTCCTTTTTTTTTATATATACAATCACAATGTATGGCAACAAAAATAGCCGATAGTGGTCTTGATATGGTCTTAATATGAATTACCATCCGCTCAACTCATTTTTGTATAATAAAAAAAACCTTTAAGTTTACTGTAAAGTTTATATAATTTCAAATAAAATATTTATTGATCTCGCAGATTTCTTAGTTGTATGAAAAAATATTGTAAAACAAAAGAGATAGTAAAACTTTTTGTCGATCAGTTCAATATAATCAACACGTAAATTGGCGAATATGAAATCCGTCCGGTCAAATTTGTTTTTGTAGAAAAACAATTTGTTTTACTATAAAGTTTAAATTTTCATATAAGATAACTATTAATCTTGCAGATTTGTTAGTGGTATGAAAAAATATTGTAAATCAAAAGAGATATTAACACTTTTTGTCGATGTAAAGCGTACATAGAGTGAAATCCGTCCGGTCAATTTCTTTTGCTCAAAAATATTTTTTAAACTTCTTAGATTTTCATAAAAAATAGTCTTGTATCTCTAAGGTATTCAAATATTAAAATAATCTATCAAATAACAAGAAAGTTCCGGTGAATATCCTGTCACAATCCGGGCAATCGTCCTGTCATTAGTGTAACCCAGCTGTTGGCAGCGTATCGTCGCGATGAGGTATGTGGGATTCAGCGTATATTTTCCGAAAAAAAAATAACAATATATTATTACCAAGAGAAACAGCATGTAAGCGTACAGCTTCCAGAACTTGTAGTTTTCGTAAACAAGAACAAGGAGTTTCTGTCGACTGAAAGGTCATTACTATATAGTCTTCTATACTACATGTTTAAACAATTCATCAAAACTTAATTTCACATTTGTATTTATCCGGCTCAGCCGGTCGGATTATACAAAGCAAGGTCAAAATTCATAAGTCAATATGTTCTAGTTCTGAATATGTATTTAACTTGCCACTGGCCGTTAATGTGTGAAGTGTTTGAAATATTATTTATTTCACATGTGACGACAGAAATTATCCAAGTGTCATCCATCTTTCCTAAAACATTCCTTTGGTATCTTACGTCTCTCTTTCCCTCTCTTTTTTTCTTTACCTTTTGGTGAGGTGGAGCATAAATATATGAACACGAGTGATTTGTAGAGTAATCATATATTTGTTGAAATATCAAACGTTTTTTAAGAATAACGCCAGTTAAAAATCACTGTAAGAAGCATACAAAATTTTACATCGGTTGCTTGCTGTCGAAATCAATGAAAATTCAGCACCGTATTATAAAATAAATCATACTCAATCTTTCTTTAATGCTTTGTAAAGGCTTACATAATTTAAGCACCAAAAAATATATATATTGTTGTATTTCTTCAAACTGTAGCTACATGCAGCAAAATGTACGATCAGCAGATTAAAACATACGACCGCTAGACGTCATAGCAATATGGGAATATCAAACACTATGCCTAGTTATTTTGGTCCTATTGATGACCACAACAACAAAAGTTCCACACTGTATATTTGCCTTTACAAGTCACCGACAAGAGAAATATTTAACACACAAATACATGTATTTATGTAGAGTAACATAGAGTGCTAAACTGTAACCATCACACCAGGGTCCGTCTTGTAAAAGAGTATTCAACTCATATAGAACAATGTTTTTGTGCTGAATTTCGTGTAATATTTGCCACTGAAATATTTGCAAAAATAAAGAAAAAGACGGGGGAAAAACAAAACAAAAACTAGTAGTTCAGATGTAGGTGCGTGTTCAGATCTCTCAATGTGATCACTTGCCTTTCAAAAAACAGTGACATATAGAGATTGTCGGAATCCGATCATGACTGCATGAAAAGGACAACAATTTTTGTCGAGCCTTCGACTTTAGTCAAAAAAGGGAGACATAGCGATCCTATATTCTGTCGGCGTCGGCGTCCACAAATATTCACTCTGTGGTTAAAGTTTTTGAAATTTGAATAACTTTCTTAAACTATTCTGGACTTCTACCAAACTTGGACAGAAGCTTGTTTATGATCATAAGATAGTATCCAGAAGTAAATTTTGAAAAAAGAATATCCATTTTTTCCGTATTTTACTTATAAATAGACTTAGGTTTTCTAACAGGATACAATACATTCACTCTGTGATTAAAGTTTTTTTTAAATTTTAATAACTTTCTTATACTATTCTGGATTTGTACCAAACTTGGACTGAAGCTTGTTTATGATTAAAAGCTAGTATCTAGAAGGAAATTTTGTTAAAATTTTGTACCTGTTTATCCGTATTTTACTTATAAATGACCTTATTTTTTTCTTCCAGTTAATATTACATACAGTCTACAGTTAATACAAAGGCAGCTGATTTTCTCTTGATACCTTGGTTCTTTAAAAATAATGGCCAACATGATATATCAGAGTGCTGAAAATGGCACACACAATTAATCAGTTATTTTCAAATTACCTATTATTAATCCGTATTGGGAAACAAAAGTATATATACCATATTGAAACATAAATGTGATAAAAGAATATACATTCAAAGAAAAAGAGGTGCACCAACAGAAAATAGAAACTGCAATCTTTCTCTTAATTTCATCGGATATACAAAAATACAATACTTATTTATTAACATCTCACCATCAATAATATCGGATCTCAAAATTTTAACTCTTACCAACATTTCTCATACTATCTCACAGTAATACTATAACTTGGAAGTTCTAAGCGGAACTCGAGCTTTTATCTAGAACTCTTACTCGAGTTAATATTCGAACTCAAAATGATACTCGAACTTCAACTCAAAATCTAACTGGAACTCGAACTCATTAAAATGTCTTCAAATGTTATCAAGAGGGGGGATAGGACCTTTATCGGGACTCCGGGATCGGATGTTTTTAAGCTCGGGATTTCGGGATTGACCCTTTCGGAATCCGGGAATCCTTTTTTTCGGATTTCGGGATGTCGGGATTTGCTTTATTTAAATTCGGGACCTCGGGATTTCGTTTTTTTAAGTCCGGGATTTCGGGATCACGACCCCTCCTATCCCCCCTCTATCAACACTTCACTTGTCCAGATTTTTTTTTGGATTTTTTTTTGATGATTAAAATATTCAATTTTCTATATTTATAATACATATCTATCACTTCTGTGCATGTCTCACATAGTTTCGAGTGATTTAAACGACCCAGAGAAAATACCCAATTTTACTATCCATACTAGTATGGATAGTAAATAGGTGAGACATGCACAGAAGTGATAGATATGTATTATAAATATAGAAAATTGAATATTTTAATCATCAAAAAAAAAAATAAAAAAAAAATCTGTATCATATACCCAAGCGCCTGTGCACTTGACATCTGATAAAAAAAACTAGAGTTAGATAAAATATATCAACTTTTCCACAGAAACACGGAAAGATGTAGCAGAACAAGAAAAAAAACTAGTTCCATTTATTATAAGTTAAAAGATTTATTTATTACATATTAACTGGGAACATTATATGTTCCTGATATCAATATAACGATGTGGCTTTTATTGTCAATCTGTATTAGCACTGAATTATCAGCTGCATTGTATATCTCATAACGTACCAAGGTTGCGCGATTAATCGAACGGAAATATCATATATAAGTAATACATAAAGCTTTCATACCCAGGCGATGAACACTGAACATATTATGTACAATGAACACGAAACGATGTATGAAATATGGGTGCGGGATGATAGAACTCAGACAAAAAATTAGTTTTCACAGTTCGAATAACTGACTTATGAAGCGTTGTGTAATTACGGAAATGTTAACCATTTTTTAATTCCTTACGAAAATAGTTTTTATTAACGTTTTGAGTTTATGGCATTTTAAACACGGCATTTCAGGTTTTATCTACACGGTGCGAATGGACAAGCTCGTGAAATTATTTTGTCTGCAGTCTAAAAAGAACGTGTTACCTTTTAGCACGGATATCCTCGGTCTTCCGAGATGGAAGATTTTTAACCTGGAAGCCGAAACTTATTTGCATAATACGGCATCATCGGAGACAAACATTCGTTTTCCCCATACAACAAATGCAATTAAGAAATACTAAAGATGACTTCAACTTTGACGATCACTTTACAATAAAATGTTATTGTATCTATATTTAACGATTCGATAGATTGATAAAAATATCAATGAATAATCAAAATACCTAAAAAAAAAATGTTCAATCATGATATAGTTATTATATTTTAATTCAGCCCAAGCGTTGCAAGAAATGCTGTTATGGCAGCAACGTCGTTCTATAGATAACGTTAACAGAAAAGTGTATAGTTCCCGCCAAATTCGATGATAAGATTATTTCCGTTTTAACGGATTTAAAACATCGGTGACCCCCCTTTTTTATTTATGCTTTTAAAATCTTCCATGAAGCTGCAACTTATGCATAAGTTTGAAGGGAAAAACATTAGTAGATTTTTTGTATTTCAAGAAAAATCTATTATAAATAGCAATTAAAAATGGCGGGAAATGTCCAAAGGCCTCCAAAAATAAGGAAACAGAGACAATTAAATGTGTTTAAGGTACAAATAACATTTGACTGTATTTGATATTCCAGTTTAAAATCGTTTTTCAATAATTTTGCCATTTTAAAGCAATTTAGAGCGCTATTTCTATATTTTGGTATAACGCGATTCTTTAAGTTTTGATGACGTCATATCTCGAAAACAACATCGGTGACCCCAAAAAATTTTCCGCCTAAAATATCGTAATAAGTATGATCTGTCTACATGCAAAATTTCAATGAATTATTATTAGTAGTATAAATAGTGTGATTTCCCTTTAAACTTGTTTCAGTATGTTGATGTCATGGATCAAGGGAATATTTTACAAAAACCCGGTTAAGTTATGACTTTTCGTTCAAAAGTATTGTTACTTTCTTTAAAAGTCATAAATTATTAAATTTCAGGGATTTTCTTCCAAATATGCAAATTTCGAACCAAATTATCTCTAAAAGTAGGTCATGAAGGTACTTTTTTCTTTGCATATTTAAAAAGTACACATTGAAATTGACCTTCTATCAAAATTTTAAGAAAAAATCAACGAGGGATCTCTACTGTATCGTATGCCCTTAAAGCATAAAGACAAGAGAAGTACCATGCGCTTACAGCGGAGCTCTTTATTTATTTATTTGAAAAGTCTTTTCAAAAGAGGGACGAAAGATACCAAAGGGACAGTAAAACTCATAAATCTAAAAAAACTGACAACGCCATGACTAAAAATGAAGAAAACAAACAAACAAACAATAGTACACATGGCACAACATAGAAAACTAAAGAATAAACAACACGAACCCCACCAAAAACTAGGGTTGATCTCAGGTGCTTCGAAAGGGTAAGCAGATCCTACTTCACATGTGGCTACCGTCGTGTTGCCAATGTGATAACAAATCCGGTAAATAAGTCTAATTCGGTAGGTCACATTCATGAAAGGGAAGGGGATTGTAGTTACGACGTAAGGAACATATCCGATATCATTTGTGAAACGATTCAACTGTTTTTATAATATGCTTTTTATCACTGTTCAATGTTAAGGTGAATGGTTGTGCACATAAAACGAGTTTAATCACTAAGAGTCCTATATATGCGCCGTAAAACTAATTTTTCTCGAATGAATTGAATTGTTTTTAAATTTTTCTTTTTGGATTCTCTTATAGATTGTTGTGCGGTAATGGTTTTCATCAATGTTGAAGACTGTACTATGAATTATACTTGTTCACTTCACCATCATTTAATGTCTGGTGGAAAAAATTGTTTCTCTCGCAATCATACCACATCTTTTTTTTTGTGAAATTATGAATAAAACAAAGTTTATTCCTAGTATTAGTCAGTTTAGTTACAGAGCATTCCATTCACGAATTGAGTATATGAATACATGGAGAGCGCAGCGTTATTTATTTTCATGTGCCATACATGCTATACATATATGAATTTTTATAAATGTACATGTATCAATTGGTGATGTTTTTTGTACTTGCTACCTGGGAAACTAAGAAAAAATAAGATAGCACAGTTTCTTCGGTATTGATTATGCTTATTGATTACGTTACGAACAATAACAATAATACCAACAGTTGAAATTACTGAACAATAAGTGATATATATTTCACGATTATTAAAAAATGTATTCTGCCACGATGAAAGCATGCAGGAAACGTACGGTATCAACAATTCAAGACAAGAACCAGTTGCTCATTTTGATCAGTAGGAAAGGTAGAGAAACAAGGAGCATGTTTTATGCCCAAGTCACACTAGACCACTATTGCACCACGCTCACCGCGATCTAAAAGGTGAGGTCCCGGTACGTGCAGGTTGAAAGTTTGAATTTTCATTGTTTTCACGATGCTACTACGATCCCGCTACTGGTCACGTTCTCATCTCGCCTATTCTGAGTCTTCAATACGATAATAGATAATTCCCGCGGCACGCAGTAAAGCGTGAATTTATTGTCTTCTCGGTAAGGTATTTCCGACCCGTAGGAATTTTTGGCGCCAAAAATTGTAGTGGTAAATAGATAGTTATATGAGTATCATTTCTAGCCTTGCGTTCGTACTGTGTACATCAAATTTTTTCTGAGTGCCAGTTCCTCATAATGGACCCCATGGACATTGAAACTAACGTCAAGAGGATAGTTGGAGAAGAAATTCAAAGGTCTCAAAATGATTTCTTAAGCAAGTTAGATGGAATTTTCACGTCAAGATTGCAGGCATTTGGCAACCAACAAAAAGAGCGTTCGGAGGCGCAGATGTGTAAACTTCAAACTGACATTTTAACGGCAGATACATACAAGTTCCAGAAAAAGAGCTGTGAAGACCAGTTCAAGTTCAACAAGAAGATGAACGTGACACTAAAAGAAGCAGAATCTTGTTTGGATTCTTCAGATGACAAGTCCGCTCACGCTAAACAGAGAATTAGTGAAGGTATAGAACTTTTAGCTTATCGTCAAAAACTAGTTAAAATGGCTGATTCGTCTGAACATGGTTGGAGAGTAGTCCAAGAATATACTTCAAACCCGCTGGCCGATGATTCGGAAGACGACAGGAAGATCATGAGGGCAACATCGCGTGCAGAGAGAAAGGCGAAAGTAGAAAAATCCAAAAAGAAGCGTTCAACTCCATATTCTAGACCTTCAACTTCAGTAGATAATGGTAACAACAGTGGTGGCGTAAAGTCAGTTAGGAGGCCAGGAGTGTGTTATAACTGTTATAAACCAGGCCATTGGCAGTTTGAATGTCCAGAAAAGAATAAGAAGTTAAGTACACATAGTAATTTATTGTTATATAATGATGTGTATAGAAATAGTAATTCTTTAAGTTTTTTCATTGATGAAAGTTTAACATTGAAAACAGCTAATTTGAACAAAGCTCACTTACTAGATTCTGGCAATGATAGTATTTGTTTACTCAACCGTGAGGAATGTGTAGATCAATTGTCTAGACATTTAAATACACCCACGAAATTGATCAGTCCCGTAGGTAAACTCAGCTCATCGATACACAAATGGAAACAAGCGGGTGCGACTGATTATATTTTACAGGTAATAGAAAAAGGTTACGGTATACCTTTTAAAGAACTTCCTGAAAATGTATTTTTGCCTAATAACAAATCTTCGAGAGACAATGGAGATTTTGTTGCAAGCGAGATATCTAAATTATTAGAAAAAGGTTGTATTTCTAAGGTTGATAATAAGCCATTCGTTATTAATCCGCTTACGGTAGCTTTTAATAGATTACAAAAACCTAGATTAGTGTTAGATTGCAGGCACATTAACAGTTGCATACACCAATTTAAATTTAAATTTGAAGATGCATCGGTGGCAAGAGAATTATTTGAAAAGGGAGATTATCTATTTAGATATGATTTAAAAAGTGCATATCATCATATTGAAATAAGAGAGGAGCACAAGCAATATTTAGGTTTTAGTTGGGTTATTGACGGAGTGGCTAACTATTTTGTTTTCAATGTTCTTCCTTTTGGTATTGCAAGTGCAGGACATATTTTTACAAAAGTTTTGAAAGAGGTGGTTAAGTACTGGAGAAAACAGGGATTAAAGATAATTATGTATCTTGATGATGGTTTGGGTGAAGCTAGTGATTTAGTTTCTGCTAAAAGAGCTAGTGATTATATTAGAAAGAGTTTGTCTGATTTTGGTTTTCTTATAGCTGAGGACAAATGTATTTGGTATCCACAACAAAACTTGATTTGGATAGGTTTAGTGTGGGATATGTATTTAGGTAGAATTCAGATTACTCAAGAGCGAGTGGATAGGTTGTTATTAAGTATTGTAAAAATTCTTGATGGTGTCAGTAAAGGGAAAATTTTATACAGAGCAAAACTGGTTGCTTGTATTGTTGGACAAATTATTTCAATGCAAGTTGTTTTTGGAAGTCTGGTAAGATTAAGGACAAGGGAATTATACCAGTGTATAGTTCTTAGAGCCAGTTGGAAGTCACTGGTTGCTTTGACAGCTCCAGCGGTTGGTGAGCTTAGATTTTGGTTAAATTCAGTAAATGTTCTGAATGAGATGGGTGTGAATCTGCATGAGTCAGATTTGTATGATCTTAAGGCTTATACGGATGCATCAGATATTGGTTTTGGGGGATTTGTTGTCCCTGCTATTGATAGCAATAGTGCTGAGTCGGTCTGTGACTCTAGCGATGTTCAGATGAACAGTAGTCTGATAACGCCCAGAAATAGTTTGCACACTGTAGTGGGTAGTTGGGCAGATCTTGAGAGGATCAAGAGTTCTACATGGCGTGAACTCGAGGCAGTCAATAGAACAGTTAAAAGTTCTCTGCATTTGATTAAGAATCAGACATTACAAATTAATACAGATAATAAGAATGTTACTAGCATAGTAAAAAACGGGAGTAGGAAAACCGACCTTCAGGTTTTAGCATGTGAATTGCACACATTATGCTTTGAAAATAGTTGTAAAATTACGACACAATGGATACCTAGAGACCAAAATAAAGTGGCAGACAATCTGAGTAGATACTCTGATTGTGATGACTGGGGTATCAGTACTGAAGTCTTTAATAGCTTAGATAATATATGGGGTATTCATACAGTGGACAGATTTGCCACAGATTATAACACTAAATGTACAAGATTTAATTCTAAATTTTGGTGTAATTGTACAGAAGCAGTAGATGCTTTTAAACAAAGTTGGAAAGGCGAAAACAATTGGGTCGTCCCACCGCCTAATTTGGTTTGTAAAGTTATTAGAAAATTTTTGGAAGACGAGGCAAACGGTACTTTAGTAGTTCCTTTTTGGAAATCTGCGCCTTATTGGGTGTTATTGTGTGAATCAAACGGGAATTTTAAACGTTTTATAAACAACAAAAAATTCTTGACAGAAGAGAATTCTGTTATTACAGGGAGAGGTAATAATGGTTTATTTGGGAAACAAGGAACATTAACGATGCTTGCATTTAAGATAAGATTTGATTGATGTGTTTTTTATTTTTGGAACAGGCTTAAACATTGAGCAGTTTGTGCACGAAGCCGTGGAGGACAGTGGAATTGAAGAGGGACATTCGTTACATAATTTAGTGAGGAGTTTATCTACACGGTTACTAGATGCCAGAAGTGAAAGTACTGATAAAAAATATTATTACGGTTTTATGAAATGGAAAAGATTTTGTATAGAACATAGTTTACTTTCTTTGCCAGCATCGCCAATTCATATAGCATTATATTTTGTACATTTATTAGATAATGGTGGTACATTTAGTACTTTTAACACTGCTTTTTACTCCGTTAAGTGGGCTCACGAAATTTGTGGTCAGTTAGATCCAACTAGCAACACATTTGTGAAAAATTTACTCGAGTCTGCTAAGCGAACTGCAAAAAAACCCTGTCAACAAGAAAGATCCAGTATCGAAAGATATTTTAATTGATTTATGTAGTATGTATCAATATTCCAATGATTTAACAGTTGTACGAGATCTTGTCATGATTTTGTTAAGTTTTAGTGCTTTTCTACGTTTTAGTGAATTGAGTCAATTGAAATGCAATGATGTCACAATTAAAGAAGGTTATTTGGTACTTAAAATTAGGAAGAGTAAGACTGACCAGTATAGAGCTGGAGATGAGGTGTTGGTATCTAAGGGGCAGTCTTTAGCTTGTCCTTATTCTATGTTTTTAAGATATCTTGGTTTGGCGAATATTGAAATATCCACAGACATGTATTTATTTCGTCCTTTGTATAGATCTAAAGATAAATGTGGTTTGATTAAGGTTAACAGGCCTATAAGTTATACTACTGCAAGAGAATGTATGATAAAGCGTTTGAAAATGGTTGCTCCAGAGCTTAACCTTGGTTTACATTCTTTACAATCAGGAGGTGCCACTTCGGCTGCTAATGCAGGTGTTAATGACAGGTGTTGGAAAAGACACGGAAGGTGGAAGAGTGATTCAAGTAAGGATGGTTATGTAGCAGATTCGGTTGCTAACCGATTACAAGTTTCAGAGCATTTAGGTTTATAAATTGTTATTGTGTTCAAAATGTTTTGCTGTTTAGCTGTCCTTTATTTGAAGGTTTTTGTTTTGTACATTACTGTGATTATTACCAATTGGTCAGTTTTTTTCTTTATACTCTATCTTTGTTGTTCTATATACGCAGCGAGCTAGTCAACAAACTTAAGTTTGTAGTTGAGTTATTTTTCTTAGATGCTAAGGTACATGAGTATAGAGAAGACTACATAATTCCCGCGGCACGCAGTAAAGCGTGAATTTATTGTCTTCTCGGTAAGGTATTTCCGAGGCGTAGGAATTTTTGGCGCCAAAAATTGTAGTGGTAAATAGATAGTTATATGAGTATCATTTCTAGCCTTGCGTTCGTACTGTGTACATCAAATTTTTTCATATAAGCATAAAGAATGCTCAATTTGACAATTGTTAATTGTTAATGGTCTGTTATATATAGTTTATATATATATGGTATGGCTATATAGACGTAATCGGATTTGGATTGTATGTTGTCTTATAAATTTTTTATAGCCGTAGTCTTCGGACTAAAACTCCCTTTTATTAAGTTAGATTGAGCATTTTTTGGTACATGAACATTTATGTTATATGAGTGCGGTCCAACACTTAGTTTCGCTTGGCATTGACAAAAGGACGCAGGTTTCCAAAAGGTTTTTCCTGATCGGCCACGAAACAGTATTTTGTGTGTTTTGAATATTGATAATTTGGAAGATGATGGCAAATAGTATTTTGTATATATGTTATGTTGTTATAATATTGCTGTATTGTAATAAAGCGGCAGCTCAGAAAAGATATACGCAGCGAGCTAGTCAACAAACTTAAGTTTGTAGTTGAGTTATTTTTGTTAGATGCTAAGGTACATGAGTATAGAGAAGACTCACGATTTATTACGCTAATCACGTTTTCATAACGACAATACATGCACGATTTATTCGATTGCAACACGATCTTAACACACTTTTTCTGCGATTATAGACCGCTCTTACATCGACCGGTCTAAGTCCTTTCCACTTTCAAAACGTAATCTGACTACGCTCTCGTCATTATCATCAACATCATATTGCATATGCATACTGTTTATAAATACTGTTCCCTTTAATTCTTCTAATTGTCATTTAAAATACGTAGAATTTTTGCAAACAACACAGACATACCACCAAAATATACCAGAACTAGTGGGCGTGATGGTAGAGATAGAGGTAGAATCAGAGGAGCCTCTGATACGAATTCTGATCCAGTAGACATATATGCATGTCAGATTACCCAATCCAACCTGAGTCACAACGCGATGCTGATCCATCGAGATCAAATGACGATATGTTATTGAACAATAGAGGAAATGATATAGATGTGCCAAGCATGGTTGTGCTTATCAAACCTTGACCAACGTTAAGTTTTTGATATTTGGTCTTTTTTTCTAACACTATATGCAATATGAAATCTTTGTTTGGTGTATGGAAATATTTAATGATGTGCATGTCAGGCTGGCAGGTTTTATTTGGCCTTGACCTCATTTTCACTGTTCATTGCACAGTATTCAGCTTTTTAGTTTTGTTCTGATTTTCTTAAACTATAAGAAATAGGTTAACTTTACTTGCTGTATGGAATTGTAAGTTGTACACTTCTGCCTGCCATGGTTCAGATCCTTGACCTTAGTTTCGTGGTTCATGTGTTTAGTTTTCTCGGTTAAGTCTGTTTCTTAGAAACTATTAGCATGGGTCATTTATACTTAGTGATTTATTGTAAGGTGTACATGTATTTCTTGTTTTGTTTATATGATCTTGTCCTAATTTTCTTTGACCATGTTAAGTTTATGTGATAGTTGTAGTAAAGCTTTATATTTAGGACTATCAACATAGAGGGTGGGCAGGACCTTTTTCAGGACGTCAGGATCGGGTGTTTTTAAGCTTGTGATTTCGGAATTAACCCTTTCGGGACCCGGGATTTTTTTTTTCATTCAGGACCTCGGGATTTCATGTTTTTAAGTCCAGGATTTTGGATCCACATAATATCAATGATTAGTAAAGAAGGCGAGACATTTCAGCGTGTGCACTCTTTTCGTAATTTGAGAAATTTTAAATAATTTGAACATTTATCGAAATTGCCTCTTTGTTGATACTATTATATTTTTTGTAGCTCGTCCGCTCCCCTTTTATATTCGTTATGTAAACAGAAAGTCACAACTGTTTTGTTTTTTTACAGGGATCACGAAACTTTAATCCTGATCCATATCAGGCTGATAATTCTGAGCATACAATCCATCTTGATCAAAATGAATTTTGCAAGTAGCCCCAGAAGTGGGATATAGAGAGGGGGTGCTATTGAGGTTACAAAAAGGGATGGTCGGATATAGGATTATTAAAATGTGGGTAATGAAATCAAGGGGACACCAAAGGTGGGATCTGGAGAACAAACAAAAAAGATGAATTTAGGAAAAGGCGCACACCGAGTCACTCCAACCTCATTCACGTGAATGAAATGAAATCCCATCTGTAATGACAGAATAAGATTTTAGTGTTGTTTACTTTTTTTAGGGGGAGGACGGGCGGGCATCATAGGAAGATCTCCCATCTCTGACTCAAAATATGGATAATTTTATGTCAAGGGTTTTATGATTCTCCCTGACAGCTTTAGACATAATAATTTTGTATCTTCTATTTTTTTAAATAGACAATCCAATTGAGAATGGAAATGGGGAATGTGTCAAAGAGATAATAACCCGACCATATATATAGAACAGACAACAGAAGGTCACCAATAGGTCTTTAATGCAGCGAGAAACTGCCGCACCCAGATGCGTCCTTTAGCTTGCCCCTAAACAAATATATATATACATGTACTAGTTCAGTGATAATGGACGCCATACTAAACAAATTAAAAACTAAAAACCTAATTTAAAAATAATACAAGACTAACAGAGGCCAGAGGCTCCTGACTTGGAACAGGCGCAAAATAAGTGGGGTTAAACATGTTTATGAGATTTCAACTCTCCCCTGATACCTCTGACCAATGTAGAAAAGTCAACGCATAACCATACACCCAGTAAAATTCTGTTCAAAAGAAGTCCGAGTCCGATGTCAGAAGAGGTAACAAAAAAAAAATTAACAAAATGATAATTACACATAAATAACAACAGACTACTAGACGTTACTGACATGTCAGCTCCAGACCTTAATTAAACTGATTTTAAGATTACGTCTTCATTATAGGAATATCAGGCATCTCCCGTTTGGGGTTCAGTATTATACAAATTATAAAATATTTAAGAGAAGAACATAACCCGTGTCATGCCAACAACTGGTTTTTAAAAAATATGTTTAATCCCGATGTAAAGACCCTATAAGTGAAACAATATTAAAACCAAAATATGCAAACTTTAATAATCTGACAACCACAACAGAATCGTACTATATCCCTTCTTCCTAAGTCTGTTTAACAGGTTTTTTTTATCTTCTATAATGTGCCTTGTTGTCGTTAGTTGATGTGATTCATAAGTGTTTCTCGTTCTGTATATAGATTATATCGTTGTTTTTCCCGCTTGAATCGTTTTACACTAGTCATTATGGGAACAATTTATAGCTTATTGTTTTATGTGAACCATGACTCTGTGTTGAAGACCGTACTTTGACCTATAATGGTTTTTATTTTAAAAATAGTGACTTAGAAGGCAAACTGTCTCATTGGCACTCATACCACATCTTCTTATATCTAGAGAAATGTAAACTAGCTTCACATTTGAAGTTAATTTTTAGCTAAAATGCCACCGCACATTCGTTTCAAATAAAAAAAATCTGTCTCAAAATGAACAAACTTTAAGTAATCAGCAATATCAGTCTTGACAACATCAAACATATTTTGACTATACATTGACACAAAATGTACCAAATAAACCATACTATAAAAATAAAAGACCACAGGAACAATTATACATGCACCTACATTTTCAAAACTTGTCTCCTAAAGACAGTCGTATCTAATTCCACCGAGCACTGACTTAAATGTCTGCTTCATTTCTGATTAGTTTTCCTAAAATAATGTATTTCAGTTAAAAACAGAAAAATCGCTGTAAAATTCAACATCAACCTCGCGGGACCAACATTTAGCATTAGTAATTCTGATTGAGATTCGGAGATGAAAACCACAGCTTGTTCTAGTTGTAAACAGAGACGATGGATGCCAAATGTTAAAGCACTATTGGTATTAAAATAGCTAAGTAATACTAACCCCCCCAAAAAAACCCAGTGAACAAATTATTTAATTCATTTTATCTAGTTAAGAAAGGGAGCATTCAATTACTTCCAAAATGAGCTGTATTTAGAAGGAAAATGTCGTATTAATCAACCTTATACAGAGAGACTGGGTCCTAGGTGTTGTTTTTATCTTTACATATTTTCTAGGTTGTCAACGAGGGTATCACCAAATCCGTAGTAATTGCATGAAAATACGAAATCTTATGTTACTATATTTTTCATTTACTATTTATTGATGAATAGCTCTCAGCTTTGGTGAAGCTATTCTGTCGTTGAGGGTTTTATAGGGCATTTTGTAATTGCTTTCCGCTATGCTAAATCCTTTTATGGCATTAACCGAACCGTCTTGTTACGAGCAGAGGTATATATGCCTTGATCTAAGCGTGACCGTATTGCTCAGATGTTATCTTAAATGTATATTAACTTTAAAAGAAGTTTACAAATGTTTTGCCACGATGCAAATACTAAACTTTGGAGTAAAAATAAATATCCCTATCAATGAATTAAACAAACCAATATCCATTTGATTTAACAGATATAAAGAGAATATGTAGTTAACCTGAATGTGAATAACAAAATAAGGAAATATAAAGTTAAGGGTTTTAAGCAAGGGAAATAACAATAATTTTTTGCATAATAATCCTGCGACACATCACAAAATTTTGCTGGTGCGTTGTTGTTCTCCTATCTTTTCGGGGTAAGGTAATAAATGTGTATACACGGGTTCACACATACACATATGTGTATTATATTTAAAGCATTAAATATACACGGTCTGTTATTGTAATTGTTCTTTAAACGCTTTCAGTTTTAATGGTTGGAATGAAATATGTTGAAACGAGTCGATTGACGTTAATATAGGTCGGTTAAATGTGGTGGAATAGTAGGTAACTCATCTGAACTTTGAGGCAGTGCCGAGGGCACCTTGTCTCGTGTCTCTTCAATGCCACGTCTTACGTCACTTATCGCGTTTGCATCTGCCGTACCCACTACATCGTCAAATTATTCTATGTAATCAATAGGTGTACCTTTCTTCAGGCGGATTAGACGATTGCCATCATTTAAAATGGTTAAGGGGCAACTATTTCCTTTTCCAACTACGTGCGTAACCAATTTGCAACATTTCAGCGAGCATGGTCCTAAAATGCACTCCTGGTCAGCACTTTTATTAGTCTTAATGGTAACAGTCATGTTTGAATTTGGTGGAACTGTGATGGTTCGTTTTATGCAAACTAGCTGAGTTAAAATCTCGTTTCCACTATTAACAAATGAAGCATTTATCTCTTTATTGTTAATGGTAATTGTGGGACTACTCAGGTTTATCACTGCGATCAGTGTGTCCAAAATAACTAGCCTAATTATAACATCGTCTGTTAATGGCTCTTTGCACATATCCCATTGTATGTTTACTCTATTAATGTCGAGAGTCGTTCCTTATAATCTTCTCAATAACAAGCTGTTAACCTCATCACGTAGCGTTACGTTCTCCAAATCTCAATTTTCTACCGGAATTAATTTCTCATTTACTAATGTTATCATTGCAGCAGTGTCCACAATCATGCTCACATTCTGGTCATGTGTAGTACCTCGTACTACTAAGCTCTTTCAAATGGTTCGTCTGATGACAATATTGGACGAGGCAGTGGGCCTCTGTTCGATTGTGTGATAAGATGATGTTTCATTGCCAATAGACTTTGGAATCTGAGTTGTCCTACTGGCCCGACCCTTTGCTCCATTTTTGAGGTTACACTTTGATTTGCTCCTTATCGTGGTGAAGGTGACCGTTGTCTGAAATATTCGGGATTTCTGGAGTTTGTCCGTGGAGATGCTAACCGTTGTTTTTAGGGACTATATGATCTCTAGCTTAGTGTGGGTGTTACTGATCGATAGGCATTAAGCTTGGATGTACTTCTATCTGCCGATTTACCGCGATTGTATTGCTCAATAGATCTTCCACGTTTATATTGATCATGTGATCTTCCATTGAACTGATGATCTTCCATGATTTTTTATCAGAAGAACCGAGATTATATTGATCGGCCAATCCAAAATTATGCTGATTAGTTGAAAGCATAACATCAGCTAGTTTTGTGACAAGTTGTGTGAGGTTATGCAACTCATAATCCAAAGGACTGCTCATATTTTCTTTAACGGTGGTCGATGGTCATAATTGGCACTTTTTTATCCATATATCGCCATCTGGTTTGCTTTTGAGGTTTTCACGTGTTTTAACACCTTGTTGAATGTTTCTAGGTTCCTCTCTATTACATGCCTTGAAGATTCTTTATTTACATCCTCGACGGAATGTTATGGTTGCAATCTGGTTTGATCGTCTTCCTTGCTGAAGCGCTGCTCCAAATGAATGCTTTTTAAGGCCTTGGAATCATCATCTGTGTTTACCATGCGAGCGTACTCAAAGCCAACATCGGCCTGGCAATCTGGGGCCTACACACATTTTTCCTGATTTCCCATTGTCATCTACCGGCAGTTCGTTCAAATTGGTAAATGAGCGCCTCCCAAGAGATGGATCCTCTTCAATTGAGTTTTTAAATTTGTGGCAGCTGTGGGCTTCGGCTCCGGTCCCTTGCTCAAAGATTTTCTTGCCACATGGTATATTCTCTCTCCAGTGAAGAGTCTGAAGAAGAGGTGTTGTCACACTCTTTTTCTTTCCTCTGCCCTTTCCTGGATCGGTCAATGGAGCCAACTTGATGTTATGGGAAGCATATTAGAGCTCCAGAAGCGGACGAGGTTGTCATAATTGGAGTGATAAATGTGGGATTTGCCATTGACTCGACGGGGATGATACCGTAAGTAGGCACTGCATTCAACATTGGAGAAACTTGATAGAATTCATTTGCAGCTAATTGATTCTGTAATGGTGTGCTGATCTAAACCAAATATTATTGACTCATAGTAGCTGGTTAGCGTGCGTAAGAAGACACATAAGCCTTTTGCTGGTATCCTTGATTAGTACTAGAGGTTTATAGTATGTTCTTAAATGGAGATTGTTGTTGAATAATTTGAACTGTCTCATGCAGGGCCAAGGGCCCTGACATAGGACTTTTGACTTAAGGCGAAGACACCTTCAACAGAGTTGGCACGGTTTATGGCACAATTGTGGAAAGAACCACGGCATGGATTTTGATGTGTACTTTTGGTAAACTTGCGTTGTACTGGCTAAGGTCAAATTTTGGCTTAGATGATGTGTCCATTGCAGAAATATTAACTTCTTTATTTCGATTGTCCACTGATTCATTCACAACAGATGCCAGTTGTTGGAAGGTACCCTGCTGTTAAAATGCACTTTGAAATAGAACTGTGTCTCCTTCCTCAGTTGTTGTCAGCTTGTCCATTCGTCTCACCACAACATTGAATATCTTATTGGTCTGACCATCAATTCCGTCAAGCAATTATTACTAGCCTTGTGGTCTATCCTGTCGTCAGACTGCTGAAGTTGCTGAGATATTGCTTTCACCTGTTTGTTATTGATATTCATTGCCTCTTTCTGTTCAGCTTGAAACGTAATGAGACCAACACATATTTTATATATTCGCGCTTCGCTCTGTTTTATATTGCGGTAAATATCAACTGTTCTTTTAGCATTTGATTTCTATCTGTTAAATATTCTTGGTACAATTGTTTAATAGTCATTTCTGAGCTGTCCTCTGTTAAAGCGTCTTCAGCTGTGGGTTTCTCAATATCACCAAGTGATTTAGTTTCTGCCATTTCAATGTTCTTGTCCTTGTTGTCCCCAATTCCTGCCATTTCACTGATATGTGTTTAACTGATTCTCAATTCAGTTTAATGTCTCAAATTGCAAAATATTGCGACCAAGAGATAAGATAGGCACTGAATAATATCTTAAGGCAGATAAATCCCAAATTACAGCTTTTATGTGTGACCCAAGACAACAAATAGTGCAGCTTTTAATGAAAGCTACTGCTACAGTTTTTTATGACAGCTACTACTTTGTGTATGAAATGACAAGCAAGGCAAAATCAGAAAGGACAGAACTGGGACAGATACCAAATGACACTATACATCAATAAAATGCTTATATTCAGGTCAATTCTCAATAATGAATATTTGCTTATTTTTCAAGGCGGCCATTTTGAAAATAGCCGCCATTTTGTATTTCAAAAATAGAACAAAACAAAATCTTGCTAAGTACACCAAGTCATTCAAATATGTTGATTTTTGTGCACCCAGCATCAAATCCACTGTGGTTTATGCAATACTGGAAAATATTTTAGAACGTACGGCAGCCATCTTGAAATAGGCCGCCATATTGAATTTTGAGGATGGGTCCATAGCTAATATTGCTCAGTACACAAAAATGTACCATCATGCAAAAATTGGTGCTTCCCTCATTATTTGAGCATTTTTTTCACCGATCGGTCGGACTATTACCTTTAAAAAGATATACACACAATACTATACTTTTAAGAATCATCCCGTCGTAACTTTTGAACAGACAGTCGGACTCTTTTGAGGTCAGTGTATAAAATGTAGAGCTCGTCGAGAGGAACATTTTATACGCTGTAAGTATGCAGCAAACTCTTATCGTTTTCTTAATATGAACACTTGAAATTGCAGCGTAAATTTTTTTTGCACTTGGTGACCTTTGACCTTGGGTGCAAATTAAAGGTCACATGAACTTAAGATTATTGGTGTAGGTCCCAAGTCTTTACAACTACCGGTTCTCGAGATACAATTTTTCAAAAATTGTTTATATTTTTTCAAGGGAAATAACTCCTTATAAGGGTTAACAACAAAATGATTGTATATGTTAATAAACATTGCCATCTGGTCCTGTACATGTTGCCGTTTTCAAATCGATTCTATCTTGAATACTTTTTGAGAAAAATGTAAAAGAAAGAAATTGCTTCAAGGGGACATAACTCTCATAGGGAATGATGAAATCCTTAGCAGCCTCATATGGTAACACATCATGATGAGATCTAACTATTGTCCAAATAAGGTCATGATATCTTCAAAAACAACGAGGGGGGGCCATGTCTAAAAAAACCAATAAAAGGGAGATAACTTCTAAAGGGGATGATGAAATCCTACACAGCCTCATCTGGTAATACTTCATGATGAGGTCTACCGATGGTCCATATTTGGTCTTGATAACTCCAATAGAATCAAGGGGAGGCCATGTTAAACAAATGCTGGATGAAAAAAAAAAAAAAAAAAAAAAACAGGAGAAAAACAATAAGGTCTTTCCTCGCGGAGAGGAAAGACCTTAAAAACAGGAGAAAAACAATAAGGTCTTTCCTCGCGGAGAGGAAAGACCTTAAAAACAGGAGAAAAACAATAAGGTCTTTCCTCGCGGAGAGGAAAGACCTTAATTAAAAGCATCAATTAAAATCAACTTATCATTATCTCTGGGCAATCCAATGGCATAATGTATTTTATGGAGTGGAGTGTTGGAGTGGAGTATTGGAGTGGAGTGTTGGAGTGAGATTTTGGAGTGAGATTTTGGAGTGAAATTTTTGGAGTGAGATTTTGGAGTGATTTTTTTTTTTTGTGAAATTTTAGAGTATATAGTATATTATTAGTAGATTGCAGGGGGTTAAATGTTTTGTTTAATTTTGAACAAGTATTCATTAAAAATAAATAAAGAAAAATTACAGTGCTAGATATTGATTAAAATTTTGATCACAGATAATCATGAATAATTATTTGGTCATGTTCATTTAAAAATATGAAATATGCTCCTCTCATTAACTCACCTTGTGGGAGTGTCATTTGACTTGTGGTGACAAAGTGCACATTGAATTGCACAGAATTTCGAAGTCTTAATGGGCAAAAATCTGGGAAAACTCATTGAACCAGAATATCATAATAATGCTCATATCTTTGTGCAAAGAATAAAATTCGTAATAACTAGTATCTCAATTGTTTGTAAAACAATTGAAAGGTCTTTCCTGTAAAAGTGATGTTTTCGTAATGTTCTTTGTACGACCTTTCGTTTGATATACGACCTCGTGTGACTCTATTTTATTAATGAAGTCTTTTGTATCTTGAATGTAAAAGTTATGCCTCTTCAATAATGGTTTTAAGATTAGACCCAGTAATCTTTCAATGCGTCACGTGGGAGAGTTACACTTATTGATGATTGGTCGGTAAGGAATGTTTATGTTTCCAACTATTTGACCAGTTCGAAATGCCTCATTAATTATTTCTAGATTAATTTTATGAACTTTTGGAAGAAGGTATATGTGTCCGTGTTTTGATTCATTATTATTCCTCAAGAAATTATAAGTTTGTGAATCTATTTCTTTTTTCCTATATAGATTTTCAACAATATCTTTATAGATTTGACAACAAGGTTCATTTATTTTCAACTTTTATTAAATGCAGTTCCTTCAGCCAACATACGTAATGAATCTCAAGACTTATATATTTTATTGAGACCATAATTATTATATGCCTTATAACTACAACTAAATAGTTTTGTAAATATTGAAATTTGACCAATCTCTCTTGTTAATATGTATCCACATATTGGAGATTTATCATATATATATATTGGTTTGATGTTTAGACGAGTTGTATATACATTATGTACACAGCCATGTATCACGATCATTGATGGCGATCCGATGGATACATCTGTTGTAGAGTTGTCACTGACTCAGACGTACTTATAAATATAATTATTTTCTGTGACTGTATATTACATTAATTTGTAGGATCCTTTACTATAGATAATTTAGCTGATCTGTACCAATAACATCTTCATGCCTTATATATCATGTACTGTAGTACGCCGCTAGATTAAAACTGACGTGGAAAGGTAACACACGGCCAGCGAAAGCTCTTTTTTTGAGAGCCCAGGTGGTCGTGTGGTCGAGCGGGACGGCTGCAGTGCAGGCGATTTGGTGTCACGATATCACAGTAGCATGGGTTCGAATCCCGGCGAATGAAGAACCAAAAATTTGCGAAAGAAAATTTACAGATCTAACATTGTTGGGTTGATGTTTAGACGAGTTGTATATATATATATATATATATATAAGTCTGAAAATTACACCAAACAGTGTTAGAGTTAGATTTTATACTGACAAATTTTTGTCCGTCCCTCAGCGGGATTCGAACTCACACCTTTGATACACTACAGCACCAATCGCTTAGCCTCATGTCCAGCGCTCATATATATATATATGATATGATATGATATTACTATTGATGTATATATACTAGTGCCTGTATTAAAAATTACCATATTACCTATGTTTTATATTTATATTTATAGCTCAGCCTGCTACGAAGGTTTAACCACACACCCCAGGTGTAACAATATTTTCTCAATGTAAATCCAGGAAATAACACTGTATTTGCAGTTCATCTTTTATAATTGTTTTATATTGATACCGAAATGATAGCTAGGTCATGTAGGTAATACCAATTAATAACTTATTTTTTCATAAATCCCAATTTCATCTAAATTAAAGTCAGAAAATGAAAATACTTTCATCATTGTTGAAAACATTTAAACATTCTTGTTTTTATTTAAACAGAAGCTCAAGTCAATTAATTTGTAAATCATTTAAAAAAACTAAAAACAACAGTGCAAAAACAATAAATATGATACTTTTAAACATGATAATGTGAAGATTTTTTGTTCATTTTACAAAATAATATAATATAATAAAGAATGGAAATGGGGACTAAACCTAATACACGGGCATGTAAAATTCTCCTAATGAGGATGCTTCCAGATTCTTAAGAGATTGGGAAAGCACAATGCTAAATAATTATATAACTCTAAGTTATGCATCAGTAGATCAGGAGAATTTGAAATTGTTTATAAAGGTCTGTTGATATGAGGTCGTTCACATTATTATTCGAAACATTATTATTCGAATACTTCACTGCATGCATTTTTTTATTTCTATTTCAGTATAGTTTGTTTTTAAATTATTCACTACAAAATTTTTCATCAAATTTCACTCCAAAATCTCACTCCAAAAATTTCACTCCAAAATCTCACTCCAAAAATTTCACTCCAAAATCTCACTCCAAAAATTTCACTCCAAAATCTCACTCCAAAAGTTCACTCCAACACTCCACTCCAATACTCCACTCCAACACTCCACTCCATACAATACATTATGCCCAATCCAATTCAGAAAATCAGCATCTCATTTGCTGCAATTTTCACTTCTATGTGACCGTATCACCATAGAACTACCAACATTTATCTTCACATGGACACTCCCATGAACCTCCAACTAGTATAAGCAACCCTTCTCGGTTAACTTAACTACACCCAATACGCCCAATCTCGTAATAACAAGAGATTAAAAACTAGCTTAATCAAACATGTGTAATACAAAAAAAATAAATGCAAAAAGAAATATACAATAAATAAAAAAATAAACCTAGGCATAAAACATTCTGAATGGATAAAAACATGTATGAAACCTTAAAGTTATTTACAAAAATCAAAATATTGTCCACATGACTTCTTCGGTTTGAACGTGCGGAGCCACTTCTTCGAATCTTTCATCAGGAACTTGTCATTTATAACGGTTCTTTGCCGGTTTTGGATCGACGGATACGCTAGTCCACTCTGTTATTTACATTGTACATATATATATACATTGTTACCAACACAAAAGTTTCGATATACAAGTTACTGCTAGTCTGTTGTAACATCTCAGAGTCATCTCAGGTTTCTATTCATCAACAATTCTCACAGGCGTTCTTCTAATGTTCTTCAAAGTTCGAGGATAATGCGTTTCCATAAAACCAAGGAAACAAAATGACTGACACAAAAGTTTCATAAATATTTACAACAAGTCACTTAATTACATTATGGCATATACAAAGTCTTCCTATTTCTATCTCTCGTCTAATTTGATCAGAACTGCTCCGCTAGTCTCACTTGAATGAAATCGTAAAGTGTTTCTTCTTTCTGCACACGCCATGACTTTGCACATTCGTCCCAATTTCGCGTACATCATAAATCCAGTCAACATTGTGAACTCGGGTACCTCCACCAGATATAACGGGGCTTTCTTGCTGTGCGTTTTAGGAACTATGTCATTATTTCGGATCTACGTATCCGGGATCGTAATCCATCTTGCCCGTTAACATAGGGAACTAGTTATTGTAAAGTTTCTCCGTAAGCTCACTTAGTACTATCTATATAACGAAGTCCATTTAATGTTCACATGTTTAATCTTATAAAAGTACATGTATATATATAATATATATTTGAAGGTTCACAATTATAACTTCCAATACAAAACGTTACTAAATTCCAGCTATATAAAACAACATGTTACTTCAAGCTACTACTCCAATATCTCTCACCAATACATAAAGTTTCTCACAAGATTCAGCTATAAACATGTTCTTAATTTATGTAAGGCATTGATTATTAATGGTCTTAGATTATTTGGATAAACTATTGCAGTTCAACTGTGCAACTAATGTATCGTATAAAGTGTCACATTAAACAAGATGAAAGATCATCAAACTGATTAAGAACTGACCATCAAATCTTTAATGTAAATGACCACGCCACATTAGCACTAATTGTGTTACTTGTAAAACCGGTAACGTTAAATTATACGACTATAAAATATATATATATAAATTCATGTTTTCTTTTTATTGTTTTGGTGTTGTACACTGTTCAGAAATATAGCATGCAAAACCTGTTTCATCTTATAAACAAGTTTTTTCAGTCGACCTTTAATATCTCGTAACTCACTCAGACGTAATTCCCAGACGCATCAGTTAATTTGTAGAGCGTTTCTCATCACTTGGCGTCCGTCATCTGTCGTCGTCCTTCGACGTCCGTTGACTTTTACAAAAATACTCTCCTCTGTAACTACTGAGCCAAATCAAACTAAAATTAGCCTAAATCATCCTTCGGGTATTAGGTTAAAACAAATGTATCCGATGACCCCTCCTAACAACCAAGATGGCCACCATGGCTAAAAATAGAACATCGGGGCAAAATGCAGTTTTTGGGCGGTAAATTTGTTCACAAAGTTGAGATTCATCTGCGCTAAATTATAGACGCATCAGACAACTTGTTGTCGGGTGCCCCTAAATTAGTTATTCAAGTGAAATTTTGCAGCTTTTGGTTATTTTCTTGAATATTATAATAGATAAAAAGATAAACTGTAAACAGCAAAATTATATCGCCAAGTTAGATCAACAAATGAGTCAGCAAGACCAAACTGGTTAATTGACCCCTTTCAAAATAGTTGCCATTTGAATTCAATTTTTCAGAATTTTTCGTAAATTTCTGACAGTTTTTACAAAAAAATCTTCTCCTCTGAAACTACTTAGCCAAATTATACCAAAAATCGTTCATTCATTTGATATCGTGTTCATAAAATGTATCCGATGATCCTGCTCATCAACCAAAATGGCCGCCGTGACTAAAAATACAACATAGAGGTAAAATGCCGTTTTTAGCTAATATCTCTGAAATTAAAGCTTTTATATGATATTTAACGGAATAAAAGTGTTTATCAGGTCAAGATCTATCTGCCCAGGAATTCTCAGACGCATCAGCCAATTTAGTGATGGGTAATGTTTAGGAAATTTTCCAGTTTTTTGTTATTATCTTGCATATTATAATAGATAGATATAAACTCTTAACAGCAAAATTGATCAGCGAAGAAAGATCTACAAATAGTTTTTTCAGTCGACTTTTAATATCTCGTAACTCACTTTAAGATCAATTTTAAAATAAAATTGATAATGAAAATGCGGAATGTGCCAAAGAAACAACATCCCGACCATAGAGCAGACAACAGCAGAAGGTCACCAACAGGTCTTCATTGCAACGAGAAATTCTCGCACCCGGAGGCGTCCTTCAGCTGTCCCCTAAACAAATATATACTAGTTCAGTGATAATGAACACCATACTAAACTCCAAATTGTACACAAGAAACAAAAAGTTAAAATAATAGTACCGAGGTACATAACGCAAAAAACGCTTAGCAAGACTGATACATTTGGTCTTCAACATGTCCGATAACGACTCTGATGGCTGTCCAAAGGTCACGAGAGTTCAATGGTGGTCATCGTTGAACTTTTGTAGCAATTTCAGTAAAGCACCATTTGCGCAGAAATTATTAAAGAACACCAGTCTTTCCTTAGTGAGATCAGAACGGCCGTCTGGCGTAAACATCGAAATCTGTAGACCAAAAATTATTCATGTACTAAAATCCGTCAGTAATGGTTACAAAGACATTTGGCAACCCCCCTTGGCCAAAATTCTTGCTTTTCGCCGGAGTTTTGTCCGATCGAGCAAATTTTGCATCCGATTTGACATGGTTTAGACGATGAAAACCACCACCAATATCATAAAGTCAGCTTGAGTTTGCTTTGCAGGACAAGTGTAAAAACATTCCTCGGAATCACATTAAACATCCGGGATGATCAATTCCAAGGAGCTGTCGAGATTGAGCTGCACCACGGGGTCGTAACATTTTTTGTTAGGACTGAGTGTTGATGATTCGACATTGGATGTTTCGGTTACCTATTGCGCCCGAAAGATGACAATGAAACATTTTTGTTTGATATCGATCTACTGTTAAAATTGTTAATTTTCAAAAACAATTTATTTTGAAAGATGATCATTTCTAATGTAAATTTTAATTTTGAAAAACCAAGTGTTGCGTTTTCATTGGCACTCAGTATATATACACACATAACAAAGGTAATAAGGATAGCAATTTGCCTTTGAATGTGTGTTTCATGGTGTTATATAATGATATATCATTGGTTATAAAACATGATAAACATATGAATATGTGAACATATAAACATATGAATATGTTTACGTTTGAATATTATGACAAACATGTCTTTCGTCAGTATTTAGTGATCGATGATCAAAAATATTGCATTATAATAATGATTATTAATACATCTGGTTTTCCCGTTTACAAAATGTTAAAAATAACTATACTATCGATTACCATTACCAGGTGATACATAACAATTGTGTGTATCAAAATGAAATTTGCCTTTACTGGTGCATATAATGTGTTATGTAAATCATTGGTAAGACACATTTGTTATTAATATATTGATGTTTAGGCCGATATCTATGTTTATATTTTAGTATACCGATATAATTTTTTTTAATGTAATTATATTATATGAGAAGGCCATTGTAAATTTACTTCCTGCATCAGTGCGGGTGAAAATTATCTTTACGCTGCTGGCCTATTCAGGTAGCACTGTAGTATTTGCATATATTCCATAATTTAAGTTGCTCTTTTGTGTACCCTACCTAAGTTGATGTATCTGAACAGTGTGGTTGGACAAAACATTCAGTATCAACTGAACATACTTTCTCAATCTGAGGAATGAATCAGGTGTAAAAAAATATGAAATAATTTTACATACAGATGAAAATTAAATAATGAGAATATGTATTTTGTATTCACGGCGCGATAAAAGGCCTTAAAGCACTGGGTTTTTAAAAATAGCAAAAAAGAGTAAACGATCATGATACACATTCAAATTACTTTCTGAACAGTAAAATGAAAGTACTTCAATTAACTCTGAATATATAATTTTTGGCAATGTTAGAAAGTAGTGAAATTCCTACGTTATAACTGTGAGCATCAAATTGTATTTGCATACTCTTGATTTACTGAGAAAATGCTGAGAAGTGTTTATGTTTCGTTTAACTATAACATGTATAAGTGCCGTTAGGTAGCCGCCTTATTTAAAATGACCGTCACCGTTTTCTGTTATTTGAATAATAAAACAAGCGATTTCCCCCAAAACAACGTATCAAAAAATCTTTTTGTCAGTTAAAGTTCTATTAGCTATCAACTGAGCAAGATGCAAGATAATACCTTTTCCTTTATTTTTAGCTCACCTGGTCCAAAAGGGCCAATTGAGCTTTTCTCTTTACTTGCCGTCCGTCGTCTGTCGATGTCAATTAACCTTTACAAAATAAAATTCTCTGAAACTACTTGGCCAAATTAAACTAAACTTGGCCTTAACCATCCTTTGGGGTTAATGTATTGGATGCTACCGACCAAGATGGCCACTATGGCAAAAATAGATCATGGGGGCAACATAGCACCGTTGTAAATTTGTTCACCTTAAAATTGTAGACGCATTAGACAACTTGTTACTGGAATGCTGCCTCTAAATTGGTTATTTAGGATCATACGATACAGTTTTGATCCCGTATTTACATTTAGGTGAAAATTTCTATAACGACCTACGTTTTATCTGATTAAATCAAATATATAATAAAAAAATATACCTTCATGTGCTACTTTTTGAGTAAAATGAGGTCAAAATTTCGGATATTTACTAAAAATTAGGATTTATGGATGTACTTTACTTTATACAAAAATACATAGCTTTTTTTGGTTTTAAAAGATAAACTCAAGCTTCTTTTTTTTTGGTTAAATTATTTGTAATTTCTGTTTCATATAAAAAGTAAAATCACAAAAATACTGAACTTAGAGGAAACTCAATTCGGAAAGACAATAATACTGGTCTATAAATTCATGCATGTTACTTTTAAAAATAACTCATATATATCAAATGTTCATGAATGTAGAAAAAAAACTTAATATTTTGCTGTACATTTAGGAAATTAAAAAAAAATTGCAATATTTCCTTTTTCATGAAAATTGGTGCAAATAATCTTCATACGTAATCAAACCAAATGTCATTGAAAAAAAGGAGGGTCCATGAACTCGTTTTAAAGTTAAATACGTTTGAAAGATAAAAATCAATCGAAAAATGTATCTTTTCCCGATATGTCACAATTTGACGTCGCGAAAATAACATTTAACGTTAACAATTTCATTAACTCCCCTGTAACTCTATCGTATGCCCTTAAAGAATTTTCGCAGTTTTGGGTTATTATCTTGAATATTATAAAATATAGCGATAAAATGTAAACAGCAAAATTGTTATGCAAAGGTTAGATCAACAAATAAGTCAACATGACCAAAATGGTCAATTGACCCCTTTCAAAGAATTTGCCTTTCAATTCAAGTTTTGTAAAAAGTAAATTCACAAAAATCATGAAAATACTGAGCCTAGAGGAAAATCCCATCGGAAAGTCCGTACTCACATGACAAAATCTAAAAACAAAACTCATCAAAAACGAATGGACAAGAACTGTCATATTCCTGACTTGCAGGCATTTTCAATGTAGAAAATGGTGGATTAAACCTGGTTTTATAGCGCTAACCCTCTCACTTTGATGACAGTCTCATCAAATTCCGTTATATTTACAATGATGTGTGAACTAAACAGACATAATAAATAATTAAGTTTTTACAAAAGTCTTCTCCTCTAATACTACTCATTCATTCGTATGATATAACGTTCATAAAATGTTCCCGATGATTCTGCCCATTAACCAAGATGGCCACCATGACTTAAAATAGAACATAGGGGTAAAATGCAGTTTTGACCCTTTATCTCTGAAACTAAAGCTTTTACAGGAAATCTGACAAGAATAAAAATGTTCAAGATATGTCTGCCGTGAAATTTATAGAAGCATCAGACAATTTGTTGTAAGTTGCTGTCTTAGAATTCGTAATTATCTATTTATGTCAAAACTGTTAGACAAATTCTTTTAGGAGTGATGGCCCATAAATAACGATATTATCATGAAAACTATGATATGTCGAGATAATATATTTGTTCTTTTATGCCTCATATGATTAAAATTATAATAGAAAAATAAACGCTTTAAATCAGCAAGACAAGACCTATCAATGAGTCAATGAAACTAAGCAGACTAAAAGATTAGTAATACAAGAATCAACACACTTGAGATTAAGTTTATTCTCAACTCGTTGGAGAGTGTGCTAAATAATTGAATGCCAATATACCAAGGTGACCTAGCTTACTTAGGCTCTTTATACCCTTTTGTACACACTAATGTTAATACTTATGTTATCTTTTACAGATATGATGTTACCATCATTGACAGTAGAAATTTTTATGGTATGAAAATATTTATACGTATTTAGCAAAAACCTCCTTGAAAAAATCGTACTGGACGATTATTATAGGTTGTTCGTTTCAAAATCAAAATAATGACAAGTTTGTTGATTTTAAAGATTTTACCTTGTCAAACCCACTGTGCAGTTTTTTTTATTATCTTCATTTTCATCTTCTCAATCAACTAACGAAATTTGAACATCGATGAATTTCTACTTCCCTACGTTGAAAGTATGGATGCTTACTGCTAGTACTTCAATCATTAATTGGATTTTATTAACTGTGTTCTGATTATTATTTTGTTCATTTTCCGCCACATATTTTTGTTACTATGCTTTGTGGTTTCGGAAGATGTCGCTTAGAATTTGCATATGATATGAACAGTTATTGCGCTTTTGAAAATTACCCTGTTTACCTTAACACTTTTAATTGTAAGAGTTATCTCCACAAACACAGTTTTTCTTGTGTGGGCATCTGCTTCGCAACTGTTTAAGATTATAAAAAAATAAGTTCACCAACTTGCTCTTTATATTCTTACCCGTTTAATATTTTAATTAAGAAAAATGTAATTGTAACTGCTAAACTATAAGTGAAAGAGACCTAGGTTCTTCTGATTAGAGGCCCTTGGTCCCAAAAAAATGAAAATAAGGTAAAGATTAAGGGAAATAGGTAAATGTTATGTTATAAATTAGATGTTGGCATATTTCCATTCTTTTCCGAATTCGATATCGACAACTATGATTTAAGTTTTGGCTAAAAAGGGTGCGTTGACATAAAGTCCCTCTTATATTTAGAATTATACGTATAGTAATATGACTCATTAACCATCTATAATTAGGATTTAGGGTCGTTTGATTTGATGTCCTTGGTTGATCATGGGTAAATTTGACGTGCTAGATTTTGAATTTTGTTTTTAACTTATATGTATGCATGATAAAGCTATGGAATTTTTTCCATTTAGTTGCAAACCATATGAACCGTTAGTGACTTGTGTAAACCGGAACTAGATTTTGTACTTTTTGAATGTAAAAGCATATAGACCCATATATTTTTGGCATCAGTGTAAAGTTAACTATCAAAAGAAACCAGAAACCACATTTTGAAACCGCAAATAAACTCATCATAGATAACAGGATAAAAAAAATATGTTTACGCCAGACGCGCGTTTCGTCTACAAAAGACTTATCAGTGACGCTCGAATAAAAAAAAAATTTAAAAGGCCAAATAGAGTACGAAGGTGAAGAGCATTTCGGATCAAAACTTCCTAAAAGTTTTGCCAAATACATCTAAGGTAATCAATTCCTGAGGTAGAAAAGCCTTAGTATTTCAAAAATTCATAGTTTTGTTAACAGTTAATTTAAAATTATAAACATAACAATGATAACTCAGGTCAACACTGAAGTGCTGACTACTAGGCTGGTGATACCTTCGGGGAAGTAACTCTCAACCAGCAGTGGCATCGACCTAGTGGTTGCAAATAAACTCATCATAGGTACCAGGATGGATAAAATATTTATATTTACGCCAGACGTGCGTTTCGTCTACAAAAGACTCATCACCTAGCCCGAAACAAAAAAATGGTTAAAAGGCCAAATAGATTACGAAGTTGAAGACTACTGAGGACCAAAAATTCCTAAAATATTATCTCCCTTATCTAAAAAGAAATTGTAAAGAAACAATATAATTTTACGTATCAGCTTACATTTAGATGTCATCCTACTCTGGAAATGACATTTTAAACTTGGTTTTTTATATTTCTTATCAAGAAGGTTGTTTGGTGGTAAGACCTTCAATTGTTCTCTGAACAATTTATTTTTAATTGATTTTTTTTATTTAAGGAATGACTGTAATATTTTTTCTGTCTATGAAGAAATAACAAAAAAACTTTGGTGCACACTGAATAACGCGCGTAGCGGGTTATTTAACAGTGTGCACCACATTTTTTATGTTGTTTCGAATAGACAGAAACAATATTACAGTCATTTCTTATAATTAAATTCTAAATTCCATTTTAAACCGTAGAAAACCACGAAAAACGTTGATGACGTCACGGTCACATGACTAAATTATGTCTATAGGCTTATAACAAAATAACGTCAGCCAATCAGAAGACGCGTTACATCCAAAATTAAATTATTTTTCTCTGAACAGTAAAATAACACCATGATTAATTAAAATTAAACTTTCTTTAAATGTAAAATGCTTATTTAAACTTCAAGAGTGTAAATTGCTAGGTCTTTTCTGGTGAAACCGTTTAGGACGGAACGTCCACAATCAGTGGAAGTTGACACCGCTTATGTTAGATACAATGCTTATACTTCCATAAGCCGGACACGCACTTTATCCTGCTACAACTTGGAAAGCATTTTCTGTAAAAATGAGTAATATACAGCAGCATTACACAGTAGAATTACATTATTGTCTAATTTAAAAGAGTATCGCACATATTTGTATTGAAAGTATAAGATTGCCTTCTTTCCACATTTCCTACTTTTAAAAAAGATATCTGAATATCAACTTGTTATTCTAGACTTTTATACTTGGAGTGATATTTGGAGGTTTTGGAAACGATCTACAGTGTCCTCATCCATCACAAAGAAAATTTCGCATTCTAAGTGAATGCAATAACAATTCCAGTATATACAACTGTTTATTCGATACAGAACAAAAAGCCTACTATGAATTCTGTAAAGCTAACCGAGTAGCGAGAGCAGGTATTTAACTTTATTTGACTACTAGAATATATTTGTAGTTGTCGTTCGTATAAACAAACATGTTTCGTAATCATTATCACCTATTCCTGCTTTCAGATAGTTCATGGTCGGAAACCTGGTGTTTAGTGTTTGTCTGTTTTTTTATGTGGTTCGTAAATGTTTCTCGTTTTTTATATAGCTTAGGCCGTTGGTTTTCCATTTCGAACGGTTTTACAATATTTATTTTTTGGGCCCTATATAGATGCTGTTCGGTATGAGCCAATGGTTTAAAATTGGTCTCTTGTAAAGAGTTGTCTCATTGGCACATCTTCTTACTTCTTTATATGGTATTTATTCTGAGTATTTATTATTCAATAATCATTGAAAGAAAATCTTATTATAACTTCCAATACTTTGGTTTTCAGATTTTACTTTATTATCGATTTTGTACTAAACTCATGAAATGGGCAACGATGGGATACACATGTGGAGTAGGATCCGTATATCCTTGTGAGCACACGTGAACACCGATAGTGTTGCTTTCATGATTCCCTGTTGCTTTTGCTTTTGCCTTCGTTTTAAGTGTTGTTCTCTGTGCGTTATAGTTTTTTTTTTTTTATGTCTGTTAAATACGGTAACAGTCTTGTCTATCCTTTGTCCTTTGCCATGATAAACGTTCCCTTTTCCTAAAGATCCAGATTAAAAATTACATGTCTGTAGGTTTAATTCGGTGATATATTTATTTCAAATAAGAGTCGATTGCCGATCCGCTATTGTGCTACTTGTTATCACTTTTAACGTTTTATCAACATATCTTATAGGCGTAAAACGACGGTTGTCACATGTGAAACAGGAACAGTGCTTATCCTTCCGGAGCACCCGAGATTACCCTTGGTTCTGATAGGGTTCATGTAACTTTGTATTGATTCTTATTATTGTGTTGTGTGTAATGCTGTTATCTTTTATTCGTTTTTGTATATAAACAAAATTAAAAAAAATATGTGGTAGGTTTCAAATGTGACAACTCTTCACACGAGACCAAGTGACACAAAAATTAACAATTATAGGTCATTGTACAATCTTCTTTTTTTTTTTAATTCAACAATCAGAAAACTCCATATCGCATAGTCAGCAGTAAATTCACCGATAAAAATGTTAAACAATTCAAACGAGAAAACTAACAGTCTTATTTATGTGCAAAAAAAGTGCCCGATAAAAAGAGTGCACATCTTATTTTTTAACATTTTTTGTTTGCCTGTTATAAGCATGTATTACGTTTCCGGAATGTTTTTACTGTGATCTTTGTAGCTTCAAGTATGGATTGCCTGTGAAACTTTGGCGACATTTTAAATGTTTTGTTACCTCAGCGTGTTCATGAGCAGTCAATGTCATGACTGTCATGACTCACTAGTTTTATTAGTGATTTTATATAAATTGTTTATGTTAACTAGTGCTATACGATAATATGGATTAGATAGAAAAAATGTTTTCTAGAAAAACTCTAGCGCCAAGTAGTTTCCGATATAAGGATTAAACCCTATGTTCAACGTACCTTTAACTAGTACCAAGTTTTGTTTTTAGCTAAATTGATTATGAAGAATTTTTTACTCTTATTGCAGGTTTGAAACTTGTCATTACTGGATCTTTTAGAAATGTGAAATGTTCCGATGGAAGATATCAACCATTTACATTTGAGTCAAATCAAAGCAGTGACTGTTCATACTTAAAGTCAAAGTGTACTGAAACAAGACAAATTATTTCCGACTTAGCGTCAACTATTACAGATTCAAATTGTAGATGTGATTACAGAAGAAACTTTTCTTTTATCTTTCCACCACGAAATTCATGTTTCTGTATTCCGTCCGAAGAAGACTGCTCATGTTACATAAAACAGTGTCCAAATAATTCTATATTATCTCCTGGTAAGTCAGTATATGTATTTGCACGTCATTAAATAACTTTTTTTTTCATACAGTGTCGGAAATTAATAACAGATGTAATTAAAAACAGAAAATTATGAAACATCACTTTTTGTAGCAAATTTGCATGCACTTTTGGAATTCTGTATTTGCATCGCCACAAACTAATCAATAGCGCATACAGGGACGTTAAAAAATCATAGGTATAGCTGTAAAACCTTAAAATACAATAACATTGAAAAACTTTTCAATACCTATTTCTACAATTTTTCCTTCAGAGGCGGAAGACAAATTGTCAGTGACCTGAATGAATATCAAAACAATTAAAATGATGAAATTTGTTTAAAATAAATGTTTATATTTATTTTCCGTTGTACTAAGGGTTCTTTGTAGCCGAGTAGTCTAAGTATTTCATCAACTGTATTATGAGTCTGTCAACATTATTGATAGCAACTTATTAAGCATATCAACCAACGACACATACCCCTATACCAGGACGACTGGATACGAAATGTCAGTAATTTAACATATGTAAGAGAGAAATAAATTTTTATAAGTTGAGCGAGTTGACGGACCTTTATTTAGTGGGATTTAAACCCTGTTCATAATTGAGGCGAGTTGTCAGACTGTTTCTTCAATGAGATTTAACCCTTTTTCATAAGTGGGCAAGTTGCATTATAAAAAAGAGTAGGTCGGTTTTTTAGAAGGTGGCAATGTAGTATGGGCCAATTGGCCAGTTGGGCGAGTTCACATGGTTTCATATTTGAATATCGTGTTCGGGATTCATAAAGCCTATATAATACAGATATAAATAATATGAGGAAGGCGCTACATTAAATGCCAGCTTTATACCAAGACAATGTCCTATATATATATATTGATTGGTTGTTGGTTGCTTAACGTCCAGTGGCAAATATCTCATGCATATTCAGGACGAATGTCCTAGGCTACATTAACATATAAGTTTTGTCTAAAATTAAATAAAAATTTCAGATGAAAAATGTTAAGTGAATGATAAATGTTTCAATGTTCCATTGAACTTCAAAAGGCAGGATGGGGTATGATATTTTTTTTCAATAAAAAAAATATTCAATTGCCAAATTGATGAAAAAAATATCTGTTCAAGCAGAGGACAATAAAATATTTTGAATCCAGATCTTCACCAAAAACGATTTTATCTTTCAAGATTATGCAAAATAAATTTAACTTTTATATATCTAAAAACATTTAAACTTCCCAAACCGCACAGGTAAGTCTGTACACAGTAGTTTTTTAGGTGAAAATACGGTCGTATTTGACAATTTTTTATGATGAACCTAAATACTACTGTTAGATTTTGACTAAATAATTTATATTGATAGCCTGTCAGAAGGGCTTTGGTGAAAAAATCCGACTCGAACAAAAAAAACATTTGTATTCCTGATCATTTTCAGTTTATGGGTTTTACATCAATTTCATGTACTAATTCAGAGTCAGTTTTATTTCATTTCTTGCATATATTTTTTTGCTAGCTTACTTTTCAAGTTTTTATTATATGACAGCAAAATAAAATTGAAAATGGAAATTGGAAATACAAGGATGTCAAAAATTTGCTTTTGAGTAATGGTTAATCATGTCATAGTTGTTTTCAATAGGCATATAACACAATTATACATGTGTATTCTCTGTTTTCAAGAAGACACATTTGGTTTCCAGACAATAACTTTAGTATAAGTGAATGGATCTCTATGAAATTGTGCTAGAAGGTTCAATACTCAAAATTAGAATTGATTTTGGGGTTATGGTACAACATTTTTGGGGAATTTTTTTTACCAAAACTTTGGGTTTTTCTTCAAAAATTTACCATATTTTTATTGATTATTACTCATCTAGTACATGTAGTATATATGTAGATGCAACAAATACTGATTTGGTAGGAGATGCAAACAAAATAATGTGTTTTAATTAATTTATCAGTTATTTGTGCATTTTTCCTACAATGTGTACTCTTTGATAATGTTGACGTCAGTATAATGATAAAGAAAATATATTTGTTAAGTACATTCACAATTGACATGCGCCAGTGCGCTTCAAAAAGATTTTTTCCACTTTAATTCCAAAAATTGCACTTGATTTTTTTTCTCACAGAAACACATGAGTTATTTGGTAAATAAACACTTGTCATTGTTTGAAACTTTCAGTCATCAAAATTTATTTTTATACCTTTTTGAATGTTTCACTGATTGTGTGAAAATTTTAACAGAAAATGTACAAAACACTTGATATAAAAATTGCACGATCTGCAGAATTATTGATAACTTTCCTTACTATTCACTAGGACATATATCTAACATATTGTCCATGCTATTCTGATCTGAGTTTTTATTAATGCATATACTGGCATGGCTGGTGCTGTTCCAAGTTGTCTTCTTTTTCTGCTTCTTGAGAAGTATTTGTTTAACCTGTCCAGTCACTATAAAGTGTTACAATTCCTATTTAGATGCAACACATAAATAGTGACCAAAAAGGTACTGGTTTCACATGAGAGAAGCTACAAAGAAAAAAAAATCCACACATTTTCAATATTTTTTGTAGGACTATTATTATATATGACATATACAATTTGTAGTTAGAGACTGCTGCTGAATAGAAATGTTTGGGTTCAACTGATTTCAAATTATTCCATATTGAAGTTTGAAGGGTCCAAAATTAAAATATGCTTGATTTCAACTGACATAAAAAAATTTGGTGTTTTTTATATGCTAAATATACATCTGTACCGTGGTCGTGCATGGCAAAGCATTTTACTGCCTTTAGGTTTGTACTTTTTTTTGTTTTGGTCCTAAAAAGGAATTTGTAGTTGTGAAGTTGCTAACATGAGCGTAACCAAATTGCACCTATATTGTCAGTTTTTTCACCAACTGTTTTTTATGAACCATTCTGTGCTTATTTTGTAGACTATCCTTGTTTACAATATACCGTAGTTACTGTGAGTAATACACCAATTTAATTTTGAGTCCATGTATGTAGAGGATGATAGAGAAATGGGTTTGAACTGACCTCTAAACAATCCATGATTCTGTAATGAGGTCAGTACCAAAATTCCATACATGTTTAATTTCAAATCTTTACAACTGGAATATAAACAGATGTTTTGTTTTATTTCTTCAAATATTTGAACAATTTGACATTATTCCATGCTTCAAATATTATTTTTTGGAGAAAAGGATGCTGGTAACAAAGTTATTTTTTGTTTTACATTGTCATAAAAGGGCCTTTTATAGCTGACTATGCGGTATGGTCATGGATTTGCTCACTGGGACCTATAGTTGCTAATTTCTGTGTTATTTTGGTCTCTTGTGGACAGTTGTCTCATTGGCAATCATACCACATCTTCTTTTTTTATACTTAATTTGCTTTTTTTTAAAATATGATAATAATATAACTTCACATGGTGAAAGAAAGCTTGAAAGATTTCTGCAGCTTTTTGTTGTTGAATACATGTAGGTGCAATTTGGTTACTGAGTGCAATTTTGGTACTGTGATGTTATATAACCAAAGTGTATATTGCTAAATAGGTTGAAATGTGAATCTGATAGTGATATAGTGATAAAGTACTTGGTAGATTGAAAATGTTATGATCAGGTTTAAACTGACGCATAAAATATACAGGCCACTGCTGCAGCTTGAATTTTAAAGGATGTAGCCCACATACTTTCAAGTAACATGATCTGTATATACCTATCAAAGTCATGGTATCCTCATGGGTTATCATAATAACTCCATCTTCCCATAAAATCTAATTTTGGACAATATGGGAGCATACAATATATACTGTACTAAAATCTAAATGTACTACTCAGACTCAAGTCTCATTTTTTTGTATTAAACTTAGAGAGAGAAAACACAACAGTGTCCATCTCATGGGACTTATAAGGTAGATATCTTATATATGTGACATAATCAATGAAAAGATTTGTTTAGGCCAAATAAAAATATATGTGTGGTTCCAGTTACCCTTCCTTCCCTACTTTTTTGTCTTTAAAATAGCCTATCCTAAAGATTTTTTTGTCATTTTTCATTAAGCACTGTTAAAGTCAGAATGTTGCTCCCATAGACTCAATGTAAAAAAACCAACATAAAATAAAAAAATCAAAAAAAATCTACCCTAACTTTTTTCCAGATGTAACTGGAATCACACATACTATTTTATTTAGCCTAATGAGAGTTTAATTTGCCAAAGGAAGTACAGAATTAGAAGGTTGTGAATTATTTGAATATTACTTTTTTGTTTTAAACTTTTGTTAAGTTTTGAATTAGTCTGTGGGCTACCATATGCCGATCCAGGGAGAGGGGTGCATCCCCCCTTTCGTGAAAAAAAACTGTTGATTATATAGGGCATGACTGGAGTCCCCCTTTTCAGGTCAGTCAGTGAGTCATCGGGGCCCCCTTGAAAAGTTCTGTTTTCGCCACTGGCTATATGAATAACCGTCGTCACATTCAACAGTATAACCAACGTCATTATCACTGTTCCTTGATGTAGGGAATTATGCGGCAGATGAACATAAGTAGTCATGGTCAACCAGTGCACCGGAGTTTACCTCGCATGCCGCATGGCCATAAAAAAAATCGAAATGTATTTCTTGCGGAGGTTTTTTCTGTGTTCCTATGGCTGGACGGAACTTTTACGCTAAATATGTTATCGAAATATGATTCTGTGACTTTTAAATGAAGAACCTCTGATTATTTAGGTAATTTATTTTGACCTCATTGATATTATGGAAAGTCAACGCAGACGAAACATGGCGTCAGATGTTGTTGTCCTAGCTTCGGAAATTTCCGTGGTCATGGTGGTACAATAAAATTTAAATAAACTACACAAGTTACGAAAATTTCTGAATTCTTGTTTTTTTTAAACCAATAAAAATTCATGTCGTATTTAACATCGAAATTATTCCGATCCGTCCCGTTTTTTCAAGTTCGCGTTGAAAAGTTAAATTCGGCCGCCATTAAAAAAAATAATCGTACGAGATTTAACGAGAGTGACGAAACTTTTCAGATGAGTCGTGTAGAGAGAGTTATCGTTCTTTATTCCAAAACGATGCTTCTACCATAAGTGCCAGCTAAAGCTGGCATATAAAGTATATTATAATGGCTGTGTGGCGTTCTAAAGTATATTTTATGAATTTTAAATGGCTTAACGTCCAATCTAGAACAGCCTGGATGTAAAATAGTTATAAAATTCTGACTTGGTGTGTCAGTGTAAGATCACCTTCTGGCCTCCAAGCCATCAGGTGATCTTACACTGATACACCGTGTCCTCATGGAATAAATTTTACGTGACAGGTATTCTCGACTCAATTCTTGATTGCGTAGGATTGTCAGTTTTCCGTTCGGAAGTCATTGGTTGTTTCTAAACACTCTGGATTCCTCAATGAAGAGAAACTGACTGCAACAATATAGGCATTAGTATCGGAATGGACATTAAACACTAACCAATTAGTTAATTTGATTTGAAACCTGTTTTATTCCTGAGACATCATAAATGTCATAATTCACAATTAAATATATGTTGATATTATATCATGACAACTACAATGTCAAAACACCAACGATCAACCAGTACCAGTTGTTGGCAAGATACGAGTTCTATTCTTCTCATATATTTTATAATGACATAACACTAAACCCCTTACGGGAGGGATTGTGCTTGATATTCATATGATGAAGACATAATTTTTCAATCAGTTTATAATTAATTGAGCTCATAATCTAGCATGTCAGTAACTGCCAGAGGTCCTTTTCATTTTGTTTAGTTCTTTTTATTACCTATTCTGAGATCGTACAGGGTGTTGTGTGCTTTTTTCTACTTTGACTAAAGGTATAGGAGAGGGTTGAGATCTTAAAAAACTTGTTGAACCCCGTTGCATTTTTACACCTATCCCAAGTCAGAAGCCTATGGTCTTGTATGATTTTTAATTTAAATTTCTTTTATATATTTCGGAGTTACGTATACCGTATTAAGTAAACACTGAACTAGGGCCTGCTGAATCACGCCTCCGGGTGCGGGATTTTCACAATTTTATTAAAGGGACATATATGCTATTTCTAATAACCTAAATTGATAATAGTTTAGTTAATACTAATATCTCAGGCAATATTAATTGATTTATGACCTTTTCTTGTAAGTTCTTTTCTATTGGGGATTTCAAATTATTCTGAAATAAAATAGGAGTTTCATTTATAGCGACCAAAAGAGACTATGATTGGTCAACAATTAAAGAAAAAAATGTTGATCGAAAAAAAAACGTAAAAAAAATCTCGTTAAATTTTTGGTTTAAATTTGCTATTTGTAGTGATATATAGCCTGTCAGTAATGCACAATTTAAAAAATCATTACAGTTTAACAGCCAGATATATATGTTTTTCTATTCAGATTCAAAGTATACTCCATTTTCAATAAGAGGAGCACGTTTTTTTCTGATAGTTCATATGGGTCATTATATTTTTTATGTTTAAATATAGGCCTTAGATATTTGGCATGTGGATGTTTCATTATGAGATTGAGTGTCTTAAACCATGACGACCTTCACGTGAACTTCAAATTAGCCTCAAGGTTGGGATGTTTTGTCGGCCAAGGGCAGAAAAATATTAATCTTCTAAAACATTGAATAAATCACAGCCATATTTTAAATTAATGTTTTTTTCTTTAATATATCCAATTTTATGTTCAGTCTCAAAAGAGCAGGACATAGGATTATTTTCTGGTTCTTTAATCGTTGAATCTTTGTCTGACTAGGTGATAAAACAAGTATTAATACTAAAATCTCTTTAATTATCTAAATAATTAAAAGAACCATGCAATACAGATCTAGATTTATATCATTTATTTCAGATTTCAATTTAATGTTAATTGTTCATCATCTCTTGTGAGGAAACTTCTAACAAAAAGAAATATGTTTGCTTTTTACAAGTAATCCTTTTCTTTTGTTCGTTTCGATTTATTGTGTTAGTCATTATTCAAATGGTTTGTAGAGCTTTCTATGGATATATGAAGATGTGGTTTGAGTGTCTTTGATATATAAAAAAGAAGCTATGGTATGATTGAAAATGAGCCAACTCTCCATAAGAGACTGTCCATGTGTTCTGGGCGTTTTTTATTCATTGTTGTCGGCTATTTTGGATATTTTTTAGCTGTTAACTGTTATTGTCAAAATCAGTTCACTGTTCTGTTCTTAATAGGAACCCCTTTGTACCCTTTTCCGTAATATATCAGCCTACACGCAGCCATGGTTGGGGTGGTTATAAGGGGTATGATCCTGGATCTCAGGGAAAAATCATTTGAGCAGGTTTAGTCAAGTTTCAAGATGGCGTCAAGTAATTGCAACAACAAAAATTGATTCATGCTTACTGGTTTTTTACACAAAGCCAGAAAAAGGGGCTGACAAGGGGAATTTATTTTTCCCTGTATTTTGGAATCTACAAATATTATTGATTTGTGAATCAACTGTCGGTGATGTTTATAAAGAAACAGAAATTATTTTTTTTCTCACATTTTTTTTCACATAATTGTTTTTCCTGACAGCATACAAGGAACGACAACTATGTGTTTTTTTGTTGTTTTATTGGTAAAAAGGTCCAAACATTACTATGATATTAATATGATAATGATCTGGAACAGATCATCGCAATAGTTAAAAAGTAAGTTATAAACCTCCCATTTCACAGCAGAAAAAAAACAACTTCCCATAATGTTGTGTATGCATTTCTAAATTGATTCAGCTGATACAGTTAAATTTACCAAATGTATTCTTTGTGTTTCCTATTTTCCTAACTAACTTATGTTTTAAGCTTAGAAATATCCTACTTTAAAGGTTTTTTGGTTATTTTCAATAAGCACTGTTAAAGTCAGAATTTGTCTCCCATATACCCAATGTAAAAAAAAAGGTAAATAAAAGAAATTTTCTACAAGATGTAACAGGAAACACACATATTATTTTATTTGGTTTTATCAATTGTTGCATTTTGCCTAAGTTTGTATTCAAATGGTAGGTAATGCATCTATAGCAACATCTATCAACACACACTCCCAATTTAAAAAAAAACCAACCAATTTATGTTTTTTTTAAATCTTTTTTCTTTAATCCTCGTAATGGATTTAATTTTTCCTCATTTCAAACGAATTTGCCTGTTTTTCATCACTGTCGGTGCATTTGCCTCAAATACCATGGTATTTGCCATTTTGAATATTCCATTTTAACCCTCTCGGGAGTCTTCCCGCCATAATTTTTCGGATATGACGTTACATGAAAAAGCGATCATGCGTTTTATTGCATATATAATTCCCACGGTTCTATGATAAAATCCTCTCATCTCAAAATTATGCATAAACATGTTAATGTTTTATAATTACACCTTATGTAAGAATCCTGGGTTTTGATTGGTTGATAGCCAGTCTATTTGTCACCAATTTACTGTTATCAAATGAATATCGTTCATTTTTTAACGCCGCCGGGGTATATGCAAAAATTATATGCCTTTTTTACCCTCTCTGTCGTGGTATTTGCCAAAAAATACTCTATCCGACTGGACGCTTGTAACGTTACGATCATCAATGCGTTTTTGAACTTAAACATTTGGTGTTATTAAACAGATATAGCATGTTCTTGAGGGGTATTTGCGAAAAATACCAGTCTTGAGAATGAATTTCCCTCGCCTTACGGTTCGCGAAATTTAACATTCTCTCGACAAGTATTTTTCGCAAATACCCCTCCTTAACATGATATATCTGTTCAATATATTTTCACATGTACAGAGAGTTTCAATCCAAATCTATTCTGTTATTTTTTTTGGATATATCATGTTATGGAGAGGTATTTGCGAAAAACACCAGTCTTGGACCGAATTTCCTTAGCCTGGCGGCTCGGGAAATTTTACAGTCCCTTGTCTGGTATTTTTAGCAAATACCCCTCCATAACATGATATATCTGTTCAATATACAACTGATGTTAAGGATGTTCGCTTGTCATGTTTTGGAATTTTTGTTTGATTTTCAGAATCCTCTGGTCTTTATGTCCATTTGAATGCCTTTAAAAAAAATTGCCCACTGACCCCCATTTGTCTTTTTATAAATCTTTTACATGGATAATTATAAGCTATCCGTAAAAGCCTTATAAAATCCTTGTTATTTTTTAATAGTTTTTGAGCACTTAAACATGTCAATGACAAAGCAATGAAAAATCAAGAGAGAACTAATTCCCGCCAAAATTTCAATGGCTTATATCTCGAAAACAAGCTGATTGACCTATATTTTTTTCTTTGTTCTTTTGGTTCCTTTAATAAACCCCTATCATACATATACTAGTTTTAAATAAAGCTTGTTATGTTGAAACTGAGTAGCATAACACGGGTAATGTTCTTCTCATATATTTTATGATAGTATGATACTAAACTCCTACCGGGAGCTAGGGATTGTGCCTGATATTCATATGATGAAGACATAATCTTTCAATCAGTTTAATTGAGGTCTGAAACTGGCATGTCAGTTAACTGTTAGTAGTCTGTTGTTATTTATGTATTTTTGTCATTTTTTAAATTTTCTTTTGTTACATCTTCTGACATCGGAATCGGATTTCTCTTGAACTGAATTTTAATGTGCGTATTTTTATGCGTTTACTGTCTTTACTTTTCTACATTGAATAGAGGTATAGGGGAGGGTTGAGATTTCATAAACATGTTTAACCCCGCCGCAATTTTGCGCCTGTCACAAGTCAGGAGCCTCTGGCCTTTGTCATTCTTGTATGATTTTTAATTTTAGTTTCTTGTGTATAATTCGGAGTTTAGTATGACGTCCATTATCACTGTACAAGTATACATTTTTAAGAGGCCAGCTGAAGGACGCCTCCGGTGCGGGAGTTTCTCGCTACATTGAAGACCCATTGGTTGACTTCGGCTGTTGTCTGCTCTATGGTTGGGTTGTTGTCGCTTTGACACATTCCCTATTTCCTTTCTCAATTTTACTCCTTAAGATAAGCCATGTAGTTATAAATCCGGTATACATATGTAAATGTCGGAGAGTTTAGTCAAATGGCTTATGTTATTTAATTAAATGTGGATCTGTAATTTAACTACTCTATGAGATTATTTCTAATTACTTATATAAACAACTCTCTATGTCCTTCACCATTAGAAATGGTTGCTAACTTTAATGTTTTAATCATTTCCAGATTATGAATGTGTATCTTTGGAATCAACTTATATAAGTTTTAACTGCACACCTGCAACTGATTGGTAAGAAAACAAAATCTTATTCTGTAGAAAGGAACAGATCATCGGGGACAATAAAAACCGAAAACACCAATGCCAAAAATAAAAACAATACAAAGAAAAATACAGTCTACATATCATTAATGTGTATTGTGTGACTGTAGAGTCATCGAAGATTATAAAAAAAATCCTTATGGGATGTCCTTTGTATAGTGATCTAAGATATGACTTGTTTCACGAATGTTCTAAACACAGTACGAATTTTCACAATCTTAACATTTTATGAATGGCACAGAAATCCATCTACACAATTTTTTTATCCGTTGAAAATTATTTTTATAGTGATTCAGCTACTTTTTTTTATTTTGCCTAATTTGAACTTACAATAGGGTATTATATTTTTAAAAGTTTATATTATATGAATAGTTTATTTTATATAAATATTAGACAATTTGGTTTATAAACTGATACTATATTATAAATGGAAAACTTTGCGATTTTTTGTCATTTTGGTGAAATTAAGTTTATATAACTTATTATCAGATATTCAAGCTCTTGTGTAAAAGACGTTTATTATTTTATTTTTTACGCTATCTTAATTTGCAAATATGTATTTAGTATAATATACATGTATATAGTGTCTCGTAGGTTAGTTTTTGGCTGTATATTGGTTCTTTTATTATGTATGGAAATTGCTAATGAATCATTATTATCAATAAATGACACTTTAATAAACAAATTATTTATCATTTATTTTATTAGCCGAAAATACTAGAAACAATTACTGTCGTAAATTAAAATTATTACGCAAGAAAACCAAAAACACCATACACAGTAAATATTAACAATTGCATTTGTATCATTACTGTATATTACTATTATACAATGAGCATGATCTAAAACTCCAAATAAATCTGTTATAATTGATTGTTTCCTTTCAGGCCAACAGATAGACTTGATAGTTATCAAAGGTACCAGGATCATAACATTGACAGAAATAAAAGTAAGGCACCGGAAGAATTTAATTTAGTTTTTAATAACTATCTTTTGATATTTTTTTTTAAATTATTTTCTACTTTTGTATTGGAAACTTAAATTTGAACCAGAAGAATTATTGTCAATTCACATCATCTCAAATGTTTTGTCCTGAAAGTTATGACCTATTTTCTTTAACAAATGGCTTAACCAAATTTGTGTCTTTCTAAAATGCTTGCTGACCTAGTTTTGTTTATTGCTATGAGTTACAATTTATGACTGAAATTAGCAAAGATCCATCGAAACAAAATCTGATACAAAAAATTAGTAATATTCTAAGATATTTGGATGATATATTGGCTCTCAATAATGACGACTTCAGTATGTATATTAAAGAAATTTATCCTGTTGAACTTACTTTAAATAAAACTAATACTAACAATGACCACTGCCTTTTAAACAAACTTATTAAGAAGGGATATAGTTACGATTCTGATGTCAGGTCATTACAGATTGCATATTTACTATTGATTCATATGATGAATACATAATATTTCAATCAGTTTAATTGAGGCATGGAATTGGCATGTCAGTAACTGCTTATAGTCTGTTGTTATTTATGTATTATTTTAATTCTGTTTATTTTCTTTTGTTACCTCTTCTGACATCGGATCTTGAACTGAGTTTTACTGTGTGTATTGTTATACGTTTACTTTTATACATTGGCTAGAAGTATAGGGGGAGGGTTAAGATATCAGAAAGCATGTTCAACCCCGCCGCATGTTTGCCTCTGGCCCTTGTAGTCTTGCATGATTTTTAATTTTAGTTTCTTTTGCATAATTTGGAGTTAAGTATAATTTTACAAAACAATATAAACTAAATAATAAAATAATCAAGTGTGGACTCTAATTCTAATTTTCTTTACAGATAGAAAAACGAATCGACCTGGAAGAAATGCCTTAACAGTAATGCTATTATTCGTCACCCTTTTGGCAGGTAAACCACATGTTCCTTCTTCTGTATTTGTGACAATGATTTAATCAGCGTTTTTCGTTTCAACAAATTGGCATTACTTTTCCAGAAAAAAATTGACGTTTCTGCCACAAAAAAAGTCGTTTCCGGGTATAAATACCTTACTTTTCTGTGAAAATAGTAACGATTCCGGAAAAAAATTAATTATTACTTTTTCGAGAAATAAATAATGGAGAACTTTGAACTTTGTCCTGAATGCAACCTGCAACAACTGATTGTAGCAACAGTATGCGTTGCATATTCAAAGTCAATATGTTCTACCTCGGGCTGGAGAGTTAGTCTTCGGGTAGTGCACACATCAATAAGCAGATCTCACATTTTGATAAAAAGTGGAAGTAATGAAAACACAAGGGGAATGTAGTTACCACTTTACACTGACCAATGTAACGAATTATTAACTGTGCCATTTATGAAAATATCAGTATATCATTACATGGACTATCAAAGACATTTCAAGATGTTGAAACATAAAAATATAGCGATTCCGACAGCATCATCTTTCAATGTCTTTAATAAGGTGACACTTTCGTTTTTTTTTTTATATATATATCTCGTATATTGTAGATATAAGATCAGAACCTTTTTGTATAAAAATATAAACTAATTTTTTTTTTATCACACATACATTCAAATATTAATAAATTTACTGGAAACGTATACTTTAAGTTTACGGAAACGTAGTCTTGAAACTTTATTCCCTTCTGTACTATGCTGACTATGTTAAAGAGATAAAAATAACCAAAAAAAACAAAAAAAACATCATAAGTACAACAACAGAACAATATGCAGGCAAGATATATAGAAATGAAAATTTACAAAATATTGACAACTCTGAAATTGAATTCACTGTTGATGACCAGTTATTTTTCGAAACTTTACTCTTGGAAATACGCGGTAAATCTATTTCACATGTCTCTTATAAGAAAAAAAGGTATACAAATTGAAAATTATATTATTTTAAAATTAAAATAATAATAAGAAAACGTGCTAATAGAAAAAAAACCTGGAAGAGATTGATTATAAAAAGGCGGAACTTAAAATGTATAGACAAATGAAGGTTCCGGGACAGTATGTTAGGTCAAGAGGTCAGTGGATTGAAGAGAGAGATAAGCCTAACAACTTTGTTTTTAAATCTAGAGACTTGAAATATATTTTTTAATTTTTTTTTTAACATTCATAAATTCTTTATTGCACTCTTTCCTGTTTTAATAAATTACTTAATGTACAGCATTCCATCAAGTATCCCTGAGACATACAATTATTACTGAATATCCAGGGAGAATATACAGTAAAACTTATCTTATTTTATTCATAGCCTTTTAATACATTTCTATTTTCTATAATTACTTCATAAATAAACATAATATCATATAAAATCTTATCGAAGTACTTAGAGATGTAACAGACAATGTGTCGTGAAATTTACGGAAAAAAATCCGTTATCGATTCTTTTAATATAATTTTGAAACATATGAAAATAGGAATGAGTTACAGCGTGGTTACTGTTTCTGATAATTTTTGTTACTTCATACCTTTGGATTAATACAATTCTTTGGAAGTGTTTGTTAATATTAAAGAATGGTAAGTAACATATGATTTTTGTTTGTTTCTTAGAAGCTTTTATCATGAATTTTTATTTACAAATTTGACCCTAGAAACTAGAAATAATATTGATAAGACTACTAGTATTTAAAACTTACTTTAGAACACGAGGTTGTGGTGGAAGAACAAAAAGAAATTTTAAAAACTTTGGCCATATCTAATTTAAATTAAATGTTATACGGTTAGGTCCACGTTTAAAGGGAAAATTCGCAAAAAAATCAAAAATTGATATTATGTCCATTCTGTATAAAAAAAAACTCAACTGCATAGATATTAAAGTTTTATTCTGCTAGATAAGAGATCACCATCGATTTTAAATTTCGAGTATCAATCATCTGCGTGTCGCCATTTTGACACCTTGTCCGTTTAAAAACCTCTATATGTCTATAAACTACAAAGGACCAAAACTACAGTAACCGATGTAGTCGTAATTGCTTGTCGATATCTTGTCAATCGTACTGTTGTTTTATCCGAATAACTAACTTGATACGGAAAATTTTCTTATTTTTTTTTAAATAACCATGGTCTGTTATTTTTAAACTGTTAATATTGGAATTAGTTTAAAAAGTCGAAGTTCATATGATAAATAAGTGTTCCGTGAAAATTGTTTTCGAAAATCTAATTTGTTCATAATTCTTTAAAGTAATAAACTTTAATTAAAATAAATTCGGATCTTCACCTGATCACCAGCATGGCTAAAGGTATTACTCCCAAAGGTATTGTGAGGGTTGTGAGGTGACACGTCCGGGTATTCAAGCGATTTCCTGTCGGGCTTGCAAGTTCATGCATCGTTTCACTTCTGAAGGTATTGATCACTCAGTGTACACGGCCGATAACTTATAACTTTCCGTTTTGAACTATCAGGTGTATAATATACATCTCTGTCTTGCGTGTCCGAAAGTGATTAAATATACTAGTCATTAGTCATACTAAACTCATACGCTTGTTTATAATCAACATTTCTGGTGTAAAGAATATTATTTATAAAAATATAAATAACACCCCAAAAAAAAAAGATTTGATGAAATAAAAATCTGTTTACCTTTATTTTCCAAGAGTAAAATTTGGGAAAATGTAATATAAGTGAAGGACAGATTGGAACATACCAGAAATATTGATTTAAAAAAATGTACGCACTTGTCGCCGATTCCTTCATACGCTTGGATAGAAAGTTACGAAACTATAGTGCAATTTAAAATATATACATGTATACATTGAACATAAGAAAGAAACATACATTTTGTGTAAATAGGGGTAAAAGTTTTATAAAAATAGACTAGTCCACGTATGCTAACAGTATGTAATCATCGAATTTCATAGAGACTTTTGTATACCTAAAGAAGAAGAGAACCAATTTGATTTAAATACAGGTCGATACTAGTATATAACTTGCTTTGGTTCATCGAAGTTATGGACATAGTAAAATCAGAGATTTATATATCATTTAGATTGTTCTCGAATAAAGGAAGAAATTCGGCATCATCACAATTGTTCCGACATGCATGTAATTTATATGCAACTGGACGAACACTAATAATCCCAAAGGGATGTGAATATTTTTGGCTCAAGTATTATACGTTGTGAGACGAAGACTATTTTAGTAAGGACATTCCCGATTATGAATAAATTTGGTTGATGTTTTTCACACTTGAACAGAATATCTGTTCGTAATTTTTCGATACCATTCCGGCAAGAAGATCCTCAAATTTCCTGTCAATTTTTTAAACATTTTTTTTTCTTCAAATAGCTGAAGTATTCATGCGTTGTGAGATTTAAAATATTTTGATGAGAACATTTATTCCTAAATAGATAAATAAAGACCGCTTTGGATGGACTAAATTATATAATTGCAATTGTTAAAGTAATGATCTGTTTGAATTTTAGTTCATACACTCGTGTTTAAAAGGCTATTTTTATTTATAAATTTATTCATGTTTGAAATATTAAAGGTTGCCGATTCTAATTTAAAATAGGTCAATTTTTAGTTCATACACTCGTATTTAGAAGACTATTTTTATTTATAAATTTATTCAATCAAAATAATTCAGTATTTTATCATCACAAAAGTAATCAGAAGTCAAAATTCATTTAAAAGAGAGCTTTGATATGATAAATATATATATATAAAAATACAACAGCTATCCAGTTATTGTGCGACCTTAGTACTCCCGTAAATTAATTTTGTTTCTTTTTCTTACATTTTTGTATCTAAAGCTATAACTGACTCCCGTATATCAAACTCTGTCATTCATACGAAATGTTGTTCACACCTAAAATGGTGAACTCGTGACGCCTAGATTTCACTGAATGAAGATCAAAAGATTAGAATTACACAATGCTAATCTTTTAATTACCTTGAGTTTAACTACGCATTCAACATTCACTTAGTGCACTAGCAATGGAATGAAGCAAAAAGGTCAGAATACAAACATGTATTTTTTAATACACTATCGATCATGTCAGTTTCCTGCGTTTGTTTAAAGTATTTGTAGGAAAAAAATCATAAAAATGTTATATTGTATTATTTTCTTTAATTACTAAAATTCGTATAAAAAAATCCACACATAAATCCTACAATCTACTTTTAAATGTTGCGTGGCTATCACTTATTTTTCGTTGGTTAATAGCTACACCAAAAGTCGTCGATGCGCTTTAAATAGCGTTATTATATGATTAACGATCAAGACTTAAATGAGATTAATTTCAATCCCGGCATGCTTAAAGACTTAAACTACGTCACATAAGTCAGGAAGTTGGAAGAAATAAAATTAATAATTCCCAATTTTCTTCTTTATTACTTTTCATATCAAAATAAAATTTGGTGAATATGTTTTTTATGGTATTATGAACATAAGAAGATGAAAAGTGAAAAATCGCGAATTATCCCTTTAATGGTCGCACATTTTCTTTGAATTTTGAAACTGATATAACTTGAAAAACAAACAGTATTATTTATTTACTCACATGAAACAAACCGGGATGTGGTATTCAGTACGTAGGAGAAACTGGACGATATTTATCTAAACGCACTCAAGAACATCTGTACCGTTTTAAAAGACCCAATAAATTCAAAAGTATCATTTACCAACACCTTAAGAAGCACAACCATCCTTTTAAATATTTAGCAGTTCAACCTTTAGAAGTAGTAAATAAGCAGCCTGGTGAATCTCATTCAAAGTTTGTACGATCACGGAAAATAATTGAATTAAATTGGATTAAAAAATTACAGACTACCCTCTCGGTTTTAATGATAATATCATGGGAATTGGTAATATATCTAGAACCGATTCCGTTAACATTTTGGATATAGTTTCTAAAACTGTTCGTAAAAACCGTTCTCACGGTCGTAGGACAAATCGCAATCAAAGAAAATTTCGGACCAATCATACCAATATTTCGGACCTAATTTCTATTTCAAAAAACAACGGCAGACATTATCTGTTAACAAAACTCTGTTCATTACCGGTTAATAAGTTAAATAAAATTTTGGAGGATTGCATAAAGGTTTTGATTTTGTTAATATTGCCGGTATATTTAACGACCATTTTGTTAAAGAACAAATTCCTGGATATTTTGACAATACTGAGCTACCTCTTATTTGTTATATTTACAAGAAATCTACCCGGAAATTTGTGTTTAATTATAGTCAACTGTGTAAAGATGTTAATATCAGTGAAAATACACCTACTTCATGTAATTGTAGTACCTCCGAATATATTTATGGACCCATTTCCCATGTTATAACAGGAGATCTTAACATCGTTCAAGACCGATAGTTAAAATCATTCCTCAGTAAAGGACCTAAATATCGTCCCCCGTCAATTATTAATTGGGATGAGTGTCGTAATATCATTCACGACTCACTCCATACTTACTGTATGAAATGGATAAAACGGGAAAAAGCTGACAAAAAATCTTTGGACTCTTTTTTTAATTTAGTAATGAAGATAGTTGATATACGTATTCAACGTTTTAAAGAACCTTTTGCTATTAACAATAACCACAAAAAACCTATTGCTCGTATCAAACATAAACTAAAAGAACTAGCCAAGAAATTTGTTTTTGTCCCGGCCGATAAAGCTGCTAATAAAATTATTATTGTTTGACGTAAATTTTACATTGAGGTTCTGAAAAAAGAAATCACCAATTCACCAACATTCCAACTGAGTCCATTTTCAGAAAACGACATCTGTAACAAACATAAACTTTTAGCTACCGCTTTACAAACAGAGCCAAATACAATGAAAGTCCCAACTATGTACTGGCTTCCGAATCTACACAAAACACCTTACAAATATAGATTTATTTCGTCTTCAAGCCATTGTTCCACTACTAAATTGTCTATTCTTCTTACCAGCACACTTGGTACAATTAAAAACCTGATAATAAATTGTTCAAATAAGGCCTTCGAAAATAGTTGAATTAATTAATTTTGGATTGTCAAGAACTCGTTGGAAGTACTTGATAAATTGCATGCTTATATTGGTGATTTTAAATCTGTTCAAAGTTTTGATTTTCTACCCTGTATACCACATTGCCTCACATTCTCATTAAGAAAAAATTCACACACCTAATTAAATCGGCATTTAAAAAGTCAGAATGTGAATATATATGTTCAAACTCTTTTAGGTCATTTTGTAGTAGCAATAAACAAAAAAAAACTATGTCAATTGGACATGCTTTGATACTATATATGCCCTTGAATTTTTACTAGATAACATTTGTGTTCGCTTTGGGGATTCCGTATATCGTCAGATTATCTGAATCCCAATGGGGACTAACTGTGCACCACTTATTGCGGACCTGTTTTTGTATTGCTATGAGTTACAATTTATGACAAAAATAAGCGAAGACCCATCGAAACAACATCTGATAAACAAATTTAATAATACTTTTAGATATTTGGATGATATTTTGGCTCTCAATAATGACAACTTCAGTATGTATATTAATTTTTTTTTATCCTGTTGAACTTACTTTAAATAAAGCTAATACTAACAATGACCACTGCCCTTTCCTCGATCTTGATATCTATATCACTAACGGTAAGCTGAATACTAAAATTTATGATAAAAGAGATGATTTTTCATTTCCTATCGTTAATTATCCATTTTTAGATGGTGACGTTCCCTTGTCACCATCTTACGTTGTTTATATATCTCAACTTGTACGATTGGCTCGTGTATGTAACAATGTTTTAGATTTTAACGAGAGAAATTTATGTATTACTTAAAAATTATTACACCAGGGTTTTCGAACTAGTCAAAACATTTACTAAATTTTATCATCGGTATAAGGACATCATTCGTAAATATAGCTCAACATGCAGACTTCATATACGTTCAGGTATTTCACATCCAATTTGTTATGGAAATATTCTTTATAAAGCACAAAGGTGTCAGTATTCACCTCAAAAACTTATATAGACTTATATAGAAGGGATATAGTTACGATACTGTTGTCAGGTCATTAAAGATTGCATATTTTGGCGTTAATATTGATTCACTTATAGGGTCTTTGCATTGGAACTAAACACATTTATTCAAAAACCAGTTGTTGGCATGACACGGGTTATGTTCTTCTCATATATGTTATGATGGTATGATACTAAACCCCTAACGGGAAGGATTGTGCCTGATGTTCATATGATGAAACCATAATCTTTCAGTCAGTTTAATTGAAGTCTGGAGCTGGCATGTCAGTTAACTGCTAGTAGTCTGTTGTTATTTATGTATTATTGTCATTTTGTTTATTTTCTTTGGTTACATCTTCTGACATCAGACTTGGACTTCTCTTGAACTGAATTTTAATGTGCGTATTGTTATGCGTTTACTTTTCTACATTGGCTAGAGGTATAGGGGGAGGGTTGAGATCTCACAAACATGTTTAACCCCGCCGCATTTTTGCGCCTGTCCCAAGTCAGGAGCCTCTGGCCTTTGTTAGTCTTGTATTATTTTAATTTTAGTTTCTTGTGTACAATTTGGAAATTAGTATGGCGTTCATTATCACTGAACTAGTATATATTTGTTTAGGGGCCAGTTGAAGGACGCCTCCGGGTGCGGGAATTTCTCGCTACATTGAAGACCTGTTGATGACCTTCTGCTGTTGTTTTTTTTCTATGGTCGGGTTGTTGTCTCTTTGGCTCATTCCCCATTTCCATTCTCAATTTTATTCTATCTATAACGTGTCTAGTGGAGAATATGTTCCATAATTTTACAAATAAAATGTATGCTTTTATCTGGGTTAATAAACCTGATGAGGTCAATCGAGATCTTTTATGTCAAGATTATTATATGGGTGCATACGGTTTTAAAATGCTAAGCATGTATACAGGAACTGAAACTTTCATGGGTAAGACGGTTGTATCATTCAAATTCAAAGAGGGCAAGAGTAGTCCCTATTATGGAGCAAATAAATTTTATTGAACAAGGTTATATTGAGTCTATCAAAAGGTCATCAAGAAAATTTTGCAAGGCGTTTTTGATGCTTAGAAGCCCTTAATCAAATTCGAAAACCAATATTTATTAATGAAATTCTATCTAATCCTTATATTAATGGGAGGTCGAAAACATTAAAATTGGTGGCTCAAGTGTCTACTATAAGAACTGGGCTAAAGCTGGAATTTGAACAGTGCATAATTCATTAGATTATCAGGGAAAAGTTATGTCATTTCAAAATTTCGATCAATTATATCAATTTAGGCGAAATGTTTTGCACTATTGTGGTGTAATCGCTTAATGAGTAGTTACACACGATCAACATTGAAGTAAAGGAGTGGAAAATTTAACTACGTTTACATATAAGTATTTTATTTGAATCAAAAAAGGTTCACAGGACATGTACAAAGTATTGAATGAGAAATATATTACTTTGCTGCAAAGGAAAAATTGGAGAACCATCTTAATATGACTGGTATCAACTGGAAAAAATACACACTTCGTGAACAACATATGTAAATTTTGCAATGAAGGACCAGATACCATATAACATTTTATTTTGGAGATGTCCTATGGCGGCCAGATGACAAATGACAAATATTGAGCTGCTTTTGAATAATAAGATTATTCTATTTGGTATCTACGAAAATATTAAATCAAATTTTAGTAAAAACACAACATTCTTCTTACTGTATTTACCTAACAAAATTACAAGAAGTTTTGCCAATTTTAAATACTTTAAACAACTATCTAAAGGAACACTGGAACTTAAAACAAATATATTTCATTTAAAAACCTTTCCATAGGAACATAACAAATACTGGAGCCCTGGACCCCTATTATAGAATAAATAATAAATGTCGAATTTGGATTGAATCACCACAAAAAGATATTGCAAAAAACATAAGATTCCATTGTTATTAGATAATTATATATGTAAAACCTATTGTTGCACCACTATATATATTCAATTGTTGTTTTATAATTTATATCTTCCTTTCTGTTTACAAATATGCCATTCTGTATACCTTTTTTGTGCTAGTTTATTTGTTACTATAACGAAAATTCATTATAAAAAAATAATTGATGTACACCATTAAGAAGTTACTCCTATATTATAATAATATATCAGATTACGGTTATGTTTAATTGATAATTTTACTAATATAGGTAAAACATAAATTGAGTCATGTTGCCCAATCTTTAGTTTCCAAGTCGTGTGTTGTATACTGTTTTTGTCGTGGTGATTTGACCTGTTGATACAATTCGGAAAACATTTTTATTTTATTTGATGGTTACAAATTCTGTGTTATATCTCGTCTCAAATTTTTTAATCTATAACACCTTTGAGAAGTATTTAGCATGACAATACATTTTCACTTTTGTTTTCGTACTATGAACAACAAATCTATTTATTCTGTAAAAGTATTTCCATACTCTCTGTACGCCATACTATGAAATTGTGAAAAGTTATAGTTGTCATTACTCTTTTTTTTTTTTATCAATTTTGTATTTACATTTTTTCATAGGTCATATTTATTCGTTCAGAGTATGTTTACATGTTTTTGTTTATATGACTTATGATTGAGTAAAGTCATTTCAATAGATATTTCATAGTTTGTCATTCTATGTTGTGATGTTACACTATTATTTCATGGTCTTAGAATAAATGTGTTCATTTCGGATGTAAAAGACCCTATAAGTGAATCAATATTACAGACAACATATGCAATATAAGTCTGTTTAAAGGTTTAGTTAGCTTATGAAGTGAATTCACACATGTTTGAGCTTTTTAAGAACATTACCATGAAAATTGTATGTAAAATACCTGAACGTATACGATGTCTGCATGTTGAATTATATTTCAATCCAATTCAATTCAAAGTTTTATTTAGAGTCGATATTTAATAAACGACACAAACACAAGCCCTAGTAAACTTTTCAAATTTAAAAAATAAAATAAACACAGGCATAAACACTTCATGCATACACTGCACTGGCATGCGCTGAAACTTGGATCCCATGTTTGTACCATTTTTTTAATCATATTTAAGAATGGTTTCCTTGTCCCGATGATAAAAATTAAGTAAGTTTTTTGACTGGCTTGTGATATCGAAAAACCTGGTGTAATAATTTTTCAGTAATACATAAATTCCTCTCGCCAAAATCTAATACGTTGTTAACTACACATATGTAAAATGTTTAACATTAGTATTTAAAAACTTACGGTTAGAATGGTCAAATTTATAATGCCGATAATCAATTACAATTGACGAGGGAGAGTTGTACCTAATTATACGGGTTCTTTTTGCATAGGGAATGCAATACCCTTTAATTTCCAGCTGACAGTTGTTTAAAAATGTAAGCATTTTATACTGAGATAATTATGTCGTGAAAACGTCATAATGAAACTGGATTATTATATTATTAAGGGAGAACCTTTTTTCAAACGAATACATAGACAACCAAAAACCGTTGAAGTTGCATAATTGTAAAAATAAAGAAGCGAAAACTAATAAAGGGACATTCAACATGTTCAAATCACAAGTCGCATTTCTTGATTTGACTTAACCAAAAAGCTCAAATAGAAATATTTGAATGCAGAGGATAAATACGAACCGAAAAGTTGATGAGTTATACGACCACGAAAACCTTAAGGGGGTTCGCGGGTCTAAATCATTTATATAGGATTTCTCTATATTTTTCTATAAGTGAACTTTATCTTATAGTTAATAGAAAAATTAAATAAAAAAGTTGGGTCACCGTTCATTTGCGCTCACAATCTGCCTTCGAAAGAAGCATACATTTTTGTAAAGGTGTTTTTTTTCTGTTGAAGTAATAGGAGAAATAAAGGTAATATCGAAATAAAAAAAATAAAAAATTATTACCGAAATCGCTAAAATTTTACAATAATTTAGTTTAAGTACAGCTTATATGGAAATTATATTAAAAACGATAGGTCACCGATGAGTTGAAAAAGATATTTCAATTTTAGAGCCAAAAAATGGCATTTTTCCACCAAAGGGAGATAATTTGGAACTTTTTCAATGATGTATACATTTTGAAAGTCATCTAGGGCCAACACGAATTGATTGTTTTGAATGATTTTTGTACCATATGATAAAGTTACAACTACAAAAGGAAATGAATAAAATTTGTAATGAAAAACAAATGTTTGATTTTTTTCTGAAATTTTTATACCCTCGAGCCTCCTTAAATATAGTCAAATCTATTTCAGGTCCACTTTTGCTTTAAGGCTGTACTAAAATTACACATTCGGTAATATCAACCTAGAACATGTAAAACTAAAATATCAGGCTATCCGTGCTTAGAGAGCCCATGCAAAACTACATAAGATTGCAATCTCAAAAATATTATCAATAAACTCATCATAGATACCAGGATTGAAATTTCATATCTACTCCAGACTCGCGTTTCGTCTACAAAAGACTCATCAGTGACGATCGAATCAAAAGTTTTTATAAAGGCCAATAAAGTACGAGAGCATTAAGGATAAAAAAATTCTAAAAGAGTCGCCAAAAACGTCTAAGGTAATCTATTCCTGAGGTAGAAAAGCCTTAGTATTTCAAAAAAATCTAAATTTTGTTAACAGTTAAGTTATAACTATGAACATATCAATGATAACTCAACATGCTCAAGTCAACACAGAATAACATTAAAAGCTCAGAAAAGACAAGTTAAATGAAATAGAGCATGTACAGCAGGATAGAATTTAATACCATGTTTATCACCTTTTCTGGTTGACCTTTTTAGCAGTGAAAAAAAATCATCAAGTAATTAAATCTTAATCTTAATTTCACTTTCTAAAGACTCAAAGAATAAAAATAAAACGAAGGGAAAAATACAGTAAGAGAAGTGTAGTGAGTATCCAAATACACTACGATGATTTGACGCAATAAAATCTTGCCACAACCTACAGAAATATTGTTAAAAATGACATTTAATGCTTTTATCATCTGCAAATGCCCAGGAATTATGATTATTATATTTTCGTTGACATGCAAAAGAAAAAAAATATGTAAATTTATTACAACTTTATGTTTTGTTTTAGTTTCAGGAGCATTGCTAACTTTGACAAATGTCGGTAAGTATGAAATAAATATATGTGTAGCATTATGATGTAATGTAATTGGATATAGCATTGTTTTTAACAAATATTATATCTTAAAACTTTCGGAAATCAATTTCATTAATTATTTTAATACTTTTATAAATCATTTTCAGCTGTAATGTGGTGTCCAGTTATTCAATAATTGATATTCATGTATTACAGTGAACCTGGAATTATCTTATTGTGACTTTTCTGTATTCTTATTTCCTTTGTGTTAAGTACCGCCTTGATAAAAAAGTAATAATCTGACTTGTTTTTCTACTGTTGTGCTGTAATTGTCTTGCATAGGGGACGAATATTTAAAAAAAACCTGTTTATCTCAATTTTTTATAACCCATTACTTATGTTTCTGTTCAAAACTTTAATCCTGTAATATCGATAGGTTTCCATTTGGTGTCGTCTGTTATTTTGTGGTATTAACATAAACATGCCATTTGTTTTCGAGATCCGTTTGGGCTCAAAAAGCGTCCTTTGGTGCACCAAAGCTACGTCTACGCAACTAGTTTTATAATTTACCTCACTAGTTAATTAACAAGCATATGTGAAACAAGATAACAACAATAATATAATATTGGCAATTTTATAAGCTTGGTTACCCCTAGCCTAACAATAATATAATATTGGCAATTTTATAAGCTTGGTTACCCCTAGCCTAACACCCCCCCCCCCCCCCCATGTACATGATCTATTACATAAGAAATATTAAACCCCAAACCAAAACAAGAATGGGGTAGTTTGTTAAAAAGGAGATAATAAAGAAAGATTTAATGGCTTTGAGACACTGGTCTCTATAAAAATCAATATAGGATAAAAACAATCGCTTGACCAATACAATAGCAATTTAACGTCACTGTCCAAAAGACCTACAGATCCTGCCCATGTAGCAGCACGAAAAGAGTGTCCCCATAACTCCGAGGATTACAGCTAAGGTGTTGCAACAAAAAAGGAAGGCATTGGATAAAAACAGTATAAGACAAACAACTTTTGTTATACAACCTAAATAAAGGATCTAATAAAAGGATCTCTAGGTAAGGCAATCACACGTGATAAGGCTTCATACAGACAAAGCTGGTGACCGTGTAACAAAGGGAGAATTACCTCAATAGGCGTAGAACGAAACTGCTGCGTCTTAGTAACTCTGAGCGTAACGATCATATCCCAGCTTCAAGGCAGCACACCAACCCTCCGCAAATGGATCAAAAAAACCTTTGACTAAAAAGTTGTTTGGTAGTAAAACCATAAAAACTTGCAAGACAAGCAGGCAAAAAACCAATATACAAATAATTTTGTTTTGCAATGAGCGCTCCAAAGAAGCAGAAATATAAAATCCAATACTACCACAAATTATACAAAACATAAAATTCAATATGGATTGGTTTAATATTGATTAAGTTATTAATATTGAAATAAAATTACATAGGGAAGGGAACATGCACATAGATCAATATATTTTTTTGGTTTAAATGAGAAGTTCTTACTATATCTAGCTTAGGACATGTAGGGAGAAATGAACCTCGTCTTCAATTTCCAATGAGCATAATTTACATAATCTTTGATTTAATTTAATTCCAGAATGTCGACCTTTTTAAATTTCCAGATCATGGGCACTTATTCGAAATTTAGTTATTTTTTTTTCTTTTTCTGTAGTCCCCCCCCCCCCCCCCGCCCCAAGATAAATAATTTTCAAAACTAAAATTAGATTTAAACCTTCTGTAAGTCCTTTCTTTATTTCCATGATATAGGTTAGGATAATTTAAAATACTTGATCGTGCCAAATGATTTTATATTTTTCTTTTTATATCTTTATATCTTTATATTTTTCTTTCTTTTAATATAATTATGACATTCAAGATTTAAAATTGACTTTAATCTTAACAACAGTTCTGGCGTAACAGGTGCCTTACAATTTTGATTGGTACCAAGTTCCTGTTGACACCAGTCAGTAAATGCCGGACATCCCAACAGCTTGCAGGTTTGTCGTGCTAGTTATGCAGCACAGAACTAATGTTCAAATACGATTGTATCGAGCTTAGCGCAAAGTTTTTTTCACATCCACCACAAAAGTAATGTAAAGTTCGACAGTTTTTGTTCTGCATGACACTAGTTTTAGGTAACTGAACTCGAGATAAGTCTTGAAATGGTTACGGTAATTTCCTGAAATTGAACTATCCCATCCCTTGCTCTTCAAGCGACACACGCTGTTCTCCAACATTTGTGTTTCCCTTGTTTCTCCATCTGGAATTACAAAACGTCAAAAGATATGTGATTTAGTAGCTCAATAGTCGTAAAAGGTATATAATATAAGTGGCTCACAATGTTTATCATAAAGCACATTGTAGTGGTTCATAAAGTCTTGACGCGACGTCAGCAATAACATTATTTTTAAGACCACTGATATATTTGGCTTTGATGTCACAATTATGTGTAGCCGACAACCAGAAAAGATCTATCAACTGTTTCTAGAATTACCTTTAGTTTTGTTAATGATGCATTTTGTAGCCATGTTGTCTGTCGAAACGACAACATGTTTACCATTAAAGTGGGAGTTTTGGCATGCCATAAAACCAGGTTCAATCTACCTTTTTTCTTTAAAACATGTCCTGTACCAAGTCTGGAAAATGGCCATAGTTATCTCATAGTTCGTTTCTGTGTGTGTTACATTTTAATGTAATGTTTCTTTTGTGTCGTTCTTATATTTGAGTGTGAATTCTCATTGCTATAAGACGGGTCACGGTACTTTTCTATTTCTAATTCCTGTGTTTAGTTTTGATGTTATATTTGTTATTCTCATCCGGTTTTGTCTAATGCTAAGCTAGTTTCTGTGAGTGTTACATTTTAATGTTGTGTTTTTGTTTTGTCGTTGTTCTCCTCTTATATATGATGCGTTTCCCTCAGTTTTAGTTTGTAACACAGATTTGTTTTTTTTTATATCGATTTATGAGTTTCGAACAGCGGTATTCTACTCTTGCCTTTATTTATTAGTCCACAAATGTCCCCATCTCTTCTCGGACAACACAATAGCCATAGTCTCTTAAATATATATGTGATAAATCTTGGGTAAATCTGTGTCCCAATTAACATAAAAAAATCACTTTCATAATATTCAACACCACCATGTAAACACGCATCATTTTGCAAGCAAGTAACTGGTTTAGAGTCTAAAAGTGTTACTGTTCCATTAACACTGATTAAACACATTCATAAAATTAACCCACCATGCAATATCAGAAAATAAATCTGTTGATTTAATAAAGTATTTTTCATTCCCATAGATTATCAATTAATCGCCTAAGCATGTTAACAAAATTCTTATTCTCCTTTAACCATCTGACAAGTTCAATTTAGTTTACCGCACAAAGAGTTTAGTTATTTTACACTAGCTCGTTTGCGGTGTTAAAAAGATAAAACGGCATCATAGAATTCTCTTCGTTTCTTATCAGACATAGCGAGAGACAAGGTACATAGGTTTATGACAATCCTTAAAAATGTTAAACGAATTCCTGTTTGACACTTATGAAACGTATCTTCAATCACTAAAAACTAATCACCTAAATAAGCATAGCATGTAACATTATATGTACATTTTATAATTTCATAGACAGAAGCACTTAATTGCGGATTTGTTTTAGGGCGTAGCGCGTCACAAAAGGCAGTTAAGCATCATACATATATGTCCGACAATCGTCCCCATTAAACGTTCACTGGAGGCCCCCAAAAGGATGTTCAGAATTGTGAAACTTAACGGATTTATATGCACTCTTTAAATCTATTTTTCCGGGATAAACATTACATTTTATTATCTGCAATGCATATCGTAAATCCATGTAAGAACAATGAGTATCTGTAGTGTATGAATTCAGAGAAATGCCTGTAGGTAGGCTCGCAATATTAATGATACGCACATCGCCATTTGATTTTTCTATCGCACCTAATGAGCTGATTATAATTCCAAAGATCAATTTATAGTTTAATTCGTTTTTCAACATTACGATGAAAACGGAAAGTGGACGAGTAATTTTCTTTATCGAAATGTAGATGCGGACCATAAACAACACTCAGATTAAAACCAGCTTTGTTTCCTTAAAAAGATTAAAAAATTACATCTGACAAATAAATATTAACTTGAAAAATAAAGAATACATAGAGTATGGTAGTCCAACGCACTTTAGCGTTACAACCATCATACTTCAGTTTAAAGATTAACAAGATAGTGCCTCGACGCCACCATCGCACTGCAGCGTGATCAAACGCCCATTAAAGAGTCAAATCATTGCGGTTCAAATTCCTACATTTAAAAGTTTTCAAACCGTTGCTGGAGTTATTGATTAAATAAAAGAAAATGTAAGGGAAATATAAATAAGACAGCAACCAAATCAACGTCAAAACAAAGGTAAACAATCTGCTTTCTTTAATGGATACAAGTCTTAACGATATTTCAAGCTTTAAATTGTCATAAAATAGATAATTGTGGATACTTTAACAAAGACTATCAGAGTACTTAGTATACAATCACCACAAAATCTTTTAAATAGCAAAATCAAATAAACAAATTTAGAAGACATCATGCCTTAATTCGGCCTTAAATGAAGGCAATGAACAAGAACGAAATCATTTCGTAATATATGAGAAAACAATAGTCCCAGCTTCATGCACATTTTTGTATTAAAATGTTATCACTACAATGGTATGTAGTAGAAATGTGATCGATGCATGTGAATACTGTTGGCGAATGTTGAAGACCATAGTTGTTTGTACATATGTGTTTCCATTTCAATAGAATAAGCCAGTCAGATATTTATAATATAAAAATAAGAAGTTGGGTATGATAAACAAGGAGGTTAATATACACTGGAGACAAAATATCGTATATATTAGCAAATATACGTCAATATACGGCATTTAAAAACGAGTAAGTCATACCTACTTGCAAGAGAGCTAAACCAAGCAAATCTGCTACACTTGAAGGAGTAATCGACAAAACCAATCGGAGGTTGTTTATCTAGCTAATAACAAGTACTCGTCGTTTTATAACACCTCTTCTGACGAGACAAAACGTCACACAAACGCGTACAAACCGAGATAATATTTTAATAAAGCTAGCAGACAAAAATGGATAAAGCTAACTACATCACGGAGGAAGAGCGTCAGCCCTATGATAAGAGATTTTATAAGAAAATTGATTTTTACCCTACTTTCGAGTTTAGTTTCAAAATTATTACTGTGTTACAAACCATACACAATGACTGTCCCTTTATGATGCAATCGGATATTTTAAACCCGTGAACGCCGAGCCTGGGCGATTGTATCCTTTTCCCAAATGCAGTTCTCAAACCTGGAAGACCCATTATATCCGCAAACGACCACTCGGCTGAGAAAAGCTCGGAATTCGTATACTTTCAATTAAGATCTCATGTAGAAAATCTTCCATCTCACATTGATGACATCACAGATTATCTTCGTAAAATGGAATCAAAGAACTCTCCTTTTCACTTACGTTATCAACTCATTGTATACCAAAATACCTCATGATGACGGAATACAATCGTGTAGGGAAATATGGAACTTGCGCAACATTTTAAAACCACCAACAGACTGCTAAGTCCGGCTGCTTACTCTGTTTCTGAACTGCAACCATTTCACCTTCAATTGTGAACATTACCTTCAGATAAACGAGACAGCCGTGGAGACGAAAATGGAACTGTCATGGGCAAATTAGAGAAACAAATCATTTCAACATCTTTATCTAAACTCCTGTTTTGGTTCCGCTTTGTCGATGATGTTTACATCAAAAGGATTAAATCCCATTAAAAATTGGATGATTTTATTGAACATGAAAACAACGCCCACCAGTGAATTAAATTCACATAATTATGAAATTTCCGAGTCTAAAATATCCTTCTTGGACACATCTACATCTATTAAGGACGTTGTCATATCAACATACCTCTACTGTAAACCTACAAATGAACGTCAGTGCCTTTCTCCAGAAGCTGTCACCACAAATACTACAAAAAGTATCCAGTACAATCAAGATCTCAGAGTAAAAGAGATTTGATCCTGAGGATGCTATAACTGTAGAGTTACAAGAACGTCGCGGATATTTAACAAAACCGGGTTGAAATAATAGGACATAGATGAGGGGTTTGCGCGTGCTAACAATTAAAGTCACAATAATCTACTATAGAACAAACAGAAGACGTGAAGCGTTGCGTTTGTATTATGTTTTAAGTTTCATCATATAATCACCGGCTATACGCACCTTTCCCGTTTGATCCGTGCAAATTGGCAGACTATTGCCAAACTCTCAAAATTATCTAATATCTTTCAAAAACCTCCTGTCTTAACTTTTCCAAGACCAGCAAGTCTGAAAGATTTATTTGTGAGATGATACCTCCCCTAAAAAAGCTCTTTAACTGTAAGGTTTTAGCAAGTCATGCGGCAACAGACGATGTCGGACTTGCCAACAAATACTGAATACTCCAAAAATCACTTACCAGTCCACTGGGTCCGTATACACTATATTTTACAATGTAACTTGCAAAACCCAGAATGTTGTATACCTTTTGCAGTGTTCAATGTGAAGTTTTTGTGATTTGGTCTGTTTTTTAAACAAAAATATAAGCAAAAATTCAATATAATTGTTGTATGGAAGGCCTGAAAGCTGTACACGTCTGCCTGACATGGTTCAGCCGACCTTGGTCTCATTTTCATGGTTCATTGGTCAATGTTCAGTTTTCTTCGTTAAGTCTGTTTCTTAGAAACTATAAGCATGATAAGCAAATGGTCAACTTTATGTATAGTATTGATTAATTGTAAGGTGTACATGCATGTCTCGTATGGTTTATATGACCTTGACCTCATTTTCTTGGATCATGTTAAGTTTAGTTGTTAGTTGTAGCAAAGCTTTATATTTAGGGCTATCAACATAATATAGAAAAGTTGGTGAGACATTTCAGCGCGTGCACTCTTGTTTAAAAAGAATAGCTTGCAGTTAGGAATGAGCCAAGGCTCCGTGTAGAAGGCCGTTCTTTGTCCTGCTAATATAATTGTTTACGTTTTACACATTATGACTTGGATAGAGAGTTGCGTTTATACCACACTTTTCTATTTTTTTTTCTACTAACAAAATGTATCTTCATAAATCTGTCTACTAACTTGATTGAAGTGAAAATTTTCGCTGTGAAAAAATTGTGGAAATATATTGGATTTGTATGGAATACTTGTTTATATGCAATCAAAACCAGTAAGTTTTGTATTTAGGTACTGTTTAAAACTTACAGTGGTTCAATAATGAACCAGTAATTAGTTATTGACACAAAAACTTTACTTTTACGAACAAAGAAAAACATCAATATAGCGGTAGTCAATAGTTCAAATAGAAAAATAAGAAATCAAGTAGACCAACGTAAACGCAAACCATTGCAAAATTTAGATGGGCCAAAAAATGAAACTGAGATAAATAGCAACAACAAACGGGTTAAAAATGACGATCCTAATAACTCAGAGTCAGCAGTTGCACTATAAAATCTGATTGAGATAAACTCCCGAAATCTTATACAGAAGTTGCAAAATCATCCGAAATAATAAGAAATGAAACATTGTTATTGAAAACCTAGCCCCGTGTACGATAGAGATTAACAATTCATCTGCCACGATGAACACTGTCACAATGAAGTTATTTCGAGATGGATTAAAACTAAACGGACATCAAAGTTAGTCAGGCAAAAGGTTAACACCTAAAGGTAAAAACAAGACGGGTATAATTATTGCAACGATAGATACATTTAAACAAAAGCAAAAAAGTCAGAGAATTTTGTAAACGTTTATATTGAAACTGACCTTACACCGTACCTGAAATGCGTAAAAATGACAATAATTTACGGAAAAGGTTTTAAATGGTTGGAAAAAAACCCCGGAATTTCAAAATGTTTTATGGTAGAATCCTCCCGAATAAAGAAATTTTGGAAAACGTCTGGCTTGGTGTGTGTAACGTATATGGTTGGTCTGAATATAAAAAATCTGATAATTCTAGGATTAGAGAAAGTGTTTTGAATCTCTTTAATTTTGATATAGTTGGTGTTTATCTATGACAAACGAGACGATTTTAATTTTGAAATTATCAATTTCCCCCACCTTAGTAGTAATATACCAACTTCACCTGCATATGGAATATACATTTCCCAACTTATTAGGTATTCAAGAGCTTGCAGCTCCTATTCAGACTTTGTAAAACGTCACCAGTGTCTGAGCAGAAAGTTGATGAACCAGGGGTATGTCATAGAACGTCTCGTCCTTTTTCTAAAAAAGTTCATCAGAAGATACCCAGAACTTGTTGATAAATATTCCGTATCAACTTCACAAATAATACAAGATGGTCTTGAAGTATAGATTTTGCGTACTGACGTTGGTTATCATCTTAATAACGTGTAATAGTATTATTTTATTTGTCTTTATTAATATTACTTGTACTGTTAAGTCAGTTTTTTGAGATATTCTTTTCAAGTGACTCTGTGGTTATGTAAAAAATCATACTTTGAACGACAAAATTATTTCATTTATTAATATTACTTTTACTTATGGATCTTGACATACTATGAATGACAAAACTATTTTATTCCATAATACTACTTTTTCTGTTAAGTCTGTTTTTTTATGATATACATTTGACGTGAAACTGTACTTATGTATCCCGTCATACTTTGAACCACACAATTATTTTATTAATTATTATTACTTTTACTGTTAAATCTGTTTTCTGTTATATCTACTTAACGTGACTCTGCATTTATGTATGCCGTCATACTTTGAACGACAAAATTATCTCTACCTGTCTGAATTTCAAACGCGCAATTTTACACCAGTACTGAAAACCTTCTATCCTTTATGGGTAGACTTTACATAGATAAATTAAGTCGTATAAGATAAATAAAATGAGTATGTTAAATTTGATGTATGCCTTTTTGTGCTTCTTCGTTACATTTGTTGTTTTTATAGTGATATTAAGATGATAACACAATATTGACTGCTCTACCCCTATTTTTGACATTTTTTACTCTTTGCGTATTTTTGTTTTGTTCATGCATCGTTGACAATGTAATGGAATTTGATACGACTGTCATACCAGTGAGAGGTTTAGCCAGCTATAAAACCAGGTTCAATCCACCATTTTCTACATTAGAGAATGCCTGTACCAAGTCAGGAATATGACAGTTGTTATCCATTCGTTTGATGTGTTTGGACTTTTGATTTTGCCTTGTGGTTGTGGATTTTCTTTTTTTGTATTTTCCTCGGAGTGGAATTAACTATTTTTGTATTCTTATAATTTCTATATATAACTTTTGGACTAGTTAAAATCTCGGTCTATTTCTGAAATTTATTATTACATACTTTTGATTTTTTAACCCTGTATGCTAACATTCCTATGTAAATTTTAAAATTGTTTGTCTGCATATTGAACGACAAATTTATGTGACGTATAGAATTTTCTGACGTCTGACACTCAAATCAATGAATGTGTTCGTAGATAGTAGATATTTTTGTGTTTTGTTAGATTGTTCCTTTTAAAATTGTTATATGATGATGACTGATGTACCCATATGTTGACTATTATATTTATTGTGCCTGTTTATTTAACGCATCAATGTAAATATGTCGGAAATTGATGAGACTGTCATTAAAGTGAGAGGGTTAGCGCTATAGAAGCAGGTTTAATCCACCATTTTCTACATTTGAAAATGCCTGTACCAAGTCAGGAATATGACAGTTCTTGTTCATTCGTTTTTGATGCGTTTTGTTGTTTAATTTTGCCATGTGATTATGGACTTTCCGAATTGATTTTCCTCTAAGTTCAGTATTTTTTGTGATTTTACTTTTTTCACAATGGTTTATTTGTTGAGTTTAGAGGATTTATATTTCACCAAAAATCGGTATTCCAATGGGTACTAATTGTGCACCCCTACAGGTCGATTTGTTTTTGTACTCGTATGGAGCAGAATTCATTCAGAACCTTCTAAAAGACAAAAAGAAAAAACATCTTGCAAAATGCTTTAATTTTGCTTTCCGATATATTGATGATGTTCTATCATTGAATAACCCATATTTCAGCCAATACTTACATCTCATACATCCCGGTGAACTTAAAATTAAGGATACAATTGATACTAGAAGGACTGCATCATACCTTGATCTTTTCTTCCATATTGACACAGATGGACGACTTAACACGAAAATCTATGATAAACGGGACGATTTCAACTTCCCAATTATTAATTCCTCATTTCTCAGCAGTAACATACCCTCTGCCCCTTCGTATGGTGTTAACGTTCCAACTATTGTATATTTATATTGTCGACGTTATATTGTCAGTGCCGTCGCCTTGGGTGGAAATACGGACTTATATATTAAATGACATGGCTGAACAGTTGTTGTAATATCGTTGCCTGAACTATCATCTATATTTATGATTCAATATGACGGTACTGCGGTGTTTGTTGATCTTACGAGTCCATCACTACCTCTGGCCAGTTCGGTTACAATCCCAATTTCCCAGTTTATACGCGGACATTCGTTGTGAATTTGTACGATGTCTCCTGTATCTATTAATTGTTCATGTTTTCCGATTTTCTTATGAAATTCACGTAAATAAGTAAGGTATTTGGATTTCCATCTTTTCCAGAAATGTTGAATCAATTGCGTTTGTCTGTGTACACTTTTATTAAGATCTTTATGTCCCAGTCGGGTCTAGGATATTATCAATTTCTGATTGCTCGTACGGTAATGTTGAAATGCGCCTTACGTATAATAGATGAGACGGCGTTAAAGCTTCAGAGTCTTTGAGATAGGACGATGGATATGTTAGGGGTCTGTCATTTAAGATAGTTTCTATTTCCGTAACAATTGTTTGTAATGTTTCCATGTTTACTTGGGATCGTCCAAGCACTTTCTTAAAACTTGTCTTCGTCAGTGCAATCAAGCGCTCACAGAAACCACCATACCAGGGTGCACGTTTCGATATGAATCTCCACTTTACACCGTGTGTTGATCAAGTATCTTTTACTAGATCCGATTCACATAATCTTTTTATTTCTGCAGATCCCGCGATAATCTCAACAGGTATTTACATATCTCAATTGATACGTTATTCTCGTGCTTGTTCACATTATACGGACTTCATATACAGGAGTGTGTTCCTTACGCAGAAACTGCTCCAAAAAATGTTATGAGGAGGACAAATTAAAAATGACACTTCGTAAATTTTATTCCTTTCACGGATTTGGCTATACTTTCCGGACCTTTTGAATTATAGCTCTTCATCTTTTATATAAGCTTTGGATTTCTAATATTTTGGCCACGAGCATCACTGAAGAGACATGTATTGTCGAAATGCGCATCTGGTGCAGGAAAATTGGTATCGTTAATGTGATAACTACCACTGGGTCGATGCCCCTGCTGATGGACTGTTAGTCCCCCACGGGTATCACCAGACTAGTAGCCAGTACGTGAGTACGTCAGTACTGGCATGAAAATACGGATTTTTTTGTGTAATTAAAATTTGCTGTAATAAAATGTTAGATTTTATTATATATTAAGGAATTTATCTCCCTCATGCAAAGCTCTGATTCCTTTCACGGATTTGGCTATACTTTTTCGAACTTTTGGATTAAAGCTCCTCATCTTTTGATTAAGCTTTGGGTTTCAAATATTTTGGCCACGAGCATCACTGAAGAGACATGTATTGTCGAAATGCGCATCTAGTGCAGGAAAATTGGTACCGTTGATGTTATTACTACCAGTGGTCAAGTCTCTGCTGGTGGACTGTTAGTCCACGAGGGTATCACCAGCCCAGTAGCCAGTACTTCGGTACTGGCATGAAAATACGGACTTTTGTGTTATTAAAATTTGCTGTTACAAAATGTTAGAAATTATTATAAATTAAGGAATGTATCTCCCTCATGCAAAGCTCTGATTCCTTTCACGGATTTGGCTATTCTTTATGGAACTTTTGGATTATAGCTCCTCATCTTTTAATTAAGCTTTTGATTTCAAATTTTTTGGCCACGAGCATTACTGAAGAGACATGTATTGTCGAAATGCGCATCTAGTTCAGGAAAATTGATACCATAAATGTTATTACTACCACTGGGTCGATGTATTAAATTTTTTTAAATCTCTTTTTATTTACAGATATTGGTAAATTGGTAAACAATATAGGATACTATGCACCAAAAAAGGATATATTGCAGTTTAATATCAACAAACCAGGGGCTTTTAATGGAAACAGACCAGAAAATTATCCAGACACAATAAATGATACAAAAACTCCATATGTTAAAAACTTAGATGAACAAATATTAGACAAAAAACGTGAGTCAAACCAAACTGAATTATTTGGTCAAGAAAAAAGAAATCAATCTAACAAACATTCTAGTGTAATAGCTGTGGATTCTGCAGGAAAATTGACATCGCTTGTGGATTTGAAGATATGTCAAGCTTCGCCAAACATCGATAATGAAGATTTTAGCTTTTTCATGGACGCTTGCAAAAAAGGAAATTTAAAAACAGTCAAGTATTGTATTAGAAAAGGTCAAGACGTGAACATTACCAACAGTGAAGGACAAACACCATTTTATCAATCGTGTGTCGTCGGTACCATGGACTTAGTTAATCTATTAATAGAAGGAGGGTGTGATGTAAATATAGCTGACAAAGAAGGGATAACACCTTTCATGGAAAGTTGTCGTAACGGACATATTTCAGTAGTAGAATGTCTTATTGCTAAACATGTAGACATACACATTGTGGATAAAAGAGGAAATTCGGCATTGCATTGGTCATGTTACAGTGGTAAAGATGACGTAGTAAAGTTACTACTTAATTGTGATTGTGATCCTAACAAACAGAACATTGATGGTAGAACATCTTTTGCGTGGGCTTGTTATGGTGGCCGGGTTTCAACAGTGAGACTTCTTATTGATAGACCCGTTAATATTAACAATACAGACACAGAGAAAAAAAACGTCGATATTAACAGTACAGACAAAAAAGAACGAACGGCATTATATTGGTCTTGTTCTGTTGGAGCCATTGATGTACTAAAGGAACTGATCAAAGAAGGCTGTGATATAGAAAAACCTAATAAAACTGGGGAGACACCTTTGATGGCAGCTTGTTGTAAAGGACATGTGTTTGTAGTTAAAGAGCTCATTAAAGCCGGTGTAGACATACACATTACCGATGAAGAAGGAAACACTTCATTGCATTGGTCCTGTTTTGGTGGTAACATTGAAATAGTAAATGAACTAATAAAAAAAGGCCTCGATATAGATAAACCTAACAAATTTGGGACTACACCTTTAATGGCGGCTTGCCGAAACGAACAAATTTTGATAGTGAAACTACTTATTACGAAAGGTGCTAACACAAATATAAGGGATGAAGGAGGATATACAGCATTGCACTCATGTTGTCTGAATGGTCAAATTGATATGGTAACTATATTGGTGGGTACCAATAATACTACAAATACCGATAGTAATGACCCTACGCCACTGCAATGTGCCATTGATGGCGGTAACAGTGATGTAGTTGAATTACTACTACCTCCGATGACTTCCTAGAGAGGCTGCAACATACAAATGGAGATTTAAGGCCGGTGCTTCGTGTTTAATTCACAGAATTATAGAAATAGAGTCCAAATAACCTAGGTTTTCACAGCTTTCTTTGTAGACTGATAAAAGGAAAAGCGGACACATATAGACAAAACACTATCAGAAATGCTTATAAGGATGAATGTCGTGAACATTTAATTCAAATCATTAATGATGACAATATGAAAATTGGAAAAAAATATGTAAGACTCTAAAGTGCGATGGTGTCAGACGCTAAAGAGCGATGGTTGTTTGTTTTTTTAAAGTGCGATCAGATATTACGCTAAAGTGCGATGGTATGACACACTAAAGTCCGATGGTATAACGGGAATATGGTTCAGGCAATGGTTTTTGTTTGTTGCTGAGTTCCTGTTACATTTTCGTTTAATGTTTTAATCATGTGTCAAGTCGTAGTATTTCTCTTTTGAATTGTTTTACACTTGTCATTGTATAACCCTATATAGCTTGTTATGCGGCATGAGCAAAGGCTTTACGTTGACGGCTGTATGATTATTAGCCGCATACATGAACGATTTTTGGGGTTGTGTTGTGCGGGAAAGAGGGGGAAAGCGCAGACTAAGGCAGTTGCCTCCCCTTTCCCGTTGAAGGGTTATATGTGTTGCTGGTCTCTGTTTTACATATCTGTGTTTCTATTTTAACTACAACAGTTTGGGGGACTGTCGTTAATGTTCTTTCGAGGCCTCCTGGTGAATAAAACAAAGATGTCTATACTAGTATGTTTATTTCGAGTCCAACCATACGAGTAAATTAATCATACATAAATATGAAATAAAAGAGTTTGATTCTTAAAATGAACTTGAATTGACAATTATCAAAATACTTTATCAATTAATTAAAATAGTTTATCATTATATGTATGGTAACTTTAATAATAATTAAGATTTCTGTTACAAAATTATTACATTAAAACGTTGCTATGGTTACGTTTAATTTTTCACTAAACAAAATTTATAAGTTTACGAACCTGGTGAATAAAACAAAGATGTCTATATATGTTTATTTCGAGTCCAACCATACGAGTAAATTAATGTTTGATTCCTTAGGGTTTCCTATTTTAAACCCTAAGATCACGTGCTGGTTGGACTTGTTTTATTCACCAATCAAAATTACTTTTAGAATACTTATTTTTATAAGGACAGTTTCTATTGGTTGATCTCTTTTAAACTAATTTACATTTTAACATAATTTGGGGTTACTATTTTTAATTACTTAATACTTTGTTTTTACGACCATTAGGGAAATCCGATTATTTGGTTAGATAGAATTCTAGGTGAACAATAGAAAAGAATTAGATATATTTGCTAAAGGAAATACTTCTAAGAGTTTAAGCTGTCAAACCTTATTTATATCTCTAAGTGTCAAATAGGAAGACTTTCACACTATTACTTATATCAAAAGTTACATAACATTATAGACTTTCTAACTATATCTTTTTATACAAAAAGCTTTATACAAGAATTAGTTTTTATCTACTATTACAAAGAAGATTCACTTAGTTTTATATGAAATATTAAAATTTATTTCTTTAAATATTTTACCTCATTTTACCTTCATTATATATCCCTGTTGTTCGAAGAAATTGCTCCGCAATTTTACATTTGAATTAATTTCTTTTAAAACTTTTTTTTAAATTTTTAAAAACTTTTTCTTATTGGATTCGACTGTTTGACTTTGTGACTTATGATCAGTTTATATTAGATGTTTCGGTTATTTCTTTAAATATTTTACCTCATTTTACCTTCATTATAGTTGGATGGATAGTTTAACAAAATTTAAAGTACGATAGTTGTCCAAAAGGGTGTAATGGTTACACTGCAGTATAGTTAGTACATTCGGAATTTATTGGAAGTCATTTTGTAATAAAATAATATTTTGTGAGACAATGCCCCGCGTTAAAGGTCATACTTAAGTTACATATTTCAATTACATTAGGTCGAATATAGATAGTTGTCGTATTGGCAATCATATAGTATGATGATACTACACATCTGTTCGTTAGGTTGCTGTCTAGGTGACGTATATTCATTTTTTAACAGACATAAGAAACCATATTGTATTGTTTGTGTATTACATTATTCAATTAGAAAGTAACTGTTTTGATTAAAATTAAGTTAACCTCTTCCAGCACCGACCAAAAAATCCAGATTGTGATCATTTCTTTTTCTATTCTTTCTTTTCTTGTGTAATAAAAATCCATAATCTGGACAAACATTCTCGTCATAATGCTGTCAACCGTTGCTAACGTCGATACTTTTGCGGAAAAACGCACTTTAGCGTGTTCAAATGAATAGCACAGACCATCGCACTTTAGCGTATCAAACCATCGCACTTTAGCGTATCAAACCATCGCACTTTAGCGTAAGCCAACGCACTTTAGCATATCAAACCTTCGCACTTTAGCGTATCAAACCTTTGCGATTTAGCGTCCCCATCGCACTTAAGAGTCCTAAAAATATATCTGAATATGAATGCAATCCAAATGAAGATCTTGAAAACCTTGATAAGGCATACAAAATTGATAATCAACTACTCTGGGAAACTATTAAAATGAAAAAAAGAAAAAGACAAGATGGAGAATATGCTTTTTGGAAAATTAGAAAAATCAAGCACCCTATTAGCTTTACAGATGGAATAAGACTTGATATTGAAAAGACTGAAACAGAACAGAAATCTTAAGAAAAAAAATGAATGTAATTATAATGAGAGTATAGGCAAAATTGCCAGTTGAAACGGGGGGATACATGTTCATGATGTTTCTTTTGTAATCTTGAGGAAAAAAAATTAATAGAAACAATTCTATCAAAATGACTTTTGGTAATCAAGGTATTCAAGATCCAACGCTATTCTTAGGTGTTACGAATTTACTGTTTAAGAATATAATAATAGTTCTACGGTTATATATTTTCCGATATCTATATTAGTTTCCCATATCATCTTTTTATCGTTGAAAACTGTATCTAAAATCATCCCTTTATCCTTGGTTGCTATCAGACGCTTTACCTGTACAGTTGTTGCTAGGGTGCTCTCTTCGAGGTCCGCGTTATAAGTATAAATAGTGGGTAGCTATTCAGTGTAAATTGTCATTTGTACCGAAGACAGCAGACAGTAAACATCGGAAAGGAAGTAGTTTATAGCAGGCAGAAGGTTTAGTTTAAGTAAAGTGAAGTGCTTGGAACCTGCGGACAGAATAGAGAATGGGCTGAGACTGTTGGTTCGGTACAGATTGTCCAAACAGGGCTGGTGCTAAGGTTTTGCGTCTCACATCTCTCACTATTGCAGTGAGTGTTTGCTGACATACCATGCCTTAGTGCTACCCTGTTGTTCCGACAGTTATAGACATGTTTATTAAATAAAGTTTTATACCTTTTAGGTTCAGTCCCGTTTTATACATTTAGGTTTCAGCCCGTTTGATACATTTCGGTTTCAGACCAGTTCCAAACATTTAGGTCTCAGACTAGTTCCAAACATTTAGGTTTTAAACTAGTTCCAAACATTTAGGTTTTAAACTAGTTCCAAACATTTCGGTTTCAGACCAGTTCCAAACATTTAGGTCTCAGACTAGTTCCAAACATTTAGGTTTCGGACCCGTTCCATACATTTATGTTTCAGACCAGTTTCATACATTTAGGTTTCAGACTATAGTTTCAAACAGTTGGTTTTAAACAGTATTAGACTGAAAGGGTTTTAAACAGTTTTCAATTCAACAAGTTCGGGTTAGGTTGATAGGTGTTGAAATTCGTTTTATGTAGTATAGTATTTGTTTCATATTTGATAGTGATAGTGTAAACTTTTTATTGACTTTAGAACTTTTGAATTGCTTTTCAAATCCCAGGAAACTGGTACGAACCCGAGGATAAAAATATTTAAACGTCCCCGCCCGGTTACACGTTACATTAGGGAACAAAATTATTTTTATGAATCTTTGTACAGAAGTTCTAACCCAGGTGATGATGAGAATGGCACATTCATGAATAAAAATAATCCCTTCTTCAATAAACCTAGCATAGAAGAGATTATTTCCGATGAAGGTCAAATTACCTTTAAGGAATGCAGTATTCCCCCAAAAATTTGAAAAATTATATGGTCATACAGAAACTTGTCATATATTGGCAAAACTATTGTTATCAAAACTTTGGCTCTCCCACTTTTGGTACAAGTTCAGACTTCCAAATCCACCGGTTCATGTTAAGCAATGAATACAAGGAATATTCATCAGATTTCTATGAGATGGAAAACCAAACAAATAAAAAGGAAGTTTATAACAAAATTATGATGAGGGAGGTTTAAAATTCTCCCATATAGTATTCTGCCTCAGTGCATACTAGTATAACCATAAGCCACAGTAATGTATATCATTTATTTCGAAAACCATGAAATAACAAGTTCTACATATGTGTGCTGTGATGTTGGTAAAAAGCTACAAAAAACAAAAACAAAACCTTAGCTAACTCATCATACTCATGACTACAAAAATCATAAAACTAACAGTTCAAATCTATGTATCAAAATGAATTTTCAATCAAATCATTCAAAAATTATAGCACCAAATGGCTTTCCATACTTTTGTAAAAACAGTGACAAAATTAACAATCATCATATTTCACTTTTGGCTGATATACACATATACAAAATTTATCTTGATGTGGAAACATATTAACTTTCATCATACAATCATTAAAAACTATGAATTATAAACTTACATTGTGAGTTGGCGTAGTTTACGATACTTTTAAATGCCTGTGACCACGTTCATGCTTTCAATTTAGGAAACAAAAAAGTAAGGGGAACAGTAACGAACTTCAAAGTACAAAAATCTAGCAATAAAAAATAGTCCGGGAAAACTTATGAAAAATCGATAGAATTTCTGTTAAACAATAAAAAATCAACACTGGTAACAGTACACTCCCCGTCTATTATCATTCCCATGATAATATTTTACAACAAATTTATGCAAATATACCAAATGTAAAAATAAGTCACAATTTTGACTATTACGAAAAATCAATGCTATCGAAGAACATTCCTTCAGCATAAAAAACACACTAAAAATACAAACAACAGTTCACTTAAACCTTTTATAAATTGTTCAATATTGTCAATATTCACAATCAGTCTACCAATAAAACCATCTCACTAATCGGTCTAGTATATGTAACAGCTTTTCCTTCCTTGTAAATGCGGAGGCGAGCCTTGCGTACTTTTCCATCATCGCTTTTGAAAACTTCCTCCACAATGCCTAGTGGCCACTCTCCTCGGTAAATAGATTTGTCTCTCATAAGAATTACATTACCAACTTTGATATCGTCTTTGTCAACCTGCCATTTACGTCTCTGTTGCAAACATTGTAAATAATCTGACCTCCAATGCTTCCAGAATATATCTGATAGAACTTGCACATGTTTCCATTGTGCACGATACATATCCTTGAGATTGTATGTGTCCGTTATCACAGGTAAGTAGTCTTGTTTTCCAGTTAAGAGCATTGATGGACTTAGAATCAAAGGCATTTCCGGATCTGATGATATCTGTGCAATGGGTCTTGCGTTAATAATAGCGGTCACTTCAGCTAAGAATGTTGTTAAACTTTCATGAGTCAAATTTTTACTACTAGAAGTTAAGATAACAGCGTCTAATATTCTTCGTGTGACACCTATCATCCTTTCCCACACTCCTCCCATGTGGGAAGAGTGGGGAGGGTTAAATTTCCATACTGAACCAGATTCACATAGAAAGTTTTTAACTGTCAAATCTTCAACATTTATAGCTTCAATATTTGAATCATCTGTGGCACCTATGAAATTTGTCCCACGGTCAGATCGATACACTTTGGCTTGTCCGCGTAATGACTGGAACCTACGAAGTGAATTTATAAAACAGGAACTGCTTAATGATTCTATCACTTCTATATGAACTGCTCTCGTAGTCATACATGTAAATAAAATAGCCCACCTTTTACTATTTGCTGAACCTCCACGTGTCTTACGAGTTAATACTTGCCAAGGTCCGAAGGTATCCAAACCTACAAATGTGAACGGAGGCCCTGGTGTTAGTCTATCAGAAGGCAAGTCCGCCATTTTTTGTTCCTGGAACTTTCCTCGAAGTTTCCTGCATATTACACACTTTTGTATAAATGAAGAAATTAATCGTTTAGCTCCAATTAGCCAGTATCCTGCACTCCTTAAAGGGAAATTCCGCGATTTTTTACTTATCATCTAATTATGTTCATCTTAACATAAAAAACACATTTGCAAAGTTTTAAATTTATATTCCTTCTAATAACGGAGAAAATCAAGTATTTGTAACTTTTTTGGTTGAATTCTCGAGTGGGTCGTGACGTATTAGCCCGATTTATTGAATTCTGGGAAAAAATAAAATCTGTTTAACTCTTATAGCTTATCGACAATATACGTAATTAAAAGCGCACAGCTGACGAATGGTCGAAGTTATAAACCACAATATAAGAATGAACGAAAGTGAATATGCATATATATACCGTTTTGTATTGATTGAATTAAACTCCTATAAAATTATCTCTAGTAAATGTTTTTGAATAAATTTAATTAATTATTGTTGAGATTTTTTTCATAAAATATTTATTGAACATTTTTACTGATATTGAACTGAAAATATTTCAGTTCTATTTACCGTTATTGTTTTGATAATCATTTCAATGCAACTAATGTGTGAGCAGAGTGTGTATATTATTTTGTAAAGGTCACTGTATATTTCTCGGCTTGAGGTCAATTCGTTTACCTTGTAGCTATTTAGCCGTGAGTTACAAAACCTCTTAGATGAGTTATATCATTGGTGTACTGACAATAAAATGACTATTAATTCATGTAAGAGTAATGTTGTCCATTTCAGACCGACCTCATTTGAACGATCAAGTCACGTCTTTAAGTGTGGGGATATGAATATTGCTACTAGCAGCGAATATGCTTATCTAGGCCTTGTTTTAAATGAGTTTCTAGACTTTAGTATTACTGCAAAAGCAGTTGCTAGGTCAGCAAACAGAGCTCTAGGTCTGGTTATAGCTAAGTGTAAAGCTATTGGTGGCATGTCATATGACGTCTATAAAAAACTATTTGATGCACTTGTAAGTCCTATTGTTGAATATGGTGCCGCGATTTGGGGATGCAAGAATTTCTCATTTATTAATGCGATTCAAATGAGAGCGTGTAGGTTCTTCCTTGGTGTCGGTAAATATACACCTAATCCAGCTATTATGGGAGACATGGGGTGGATTCCAATTTACCATACTCAATGGAAAGTAATTGCAAGACACTGGCACAGATTAGTAAATATGGAGCCAGATCGTATTAATAGGAAAATATTCATATGGGCAGATGAGGTCAGTCTGAAACATAGAATTGTGAAAAATTGGAATTTCATTGTTAAAAAACATTTCACGGAACTTGAATTGGTTGACTTTTGTAATACAAACACTAATATTAATAAAAATATGTTTATTGATACAGTCATGTCAAGAATGTTTGATATTTATATTGAAGAATGGAAAAGTATTGTTAATTCATCCTCTTCCAGACGGGGAAATGGGCGGAATAAATTGAGAACCTATAATATTTTTAAGCAGGAGTATGTTGTAGAAAACTACTGCAAACTGTTAATGCCTTTTTGTGAAAGAAGCGCCTTTGCAAAATTTAGATGTGGGGTGGCTCCTATTAGACTGGAAACTGGGAGGTATGAAAATTTGCCGCTGGAAGAGAGATGTTGTTTTAATTGTTTTAATACTGTCGAAGATGAATATCATGTTATTTTACATTGTCCTGTTTATAATGATCTTAGACAAGTTCTTTTTACTGAGTCTCTTAAAATTGATGAACATTTTAATAGTTTTACAGATTGTCAGAAAATGGTATTTTTGTTTTCGAATCAAGATATTATAAGATTATGTGCCAAAACCTGTAATTTTATTCTTAAACGACGCCGAGAAGTTTTATATTGTAAATAATAATTAAATACTTTTGTTGTATAATTTTACCATTTAGGTTTAATATTTAATATGTACATATACATATTCTTTTAAGTGATTATCGTCTCTCATAAATCTGTACAGATTGGCTTATGTATACAAAATGTATCTTTTATAAATGTATTGTGTAATTTTATACATAAGGTGAGACGTAAATAAAATATTGAATTGAATTGAATTGAATAGTTCAAGCGTACACAGGTATAAATGTTGTTATTTGGAAAGGATAAGAGTATATGCTGTCATGATGTTAATACACTAAGATTAAATACACGATGAGAATAAAGATACAATAATTAAATTGTGTAAGTTAATTGAAAATAAAATTCAGATTCGTAATTCCGAAAGTGTATAAAAATAAAAGGAAACAATTTTTGATTACTTTCTTAGCGGCAATTGGCGTAAAGATTCAAATATGAAGCAAAAAATAGTAGTTTTAATCTTTAATAAAAACTAAATGCAATATTACCCAATTTGATATACCATTGTACATCTGTTTGATATCATTGACTTTACCGGAATTTCTTAACTTGTATTCAAATCTGGCTGTGTTTAAATGCTAATAAAACTATTGCAATTTTAAAGTTTTTAATTGACAAAAAAATACAACATACAACATGCATAATTTTTTTTTAGTTTCTTTTTAACATTTTATTCTTACATAATTAAATTCATTTGACAATCATTTACACGAACTTTTTGTGAAAAGAATACTAATTATCTAAGCTAAGGCATTATATCTTTTGAGGATTTTTGAGGATTTTTTTTTAAATTCTATGATAATAGTTGTGCAATGTTGAACATGATAGCCGTCATTAATCCAAATAAGTAATACAGTAGTTGTAATAAAAGTTATACTTTAGTCATGCATTACAGATATTGACGAATTTATAATAGTTCGTTCATACATCGTTGTTCATGAAACAATCATTATTAGTATACATGTAAGTTTCCTGACGTATAAGAGCCATTGAGGATGAGCTCCAGAGAAACCAGACTAGTTGCGTTTCGTTCGTTTGTTTGTTGGGAAAGGAGAGGAAATGCAACCGCTTGTACAGATAAACGACAGAATTACCATACAAGCATTTATAGTCAACACAATCAGAAAGAGTTCCCATCGTTAGACGGGGAATATGAAGGCTTCCAAGAATGAACAAGTGACATGTCTAACTCTGAACAGTTAGAGAACAGACTATCGACATCGAACGCTTGTTCTTGATATTTGAAACTGTATGCATATATATACGTATACGTTTATGATATAGTGATGAGTTCTGACAAAAACTAAATTCCTTCATGGTTATATCTTGCCATACGTTTATATTGGTTTGTAAGGTGATTACTCAAAATCGTTATTTGAAAATCCTGTTTGTGAGATGTAGATTCATTTCAATACAGAAATTTCGTCTATATATTTCACAAGTGTATAACACGGAGAAGCTCTGAAGGTTCATTACTCCCATTTTGTTTGGGTGTGAACCATCGATGTTTACAGCAATATCAAGGAATAAGGTGATGATGGTAGAAAGAACTATGGGCGTCATGTGGCAAATATTACATGCATATCGGACAATGAGTTGTCAATCTGTATGAAAAGTTTTCCAATACAACCATATTATTGAGAAGGAATGTTTACATGCTATACTCTCGTACTAGAATTACAGGGTTCTTGTGGCGTTCACCTTAGACACACATCGTTTTAACGATGTTTAAAAAAAGACAGAACCAATTTAATGTCATATTTCCCTATTTTTTAAATATAACTAAAATTCTTTTATCTGACAAGAATATCCCTATTTAGCGAACAAGTAATTTATTCTTTTTTCGGTTATTGAATACCAAGAAAGAAAATAAATCCCGAAATTAATTTGAAACTTTGATACTCAAAAGTTTCCCAGCAAAATATTCACATCCCCTGGGGATAATTAGTGTTCGTCCAGTGGCATATATAACAATTGTGATGACGAATTCCTTCCTTTGTTTGAGAACAATCTTATTGAAATATAAATCTGTGATTTTCCTAGGTCCACAGCTTCAATGAACCAAAGCAAAAGTTATACATCGACCTGTATTTAAATCAAATTGGTTCTCTTCTTCTTTTGGTATACAACTGTAGTCTATCGACATTCGATGATTACATACTGTTGGCATACGTTGGCTAGTCTATTTACAACACTTTTACCCCTATTTATTCAAAATATATGTTTTTTTCTTATGTTCAATGTATACACGTATATATTTTAAATTGCGCTATTATAGTTCCGTAACTTTATATCCAGTCGTATAAACGAATCGTCGGCAAGTGCGTACATTTTTTTAAATCAATATTTCTGGTCTGTTCCAATCTGTCCTTCACTATTGACAATGACTATATATTACATTTTCCCAAATTCACCCTTGGAAAAAATATTTAAATAGATTTTAATTTCATCAAATCTTATTTTTTGGGTATTATTTATATATTATGAATTATATTCTTTACACCAGAAATGTTATTTATAAACAAGCGTATGAGTTTAGTAATGACAAGTAAGACAGAGTTGTATATTATACATCTGATAGTTCAAAATGGAAAGTTATAAGTTATAAGTTATCAGCCGTGTACACTGATCAATACCTGCAGAAGTGAAACGATGCATGAACTTGCAAGCCCGACAGGAAATCGCTTGAATACCTGGACGTGTCACCTCACACCCCTCACAATACCTTTGGAAGTAATACCTTTAGCCATGCTGGTGATCAGATAAGGGAAGATCAAAATATATTTGAAAAAAGTTTATTACTTTAAAGAATTATGAACAAATTAGATTTTCGAAAACAATTTTCACGGAACACTTATTTATGATTTCAACTTTGACTTTTCACCTAATTCCAATATCAACAGTTTAAAAACAACAGACCATGGTAATTTAAAAAAAGTGAGAATATTTTCCGTATCAAGTTAGTTAGTCGTATTAAACAACCGTACGATTGACAAGATATCGACACGCAATTACGACTACATCGGTTACTGTAGTTTTGTTTCTTTGTGGTTTATAGACATATCGTTTTTATTCATCGGGAAAGAAGACAAGATGGCGGATCTCGGAGAATTGATACTCTAAATTTAAAATCGATGGTGATCGCTTATCTAGCTGAATAAAACTTTAATATCTATGAATTTGAACATTTTTATACAGAATGAACATAATATCAATTTTTGATTTTTTTGCGAAGTTTCCCTTTAACGCACCTTCAGTTAAATGTCTACCCTGATGTTTCACTGAATTGTGATAGCGGTCTATAAGAAGCTTACTAATGTAACTATTTTTCGGAATGATAATTGGGTTAATTTCTCCTGTCGGAAGCCAAGACTTTGCCTTTTCCAAACGTCCTCCTACACGAATCAAACCTTGTGAATCCAAAAATGGCGAAAGAGAGATTAAAGATGATTGTTTTGAAATGTTTGTGCCTCTAGCCAAACATTCTATCTCTTGCGAATATACTTCCTTCTGACATTCCTTCAAGATAAATAATTCCGCTTTTTGGTAACTATCAACTGACATGACATTTTGACAAAAATGCCAACCTTGGCACGATTTATCCTTTAAACTGAATGACTGAGCCACATGTTGCAAAAATGATATAGCTTTCACAAGCCGTCTCCAACTAGAGAATTTTTTAAAACGCCCCACTATTGGCGCAAGCGCATCTATTGACGTTTTCGATGCACTTATCTCTTTTCTAATCTCTTTATCATTATCTGGACTAACTAACGGATATAATATTTTGACATCACATTGAGCTTCTTCGTCAGAGTTCTTCATCCACTTCGGCCCAAGAAGCCATGGATTGTTTTCCATATCAACAGATATTGAGTAACGTGTACCGCAATCTGATGGGTTTAAATGTGTTGGGACAAACTGCCACTGATTTGATGACGATACACTCAGAATGCGTTCAATTCTGTTTGACACGTAGGTGTGAAAACGTCGGGTCTGATTAGTGATATATCCTAACACAATTTTGCTATCAGAATAATACTTGATAGAGTCCAACGGAACATCTAAATTTTCAGATATTATTTTTCCAATTTCGGTTGCCAAGACAGCCCCACATAACTCTAATCTTGGTATCGTGTTTCCGCTAAGAGGTGCTAGTTTCGATTTTCCCATAATAAATCCTACGGTACTGGTCCCATATGTGTCGATAGCTCTTAAATATGCCGAAGCCGCAACTGCCTTCTCTGAAGCGTCTGAAAATACATGTACTTCTAAGTTGTCCATAACACTGATTGACATAGGTATATACATACGTGGTATACTAAGTTCTCGAAGTGACAAAACAGAGATCCTCCATTCATTCCATTTCTCTTGAAAACTTTGTGATAAACATTCATCCCAATCAGTACCCGGTGGGGATGCATCTCGCAACAAAATCTTTCCGCTAATTGTGAGTGGTGACAAGAATCCAATCGGATCAAAAATACTATTCAATGACGAAAGAATACCTCTACGGGTGCAGGGTTTATCATCTTGTAATGGGGTAAATATAAAGCTATCGGTGTTTAAGTCCCAAGCGAGGCCAAGGCTGTGTTGTACCGGAAAATAGTCTTCACACAAGTTTAAATTCTTGAGATCCTTTCCAATATCATCGGCAGGGAAAGCCTTCATTACGTCGCTACTATTTGATGTAATCTTGTGTAACCTAATGTTACCTTCTGTTTTTAGCGCCATCTGTGTTCTTGTTATAAGATCAATTACTTGTTCACTTTCAGGCAAGGAAATGAGCCCATCGTCTACGTAAAAATCCCTGTTAACGAAAGTCTTAACATCTGAGCCGAACGTTTCATTAGAGTTTTCAACTGTCTTACGTAATCCGTACGTTGCCACTGCAGGAGAAGCGCTATTGCCAAAAACATTGACACACATCCGATGTTCTATAAGCGGATTATCTGGGTTATTGTCCTTGTACCAAAAGAACCTCAAAAAGTTTCTATCTTCTTCTCTCACGTAGAATTGATAAAACATTTGTTCTATATCAGCAGTGGCCGCAAACTGGTCACTGCGAAAACGCAACAAAATACCAAGTAGGTTGTTAGTGAGATCTGGTCCTGACATCATAACGCTATTGAGAGATACTCCTTCGAAAGATGCTGAGGAATCAAATACGCCTCTTATCTGGTTAGGCTTGTTCTGGTGGTAAACGCCAAAAAGGGGGAGATACCAACACTCCTCATCTGTGATTATGGGAGCTACCTCCGCTGCTCCGCTAACTAATACTTTTTGCATAAATTCTACAAAATGAGTCTTTTTTGTAAAATTTTGTTGGAAAGATTTATCGAGTATTTGAGCCCTTTTCCATGCTTGACTCCTATTGTTCGGCAATCGTTGTCTATTTGGTCTAAAAGGGAGGGGTGCAGTCCAGTGCCCATTTGAATCTTTCTTAAATTCAGAATCCATGAGATTAAGGAACAAGCGGTCTTGGACTGATGTGCCAATCTTGTCGTCATCTTTGGTTTTAATAAACAATGGGTCATTGTTACATCTTTGTGAATGAACATTATCTCTGATATGAGCCAATTCAGTGTTTTCCTTTACATACAAAGTGTTAATACAAGGTTCAAATATAGTTCCTCTACCATTGTTCATTACATTAGTCTTATTGACATTGACAAAATTTGGTTTGTGTACTTTGCCTAAGCAAACATCGCCTATAATTACCCAACCGAAAAAGAGCTCCTGGGCAAATGGCGTGCCCTTCGGTCCTGTCAACTGTCTAAACACGTGGTGCGCTTCTGGGACATCTCTTCCAATCAAAAGTTGAATGTCTATATTTGGATTCAAATCTAACATTTGATGAGCTATCTCCCGTAAATGGGGATAGGATTTAGCAATATCCGGAGTCGGAATTTCTGATTTTTCGTCTGGGATTGCACTGCACTCTATTACTGAATGTATTTCAAGTTCTCCATTACCAGACAATGACTCAACTATCAGACTTTCTGCACATCTACCATTCATGATAGTGCGTCCAGCACAAGACGACATAGTATACTGAATGGCCGATGTATTTATACCTAATTGATCGAACAGCTCAGTCTTAGCAAGAGTTCTGTTACTTTGGTCGTCCAGTATAGCGTACACATTAACGGCTTTATCTGGGAAGTTCTTCGGGTACACACGGACCTGAACGGTTTTTCCACATGATTTACCACTAAATCCACATAAAAACGTGCACTTGGATGACACTGTTTGATCATTAGCATTTTGCGTTGTATCAGATGATTTCTCTCCGCCGTCAGGACAACTAGATTTTGCAGTTACATGCATAGCGGTTATATGATAATTACTTCCACAATGATCGCATTTTACAGTTACAGTGCAATTTCGTGACATATGAGTTGTCGAATGGCAGCATTTGAAACAAATATTATTGTCCTTCAGATACTTTCTGCGTTCTTCATAAGTCATTGCTTTAAAGGCTCGACAAGTATTCAAATGATGATTGGCTTTATGAATAGGACAACGTACTGTCTCTTTCTCTTCCTTCTGTTTAATATTAACATCCGTTTTTCGGTTAAACACTGACGTTGCACCATGGTTAACTTTCCTTGTTTCATTTTTCCTAGAATACGACGTTTCAGTATTACTATAAATAAACGCGGGATCATTTTTGACAGCACTAACCTCTCTGATAAATTGCACCAAGTACGAAAAAGGTGGAAATGGTACGTTGTTCCTCAGTTTGTATTGCGATGCACGTGTTGTCCACTTCTCTTGTATATTATATGGTAATTTGTCCACAATTGGTAAAACACCAGAAGAAGAGTCGAAATATGACAATAAATTTGAAAATGTCTCATTCTCTTTCGAAGATTCTATTTGTGTGAGAATATCTAATAGCTCATAAAGTCGACTATGATCCTTGTTTGTTAACTTTGGAAACTTCTGTAGTTTTGTTTTAATTGCAGCTTCTACCATCTCAGGTCTACCATAGCGTTCGTCAAGACGCTCCCATATACGACGAAGACCAGCATTTGGATTGTTCACATTTGATGCACGAATATTTTGTGAAAACTTTGAAGATTCACGGCCGAGCCATTTAACTAATAAGTCCATTTCTTCGAAAGCAGTAACTGAGAGTTCTTCAGTAATACTTTTAAAGGTAGCTTTCCATGAAGCATAAGTTTCGGGACAGTCATCGAAATTCTGAAATCTAGAAAGTAATAAATCTTTCTTCAACAAAAACTTTGTCAAGTCAGACACTACAGACTGATCATGATTTGGTGGCAGTGGTGGTTGAGTTAATTCAAAATCAGCTGCATAAGGATTTAATGTTTGTTTTTGCCGAATTTCTGGTTTAATATCTTCAACTATCGATCGATCCAAATCGTCGACTTGAAATTTTGGCAAATTCCTTGGCGTAGGAATTATGTTTAACTGGTTCCGAGGTGACGGAATATGTGAACTAAATTTGTCTTGATTGTTCGGAATATCTTGCGGAACATTATTATTCTTGTCTTGAGATTTGAGTTGTTCCACTTCATTAAATTGTTCATTTACATACTTTTCTGTTAGTGTCATTTTCACTTTTTGTAAATACTCTTTGTCTTCTTGTAAGGACAAGGATCTTCTATCGCTCTCGGCTTCTTCTAAAACTTTGACCTCGACCTCTGCGACAGCGGCTTCTGTCTGTTGTTTAAGCAGTGCTAAATCTGCATCAACTTCAGCTTTTTCACGGTCCTTTAAAGCTTTAGACTGTGTTTCTAATTCACTTAATCTTGCTTTTTGCTTAATTAATTTTGTTTGTTGTTCCGCATATTGTAACTTTGTTCGTTGAACTTCAGCATTTACACGCTTCCTAGCCATAGCTGAACTCGAAATTGAGCCGCTTTTACCACTATTGTTTGAACAGACAGACTCTACAGGAACTACTGACATAGTTTCAGCTGCGGTTAATTTCAATGTCTTAATTTGTTGTAATGTATTGTCAATGATTTCATTGCACTTTTTAAACTCAGTCTTAAAGGTGGGTAATGCTTCATTACTGTCTTCATTATTCTTGCGTGTCAAAAACTCAATATATTGATTTGAGTTTTCACAGTATTTTTCACGAGACTTCAAAATGTTTTTCTCTAGTTTGCGTAGAGGTTTCAGCTCCTTCGAGCACTCTGATAATTCTTCGAGTAAATTTTCTATAGTTTCCCACGAACCGTCAATTTGCTTAAGGTATTTTATCTTATGTGAATGATAAAGTTCTTTACCTTTCTCTGTCATTTTATGTTCATGTGTTACTGTTGTTTCAGGCGGAAGTGGTTGTGATTGAGCCATTTCATAAAATTGTTTGTAGGAACTACTGCATGTTATTCTGTATCGAACTGTGTCTTTGCAATCTTTTTACTATTCTGCCTCAGTGCATACTAGTATAACCATAAGCCACAGTAATGTATATCATTTATTTCGAAAACCATGAAATAACAAGTTCTACATATGTGTGCTGTGATGTTGGTAAAAAGCTACAAAAAACAAAAACAAAACCTTAGCTAACTCATCATACTCATGACTACAAAAATCATAAAACTAACAGTTCAAATCTATGTATCAAAATGAATTTTCAATCAAATCATTCAAAAATTATAGCACCAAATGGCTTTCCATACTTTTGTAAAAACAGTGACAAAATTAACAATCATCATATTTCACTTTTGGCTGATATACACATATACAAAATTTATCTTGATGTGGAAACATATTAACTTTCATCATACAATCATTAAAAACTATGAATTATAAACTTACATTGTGAGTTGGCGTAGTTTACGATACTTTTAAATGCCTGTGACCACGTTCATGCTTTCAATTTAGGAAACAAAAAAGTAAGGGGAACAGTAACGAACTTCAAAGTACAAAAATCTAGCAATAAAAAATAGTCCGGGAAAACTTATGAAAAATCGATAGAATTTCTGTTAAACAATAAAAAATCAACACTGGTAACAGTACATAGAAAGTTTTTGTATGTCCCTTAAAATATCATTGCTTTATAGATTGCTAGATCCCTTGAATGTTTTCCCTGGAAATTTTTATAATTGAGTTATATAGAGAAATGTGTTGGGGATATACTATTGTGTTAAGCAATGAGGTCCAGCGGCATTTATAAAGCGCATCTTGTTGTACTCATTATAGAAATCTGGGTCAGTGCGAGTTAAATCACGGAATATACGATGAAACCAATAATATCCATAGACATCTGGTGGATACGGTTTAGTAGACCACCTCTTACGAACCTCGTGTCTCCACCTAGATATTAGGTAAGAGGTAAGAGGTATTTTAAGTTGCAATGAACCAGCTTGATATATGGGTCATCTCGTTTTGAGTCACCTCGAGGTCTCTTCTTTTGTATGTGAAAAAAACGAGTTTGTTCAGCTGCACTATCAATCCATTACACCAATGGTTCAGTGCAATGAACAGTTGCATCAGCCCAAATTCCTCCATACCGTGCGAGTAACTCTAGTCGAATAATATCAGATGTTGCTTGAATGATAGCACTGTTCCTCCAGGCTTCGTCTGAATAGTACATTCTACGGTTGATGATAGTTTCAGATTGTGTTATGTCGAGAATAACGATTTTGAAATCTGTGTTTAATTCGCTCCATGATTTAAAACAAGCACTTTGAAGTTCTGGAGCTTGCTCAAAGCCTCGATCCCGAAACATCCAAATCACACGTGGTATTTGTACCTTAATTTTTAGTGAAAAAATGAATATAGCAAAATAGGAGAAAGAACAAGCTAATGACTGAAGAAGTTTTCTAAACTAATTTTCTTAATGGACAAATTAAATACATGTTGTCTTTTCTTATTGACTCACGTAAACTTCGTCAAATTTAAAAAAAAAGTTATCAGGCTCGAGCATGTATGACTTAAGCCGATTATTTTATATTTCGACAAAACATGTCACGTGTTATTTGGAAGTATCAAACGCCTTCATCGTAAAAGGATTATCGTTACCTAAAATAGACAAAAAAAAACAACGGTTGATTAATGTGAAAATGTGTAACAGGTTAAAAAAGAATTACTCTAGCTATCCCGTTGCATGGTTGGAATTTATTTTGTATTAAGTTGTATGATCATATATATCAAAAGTTAAATCTGTATTTAAATGTTTTTTTAATAAACAGTTACACTATCTTTTCACAGTAATATTACTGTCAAATCGAGTTTATATTTGCCCTTAGAGGTTTCAACGATTTTCCTATAATGCTCAAAAAGTATCGAAGGTTTGATTACCCAAGTCATCATACTGCAACTCACTGATGTTATTTTTTAAATATTTGTTTTAATTAAAAACATCATTTATCAAGATTTCTTTTAGAAGTTTACCGATTTATAATTCAACATCGATCCTTGATTTTTGTAATAGAAAAAGAAATAACATATTATAAAGAATACAAGTGTGGATAGTATGTTTGGATGTTTGACAGTGTCTCATGACAAAAGGAGTTCTATGTTTTTCCTATATGGTGTTATTAGTTGTGTTGCACGATGACAAACAATCTGAGCATTAGGAGTGTTGTTTATTTATTATTTAGTTTTTATGTTCAAGACGGGAATGGAAGAGACATTAATTGCATTAGTTACCAAATGATTATGATAGAATATGTTCCACATCTTTGATTTTGGATACATTTTGTAGCTAGGAGAGCAACACATAATACATTTTTCTAGGTTCATATTTTCATGTGTTTTTTTTTACTAAATGGGAGATGATATCTAGATTTGAGAACATGATATAAGGAGCCTGTAATTCAGTGGTTGTCGTTTGTTTATGTGTTACATATTCGTTTTCATTTATTTTTTGTACATAAATAAGGCTGTTAGTCTTCCCGTTTAATTTTTTTTACATTGTCATTTCAGAGCCTTTTATAGATGATTATGCGGAATTGGCTTTGCTCATTGTTGATGGCCTTACGGTGACCTGTAGTTGTTAATTTCTGTCATTTTGGTCTCTTGTGGAGAATTATCTCATTGGCAATCTTACCACATCTTTTTTTTATATGTATTTGCTTACTATTTGTATGGTTCTATTTATATTACTTTGTGGAGGATCGTCAGTATCATTAGTAAAAAAAATTGTTAAAAGGTCGAATTGTTCCTCAGATTAGAATACATTTATTGGTTTTTAGTAATGACAATGCCTGACAAGATGCTAGGGGCTAGATGAGATAGGAAGTAAACTTCTGTGCTGATTTTTATCAATTCTTTGATAATATTTCCTCCAAAGCTGGTCGAAGCAAAAAAAAATTGACAAATATGAAAATGATTTCACCAAAAGAACTTTTTTGAGCATGCTTCAAAGACTCAAAACTGCTCCAAAAGTAATCTAATAGAATTTCAAGCATGTCAAGTGGATATTATCAACATCTACTTAATTAGTCTTAATATGTCTAAATATCTAAAAAGTTATAGTATTCTCTTTTCATTTTTGTTTGTTATATAGATACAAATATAAGTGATACATGTACCACAAATACAGTATTTGTTGTGGTATGAAAGTGTAGTAATTAACATTTACTGTTACAATGTTAATTCACACAAATTTATTAGAAATAAACAATTGAATGAAAAATGTTGAACATGTACAATGAAACATAGTTTTAGAAATCAATTAGGCCAGATAGGCCTTATTTTTTAAAAAACATAATCGAATGACCATTTACACTCAGGACCAAGTCATCAGTAGGCAGTATAGATGTATTAAAACAACCTAGTATCATATTGCTAGTAGCGGGAGTAGCATTGTTGGGTAAATTTGTTCTTTTTATAAAATTTGGTCAGACATATAATGTTTGGTTCAAATCGATATATGCTTTTTATCTCCCTATTACTTACATTGAAGAAAGAGGTGATACAACTTTGACAAATCCTTGTACATGAGAGTTGTCTGTCAAATCTTTATTTCACAAAGAATGAATTGCATAACAATGAACTGAGCTCAAAGCAAAGTACTTTAATAATACACTTAGACAAAGAGCTAAATCCTGTGATATACTTTGTACTGCAGGTTCTTCATGAACATCCATTGACCAAAACCATATCTCAATAAAATGCCATACTACATGGTTGGATCAAAAGTCCTGAAAAAGACATGTTTTTTTTATCGTATTTTAAGTATGCACAGGTTAAAACTTTCTTGTGGTATAATCATTCAGTATCTAGTATCTATCAATTTGCTTCATGCACAAATTGATATAGGTTGAGCGCTTCTCTGTCATTCATGTCCAGTGAAGGATGTTTATTCAATATTGTCGACATCGCAATATCTACAATGTTAACACGATATAGTGTCAACATTGTTTACATTGTTTGAACCCTTATATAATATATACATCGTTGACATCGCGATGTATACAATGTTAAAACGATGTGAACACGATGTTCTGTTCACATCGTTTACATTGTTTGAACGCTTATATATTGTTTACATCGTTGACATCGTTAACATTGCGATGTATACAATGTAAACACGATGTCGTGTCAACAACGTTGACATTGTTTGAACTCTTATATATTGTTTACATCGTTGACATCGTTAACATCGCGATGTTTACAATGTTAACACGATGTCGTGTCAACATCGTTTACATTGTTTGATCCCTTATATATTGTTTACATCGTTGACATCGTTAACATTGCAATGTATACAATGTAAACACGATGTCGTGTCAACATTGTTGACATTGTTTGAACTTTTATATATTGTTTACATCGTTGACATCGTGATGTTTACAAGGTTAAAACGATATCGTGTGAACATCGTTGACATTGTTTAAACTCTTATATATTGTTTACATCGTTGACATTGTTAACATCGCGATGTACACAATATTAAACCGATATCTAGTCAACTTTGTTAACATTGTTTGAACTCTTATATATTGTTAACATCGTTGACATCGTTAACATAGCGATGTATACATATAAGAAGATGCGGTATAAGTTCAAATAAGACAACTTTTTATTTAAGTTACATCTTTTATAAGTATACCCCTATAGGTTTGACATTAATACGGAGTTTTGGTTTTTATCGAGTAGCAAGCTATGAAAGGCACAAAAAAGCACTAGTGTAAAACTATTTGAACAGGAAAAATGAAGGTCTAATGTAAAAAAAACATGAAACCAGAAACACGTATGAACAATTCAACAAACGACAATTACTGAACGACAGATTCCTGACTAAGGACAGGTGCAAACAAATGCAGTTAGTTTAACGTTTATATACGTACCATAGACTCAATATAAAATATAAACACGATTTTGACACAATATCGTTAGCATTGTTATGTGAACAATTTAAACAGAAAGGTATTTATAAAAAAAGAAGTGGTATGATTGCAAATAAGTAAAATTTCCAGTACATACATACTAAATAAAGGCAACAGTAGTATACCGCTGTTCAAAACTCATAAATCCATGGACAAAAAACAAAATCGGGATAACAAACTGAAACCGAGGGAAACGCATTAAATATAAGAGGAGAACAACGACATAACACTAAAATGTAACACACATAGACAAAATCCCACGAGTTATCTTGGTTAATGTTATGTTTATTTAATACAGTATAAGATAAAAAGACCAAAACTCAAAAACTTATTTTTGACCACTGAACCATGAAAATGAGGTCAAGGTCACATGTTACATACTAACTGGCACATTTATAGATAACCGTATGGCCTTTAACATTGAGCAAAGTTTATATGGCATAGTTAACAATAAGACGCCGACATGAACAAGAGTGCACACGCTGAAATGTCTCGCCTTCTATACTAATCTTAATAAACATAACATTAACCAAGATAACTAAACAAAGACCAATGAACCTTGAAAATGAGGTCAAGGTCAGATGAACCATGCCAGGCAACATGTACAGCTAACAATGCTTCCATACAACATATATAGTTGACCCATTACTTATAGTTTAAGAAAATAGACCAAAACACAAAAACTTAACACTGTGCAATGAACCGTGAAAATGAGGTCACTGTCAAATAAAACCTGCGCGACTGACATAAAGATCATAAAATATTTCCATACACCAAATATAGTTGACCTATGCAATACAGTATAAAATAAAAAGACCAAAACTCAAAAACTTATTTTTGACCACTGAACCATGAAAATGAGGTCAAGGTCACATGACATCTGCCCGCTAGACATGTACACCTTACCATCATTCCATACAACAAATATAGTAGACCTATTGCATATAGTCTGAGAAAAACAGACCAAAATACAAAAATTTAACTATAACCACTGAACCATGAAAATGAGGTCAAGGTCAGATGACACCTGCCAGTTGGACATGTACACCTTACAGTCCTTCCATACACCGAATATACTAGCCCTATTGCATATAGTATCTGAGATACGGACTTGACCACCAAAACTTAACCTTGATCACTGATCCATGAAATGAGGTCGAGGTCAAGTGAAAACTGTCTGACAGACATGAGGACCTTGCAAGGTACGCACATACCAAGTATAGTTATCCTATTACTTATAATAAGAGAGAATTCAACATTACAAAAAAAATTAACTTTTTTTTCAAGTGGTCACTGAACCATAAAAATGAGGTCAAGGACATTGGACATGTGACTGACGGAAACTTCGTAACATGAAGCATCTATATACAAAGTATGAAGCATCCAGGTCTTCCACCTTCTGAAATATAAAGCTTTTAAGAAGTGAGCTAACACCGCCGCCACCGCCGCCGCCGCCGGATCACTATCCCTATGTTGAGCTTTCTGCAACAAAAGTTGCAGGCTCGACAAAAATGGAAAACAATTTTAACTATATAACTAACTGCTTAACCATGTTAACTTATTTTAAAAAAAAGAACGAAAAAAATGTATATACAACAACAACAAGATGTTGACACTATATTGTTAACATTACGATGTATACGATGTGAACGATGTAAACAGAAAGGTGTACCCACTATATATACAATATAAACACGATGTTGACACAATATTGTCAACATCGCGATGTATACGATGTGAACGATGTAAACAGAAAGGTATAGACTTTATATATATAAATACAATATAAACACGATGTTGACACGATATTGTCAACATCGCGATGTATACGATGTGAACGATGTAAACAGAAAGGTATCGCGATGTATACGATGTGAACGATGTAAACAGAAAGGTATAGACTCTATATATACAATATAAATACGATGTTGACACAATAGTGTCAACAACGCGATGTATACGATGTGAACGATGTAAACAGAAAGGTATACACTTTATATATATATATAAATACAATATAAACACGATGTTGACACGATATTGTCAACATCCCGATGTATACGATGTGAACGATGTAAACAGAAAGGTATAGACTCTATATATACACGATGTTGACACAATATTGTCAACATCGCGATGTATACGATGTGAACGATGTAAACAGAAAGGTGTAGACTATATATATACAATATAAATACGATGTTGACACAATATTGTCAACATCGCGATGTATACGATGTGAACGATGTAAACAGAAAGGTATACACTTCATATATATATATAAATACAATATAAACACGATGTTGGCACGATATTGTCAACATCGCGATGTATACGATGTGAACGATGTAAACAGAAAGGTATAGACTCTATATATATGTACGATGTTGACACAATATTGTCAACATCGCGATGTATACGATGTGAACGATGTAAACAGAAAGGTGTAGACTCTATATATACAATATAAATACGATGTTGACACAATATTGTCAACATCGCGATGTATACGATGTGACCGATGTAAACAGAAAGGTATACACTTTATATATATATAAATACAACATAAACACGATGTTGACACGATATTGTCAACATCGCGATGTATATGATGTGAACGATGTAAACAGAAAGGTATAGACTCTATATATACACGATGTTGACACAATATTGTCAACATCGCGATGTATACGATGTGAACGATGTAAACAGAAAGGTGTAGACTCTATATATACCATATAAATACGATGTTGACACAATATTGTCAACATCGCGATGTATACGATGTGAACGATGTAAACAGAAAGGTATAGACTCTATATATACACGATGTTGACACAATATTGTCAACATCGCGATGTATACGATGTGAACGATGTAAACAGAAAGGTGTAGACTCTAGATATACAATATAAATACGATGTTGACACAATATTGTCAACATCGCGATGTATACGATGTGAACGATGTAAACAGAAAGGTATACACTTTATATATACACGATGTTGACACAATATTGTCAACATCGCGATGTATATGATGTGAACGATGTAAACAGAAAGGTATAGACTTTATATATATATATACAATATAAACACGATGTTGACACGTTATTGTCAACATCGCGCTGCATACGATGTGAACGATGTAAACAGACAGCTATAGACTCTCTATATATACAATATAAACACGATGTCGACACGATATTGTCAACATCCCGATGTATACGATGTGAACGATGTAAACAGAAAGGTATAGAACATATTGATAGGATACAATGTAAACACAATAACGACACTATAAAGTTGACATTGCGATGTTGACAATATCGACAAAACATCGTGCACTGGACATAGTTCTTCTCTGTTGGAAATAAGAACACACCTCCTGGCTCCACCTAATTTAAGTCAACTGATGAAGAAACATTCAAAACTATAAAATGTTATCCAAGACTTTTCAGTGTCTATTTAACATTGCCCCTGAAACAGTGATATATTTTTACACATATATACATGTAAGACTAAAATTTTAAAGTACTACATATATAAGACCAAAACTGATATTCGGTCTTTACTACATCTTCATTCCCCAAGTCATTTTCAAATTTTCCAAATTTAGCTATATTTAAGCTTACTACTCCTCACACACATGTATAGATAATCAGTTTTTCTACACATGAGTATCGTAAGATATTTGCCAGTGAGCTGCAATGAATATTTTTAGCGAGTGAGCCCAGCTAATGAGCTAAAATGAATCAAATTGTGTACTCAGTCAGAGTTGTTGATATTTTAAGGTATCTTTACAAAGAAAACCTGCAAATCTCAGTTGCAATTCAGCACTTTTCATAAAGGGGTGGCCTCTGACTTTCCAAAGGGCTGCCCGCCACTCCTGTCAAGCTTTGATGATTTCCTATATAATCAACTAAATTTTTCCCACCAATAGGAGGATCTAGGGGGCAGACCCCTCCCCCCCTTTTCGTTGGAAAAATTTTGTTGATTATATAGGGAATCACTGAAGCATGACTGGAGCGGGCCCCACCTTATGAAAAGTTCTGGATCCGCCACTGTCACCCCCTGGGTCTGTCTATGCATCTGTTTATGGTTTTGCGTAATAGTACCAATACTGGGTTTTTTTCACCTTCCTCACTTGGCCCTAGACAGTTGATTATCTGGTTAAGGTTCTATCACTAGCTTTTTTAGACTAGAGATTTCATGCGTATTATTAAACCGGACCTCAAACACATGTACTACAGACGAAAAGAGACAAATAATTTTATATAATAACCTTGAGTTTACTTCGACTACTGATATGCAAACCAAAAAACAGACGCAAAAATATCATAAAATAGCGATTGAAAGATTGATTGCACTTTGAATGTACAAATGTATAGTTCAGACTGAGACACGTGTTACATGAGGAGCTGAGTTCAGACTGAGACACGTGTTACATGAGGAGCTGGCTTGTTTACAAATAATAATGTCAAGTGATCACTCACTGACGTCACAATTTGCATCGATCTTGCAGTACACTAGACAGTTCGCTCAAACAGTACCCATTATCATGCAACGCAAATGTGATTGGTTATAAAATAATACAGAAATAATGCATGTACAGTTTTAGAAGAAATTAGTTCATCAAATAGATTAGATTTTCACTTTTGACACGAATAGGTCGGGTTGACATTTCGTTAAACGGACAGAAAGTCACAGGACAAAAAGTCACAGGACATAAAGTCACAAATGTGATAGGACAAAAAGTCACAGGACAAAAAGCCACAAATAATTTATTGACCATTATTTTAAATATAAGAATAAATCTTGAAATATTAACGTTTAAATACATATATTCATATTAAAGTTTAGGAAATGTGTCAGTATACTTGAAAAATGAAGATTTATTTAATTTTAATCATGCATAAGATGTTTTTCTTGGCACCATGAAGCCATTTAAGTGCCAAGTCACTTTAACATTTTGTTTTTTTAACAATTATTTGATAATCTTTTATATTTCTTTGATATATTTTATTTAAAAAGTTGGTTTATATACAATAGTTTAAGAAAAATACAAAAATATTTTTGTAGAAATAAGCGTTTTTTATTCAAAGAAAATAATCAGAAAAAATGAATTGTGACTTTTTGTCCTGTGACTTTTTGTCCGTGACTTTTTGTCTGTGACTTTTTGTCCTGTGACTTTCTGTCCTACATTCGACATTTCTGTCATCGGGGATAATATAGAGATAAATGGGATTAAACTGACCGTCAAAGATGTCTAGTCTAAGAGAAGCACATCTGGAGAACTTTAACATAAATAAGCCATACTTACCAAAATTACTCTATATTAATAAATCCTATGTTAGTGAAATTTCACAATGATTACGATAAACAATTTTGATACTGACGATGATGCTGGTCACGGTTAAATTGGCGCAAAAAATATTCTTACTCCTATTGCTTTACGTAATAAAGTTTGTATAGAATTGAATTTGACTGAAGTTCAGCATACAAAAAAACGTGGATATGCAGAAGCATGACAATATATTACTGATAAAGTGTGTATATATTTCTGTTAACGAAGTTGCCTGTATACTTCACTTGAGCGAAAGGATATCTCTATTTGTGAATCGGTTTATTAACCCTTTAAACCCAGGGTCGAAGTTCAAGATGTTAACATATTAATGGAAATTTTTTGGGTTGCTGTTACATCATTCAGGCCATCTATTTTCATTGCGGGGTTTCACATTTCAAATGGAATTATAGAAAATGAACATGTTTACTTTTATATAAAGTTTCTTTAATAAGGAAGTTTATTAGTAAATTGAGTTGTTTTCGCATACTTAAGTAATTACATGTAACGAACTAACATAGGTCCAAGTAATGTGCGGTGGCTGATCCAGGGGAGGGTTTTCAGTTGGAACCGCCCCTTTTTTGGGGTGATCAATGCATTTGAATGGGCACATGGTTGGACCCCCCCCCCTTTTCACAAAATAGCTGGATCCACCCCTGATGTGTTTCAGTTTAGATTAGAGTAACTGAGACAGATCCAACCATTTTTTAAAGGGGGACCTCACCCAGGATAAGCAGAGGCGGGTTTAGTAATTTTTCAAAAAGGGGGACCTAAAGTAAATTGAGTTTTTTCGCATCACTCACTAAATAACAAAGGTCAGAGTAGTGTACAGGTGCGGATCCAGCAGGAGGGTTCCCGGTTGGAATCGCCCCTTTTGTGGGGTGATCAATGCATTTGAATGGGGACATGGTTGGACCCCCCTTTCAAAATGGCTAGATCTGCCACTGATGTGTTTCGGTTCTGACTTGACTAGCTGAGACAGATCCAGCCATTTTTAAAAGGGGATTCTAACCCAGGATAAAGGGTCAGTTCCAACTGATATCCCTATCCAAATGAATTGATCGTCAACAAAACTTAAGGGAGGTTCAACCTCCGGAATTCCCCTCCCCTAGATCCGCCACTGACCAGAGACTTAAGTACAGCTCTTTGTAAGAACCAGGCAGAGTGCGATACATGATGGTTTCAGATTTTATCAATACTTGGCCTAGTAGAAGCAGTAAATGAATACTGCTCAGAAAATAATTTTGAGTGCGAAAATATGAGTGGTTGTCATGGTAACGGACACACTATTTTTTGGTAGTTAAGCATGGTAAAATCTTTCAAAAATCAGCTAAATCACCACAATTCAGAGCCTGATTATGAATAGAATCATACATTTTGCATTAATGTTCATATGTAACATTGATACCAGGCCCGTAGCCAGGAATTTCAAAAGGGGGGTTCGTTTGACTCAAAAACTCGACTTTAACAGTCACAATTCGAACAGAACATTGACTTTAACAGTGCTTATTTGTTTTCAAGGGGGGGTTCGTCCGAACCCCCCGAACCCACCCTGGCTACGGGTATGGATACTATGTGGTTTAAGCTTCAATTTAGAAAAGATTGCATGTCAACCTAATTTGTATATTTTTTGAAAAATTTAACGAAAAAATGCATATTTTCAACTTTTCTGAAATTGGGATTTTTGCAAAATTATCAAATTTTCTCTTGTGTTTTTCAGAAAAGTGCAAATGTGTATAGAATAGTTAGCACTGTAGTTATGAAGTTTGGATACTACTTTACCAAATTTAATAGAAAAATACGTGGGATTTTTTTTAGTTTTGTCACCATAGCAACCGATTTTTCCTTGGAAACAGAGTTTTTATTTGCAGAATATTGCAGTTTAAGAGCTTAAATGTCCTGAATTGTTTTATAACCAATAAGAAAATACATAAAAGCTAACGCAAACTTTAAATTACTATCGTCAAGTGTTGTTGACTTCAATTGTTACCACGGAAACACATATTATCCATAGCAACATGGAAAAAGGGGGGAGGGGGTATGTTTATTTTTCAAAGATATCATACATGTAGATTCTTGAAAAGATAACGTTTGGTCGGAGAGCCAGATTATAAATAGAATCAATTTTTTTCAAAAATTTCATATATAAACTCGATTTAACTTAGTTTTAGTGTCAGAGCTAAGTAAAGGTACATTTTATTTCGCTTGTTAAGTTTTGGGACTTTTGTCAGATTTTGGGAAACCTCAGGTTGTATTCATTTGAATGCCTTAAACAAAAATGGCATTGACCCCCATTTATCTTTTTATAAATCTTGTACATGTATAATGATTGATTGATTGTTCGTTGCTAAACGTCCAGTGGCAAATATTTCATGCATATTCAGGACGAGAACAAGTTCACAATAAATACAATAGGTAGGTTGTTGTAATAGAGGCCATCTAGGATGATGGTCGGGGAAATTTGGACATTTGTAAAAGTCTTATAAAATTTCAATTATTCTTTGATAGTTTTTGAGAATGTAAACTTGTCAATGATAAAGCTAGGAAAAGTCAAGAGAGAATATTTTCCTGCCAAAATTTCAATGGCTAATATCTCTAAAACAAGTACATTGACCTGTATAATTTTTTTTAGTCTTTGATTTCATTTTTGATCCCATATCGATACTAACTAGTTAGTTAGTTTGAAACTGAGAAACGTACTTCCTTCAGATTGCAGTTCAACCCGACCTTTAGATTTTTTGTTAAAATATCAAAAAAATATACAAAAAAACACATTTTTTCTGAATACTGGAGTTTTGTGAAATTATCAAATTTTCTCATGTGTTTTTTTTTTTATTATTGAAAAATGCAAAAAAATAAAGCATAGCTAGTATTGTAGTAACAAAGTTTGAATACTACTTTACCAAAATAAATAGAATATTGTGTGAGGTTCTCTTGAATTTTATCACCAGAGTTATTATTTGTTGAATTCTGCAGTATAGGGAATTCCATGTTCCCAATTCTTTCCAAACCTTTATGATAATACATAGAAGCTTATATATACTCTAGATCTAAACTACAACGGTTAAGTATTATTACAACATTTGTCATAGTAACAAATATCATACATAACAACATCCAATCATAAGATATATAATATGATTTTGTGTTAAAAATACTGATAATTATGGTGGCTATGGTTTTTTTTTTCTGGACAAAACAATCTATTTTTTTCGCGACAAGTCGAAAACAATTTTTTTCTTTCAATTTTAGCATTACATATAGTGGCAGCTGAGGGTGAAACAAACAATTTTTTTTTTTCTCAGAATCAAAAACAATTTTTTTTTTCTCCGAACAAACCTGACGTAAAATTATGTACTATTATATAATAAATAATATCACATTACCTCCAAAAATCAATAACTGTTACAGTACATTTCACATGTTTCAATAATCCAAAAACGATGTTTATGTAAGGAGTTCCCGCGCAAATGTCATTTGTTACCGAAACGGGAAGTCATTTGTTACCGAAACGGGAAACACACAAAAGAATTGTAGGTGCATGTTGTCATTCGCATTCCGATTAATTTACACAGTTCAATAAAATATATATGTTAACATTATCTATATTGGTTTTGAATTTAGTTACTAGATCAGAAAAATGATTTGTTTCTCGCAGACAACACAAAATAATATACATATTAACTTAAAACATCCCTACAACAAAATGGGACGACCAAACGGCGGATTCCCTAATTTTGATAAAGGTGAAATATGTAGAATAAGAATTGTGCACTCTGGAATAAGATCATAAATAAAGCCCTATATAAAGTGTAAACCAAAAAAAAAAATTGTATGAAATCATTGTTTATTACATCTGCTTGCATAATAATATTGAAGTTGAAACTAACAACGATCACGTGTATCCTGTCAACCCCTGAAAAACATAATATTGTCTTCTTGACTACTTCCGCAAACCGTGGTCTGGTAAAATGATATATTGTTATATAGTGTATGTTAACCAATAAAATTCATAACGAGGACAGGCAAAATAAAAAAAAAAGACTTAAAACAACCAATGCTAATCAGAATACTAATGATTATGTAACATGAACCCAAGTGCACTATTGTGCTCCAGATACCCGTATGATACAATGGATAGAACAAACCTAATGCCACAAAAAGGTCCTACATCAAGAAATTTCATATAGTTAGCAACGCATAATAAAATTAACGGTACCAATTTTCCTGCACCAGATGCGCATTTCGACAATACATGTCTCTTCAGTGATGCTCGTGGCCAAAATATATATACATGCATAACTTATGAATGAAGACATGTTAAACAACAGCTGCTCAAAAATTGCACAGAGTTTATTAAATAGAGAGGGTCTGTATACTATATCAATGATCACCATGGATCGATTAGTAAACTTAGAATTGAAAGTAAATACGCTTTATTTATATAGTAATGAATGTTCATAAAATACAGATAAGCGCTAAAATTATTCATGTGAACTTTTGATACTTTTTCTGAAATTCTCCAGTCATTAAATCTTTTACAAAATTCATTGATTACAAAAAAAAAGAAGATGTGGTATGATTGCCATGTTGAGACAACTCTCCACAAGAGACCAAAATGACACAGAAATTAACAATTATAGGTTACCGTACGGTCTTCAACAAAGAGCAAAGCCCATACCGCATACTCAGCTTCAAAAGGCCCCGAAATGACAATGTAAAACAATGTAAACGAGAAAACGCTAGCAGCCTTATTTATGTACAAAAAATGAACGAAAAACAAATATGTAACACATAAACAAATGACAACCACTTAATTACAGGCTCCTTACTTAAATAAATGTTCATAACATACTAAATGTATGTTCTTATTGAAATTGATAGAAAACCAAAAATTGGGAACTTTGGAAATAAAGGTGGAGGGTAAAAAAAACCTTATCCTGTCCACAATAACCTATGACTTATGATACTTTTGCTGAAATTCTCCAGTCATTCTGTATTTACAGTGGTGGATCCAGAAATTTTCATAAGTGGGGGCCCACTGACTGACCTAAGAGGGGGCCCGCTCCAGTCACGCTTCAGTGATTCCCTATATAATCAACCAATTTTTTTCCCAAAAAGGGGGGCCCCGGGCCCCCTGCCCCCCCTAAATCCGCCTCTGATTTAACAAAATTCTTCCAACAACACTTTACATACTGATACTTTAAACTACGATCTGAATGCCCGCGATTTCGCGGGTGTGTTCTAGTGGAATGTTATAATTAAGGACAAGAGTGCTGAAGTTGATTGACGCAATATAAATAGTCCATTACTATGTTAACCCGAATAATTCAGTCGTTATATTCCGCTGATCTAAAAAGGCTACATTAACTCGTAGGTTGGGTCACTAATGTCGAGATACATGTAATTACATCTTCAAGGTGTAGCCAATTTGAATTGTTCTGATTTATATGTGTTTTTAACTAATTACGAAATTTACATCTACTTGTTTTAAGGAAAAGGTAAAATCACAAAAATACTGAAATCCGAGGAAAATTCAAAACGCCGGAAAGTTCCTATAAACATCATAAATCAAATGCCTGAAATGGCAAAATTAAAAGCTGCAAACATATCAAGGGGAAAGGCTGTGGATTAAATTTCCCATACAATTTCAATATGGTTAGCATTAAATCAAAACAAGGGTATTTAATCCTTAAAGGTATGTTTTTACGTCCCATTTATGAGCATTATGTTTTCTGGTCTGTGCGTCCATTCGTCCGTCCGTCCGTTCGTCCGTCCGTTCGTCCGTCCGTCCGTCCGTTCGTTCATTCGTTCATTCGTCCGTCCGTCCGTCCATTCGTTCTTCTGTCTGTCCCGCTTCAGGTTAAAGTTTTTGGTCGAGGTAGTTTTTGGTGAAGTTGAATTAAGTCCAATCAACTTGAAACTTAGACGGTACACATGTTCCCTATGATATGATCTTTCTAATTTTAATGCCACATTAGAGTTTTTACACCATTTTCACAGTCCACTGAACATAGAAAATGATAAAGCGGATGGGGCATTCGTGTTACCGTGTTCTAGGGACACATTTTTGTTATTTTATAAGTTACCATCCTGGTGCGTCATTGTTCCAGACATTATTTGTCGGTAAACAGACTATTCGTGGAGAAATGCAGTATATGACCACAAGGGTACAAAAACTACAGGCTCCGTTATAAACCCTTATAGCACAACGAAGAAACTCTAGAAGTCAGACCTGTTCTTTTACATTTTAGTGGAAATGAAGTAATTTCAAGGAATTATTAAAAAATTTGGGTCTAGAATAATTAAAGAAATGGGAATTGCCAGACACTTTCATATTGGAACACAACGGACCAATTTTATTTGGCAATTTGCGTTTTACATTTTACATAATGATTTAGACCACACACACTGAATGCATGCTAGTTGGCTGGTTTGACGTGCAGTTGTGAGCCAAAATTTGTTCCTGTGAAAAAAGTTCCAGTGGAACTAATATCACAGGAAATATGTTCTGGGAGAACTTTTTTCATAGATAATTTCAATATAATTTGTTCCATCTCTATGAAATAAGTTCCACACTTTACCTGGTGAAATAAGTACCGGGTTGGTGAAATTTGTTCCTTACCTAGTGAAATAGGTTCCAGGTTTATGAGATTTGTTCCTTACCTGGTGAAATAAGTTCTGGGTTTGTGAAATTTGTTCCTCACCTGGTAAAATAAGTTCCTAGTCTGTGAAATATGTTCCACTGGTTAAACAGGTTATCTTATATACTGAACATTTGTCATCAATGAGTTTAAAGTTATCATTCAAGTGCATTATAAAAATAAGTATAATATATTGATAATACATGTATAATAAATGAAAAATGTAAATCATCCAATAAGAATCTTGTGGACTATAGCAAATATTTAAATAATTATAAACGTAAAAAATATCAAAATGACAGTCCCACTTTGAGCCAGAAAAGAGTATAAGGATAAGAAAAATCTTTCAGAAAAAAATAAAGTCAAAGATGAACATGAACATATGAACTAATTTAAAAAGGACAAAATAACTGATTAATGATTCCAAAAGACATTAAGAAACAAAAGACACACTCTTTTGAAACTGTTCCATGACAAGTACATGTATGACTAGAAACAGGGCCATGACAGTTAACAGGAACCAAGGAGGAATACTACATAAAACATAGATACAAATTATGATAAATTACCATCACTTTATCCTGTAGAACTTTACAGTCATGCCTACAATTCACGGCACATGTATCCCATGCCAGCACACTCAGTACAGCATTTAGCTTGCTTTATAAGTTAAGTGTAACAAGAAAATGTTTCGCTGTGCAATACGTTGCAAAGGTACTTATTTCAGTGAAAATAGGTTTGAGAAGAACTTATTCATTGATTTCTTTGAAATATGTACATATTGGTCTTAAACTAATATCACAGGAACTTATTTAAAACGTTTAATATTAACTGGAACAAAATTCATGGAGCTATGATATTTGTTCAGGAACTTATTTCATATTTGGTCTAAAAAATTAGTTCTGGAACAAATTTTACAGTGCTGGAACATATTTTCTGTGATATAAGTTCCGGCGGAACATATTTCCTATGAAATTTGTTCCAGCGGAACAAATGTCACACCGGAACATATTTTTTGTTACACAGTCAGTGTGCTCCCATGTATGAAAATTTATGGATCCGTCACTCCATCCCCCACCCCTTGAACATGTCAGGGGACTTACTGTGGTAAAGGGGGCTGCTTGCACGAAAAAAACGTGAAATAAGACATAATTTCACATTGAACGTGAAATAATTTCTGTAATGAACGTTGCACGAAAAATAAATACTTTTATTTGAACCTTTTGTGACTGAGTCACTGTCTTGTATATATTAACTCTTTGTTTTACTTGATATTCCCGATTTGATAGTATACACATTTATGATATAATTGGTTTACAGCTTTTAAAAAGTATTTCTTGACGATTCCTGCCAAGTGTTTGAATTTTATTTGAAAAATACCGAGCACACAAAATAAGACTTTGAAAATCACGATGCACGTGAAATTAAATAAGCAGAACACTTGAACGAGGCACCTATCTTGCACGACTGAACGTGAAATAAAAAAGTAAAAACACGTTGAACGTGAAATAGAAAAACGGTGATCACGTTGCACGAAAATAACCCTTTACCACCCTTAAGTGATTTTCTAAATCACTGATTCAAGTAACATTATTTCCATAAAAGTTGGAAGTTAGAGTTGTCTTTCTTTAATAATCACCTATTTCAGTAGTACAAATTAATCACTAGAAGAAGTGATTTAATTTTATTGTAGCTTTATATATAGAATACTAATGATCCAGGGACTAATTATGTTTTTAAACTTATCAGAACCAACATCTGTGTTGTCTAGGATGACCAGGTCATTTCAGGTGATGACCTTGTACTGAATCTAGGATAATGACATAAAAATCACTTGTTTAAGTATCAGACCTCCATTTCCTTAAAAAAAATCACTTCTTTAAGTATCATTCATTTAATAACCCCCACTAATTTCAACACCTCCGAACAGTGATATTTTTATCGCGAACAGTAGAATTTTATTACATAATCTGAAAGATAAAACCTTGAACTTCACAGGAAAAATACTCCCACTGCTGGGAAAAATCTTTTAAGAAAATATCAGTTCATTATGTAAAGCCATTATTATAGCATTTTTTCAACTAGAATAGAATTTTCAGCTAAATTATAGCATCAGAGGCATAAACCTTGCTACTTAAAAGAAGCAAAAAGTTCATTTTTTTTTAATTTAACTAATTAAAAATATTATTTAAACCTATGTGTTTAAAATTTTGAAAAAACTACAAAATCCCAATTTGTGACAAAACCTCGAATTTGCTACTCAAATAAGTGATTTAAAAATCACTTATTTCAGTAAGTCCCCTGACTGTTAAATGGTGTTCCCTAATGATTTGATGGCATACTGGGGATTCACTATTATTCTTTGGATACCAGTTTTTAAAGCAATTGCTTTTATGCTATCGCGTATGGCCATCTTTGTGACCCAGATCAGAGACTCCGCCCATATCAAGCCATAGTATTTTGTTAAACAGGCTCCTGGTCTGTCATTCTTTAACACCTATGTATGTTTTCTAATGCAATACATAGCTTGAAACTTTAAAAAAAACGTTAGTGGATTTAAGAAGTTTCAGAATATGTTCTTGTAGATGTATTTTTGTATTTAAAGGGTCAACCGTTTGACTATCAAATAACATAGAAGTCCGAGTGAAAAAAGGTACATTTTTATAAGGCAGTGTCTGCGCGTACCCGCATGCGGGTACGAATAGTCAACTTGACATTCGTAGGCTGCACGTACCCACATCCGGTTTTATAATAAAATGCAATCGGATCGGGAATTAAACGTGAAATATGTATACAGAAATTATCGATAATATGGGGATTTTGAGTAGAACGAGTGAAGATTATGACAAATTATATTTTCGAATTGTATTTATTAGTTAATAATACATAATAAACCTAGCAAATTAAATGCACACTGATTGAAAATGAAATCTACAGTCCCTGTAAGGGAGCTACCATTTGATTTTTATGGGGGGGCTAGGATGAAATTTGAAAAAAATAGGCAGGACAGGAGTTTTGAGTAAAAAAAAAAGGCAGGATGAGACACTTGCAAAAAAAAAAAGTCAGGACGACAATTTAGGTAAAAAAAAGTCAGGATAAACTAAAAAAAAAAGGCAGGACCGAACAGAGTGAAAAATAAAAAGGCAGGACAGAGATTACAGCTAAAAAAAAATGCAGGACAAAATTTTTCATCCTAGCCCCCCCATAAAAATCAAATGGTAGCTCCCTAAACTAGTCCTATAATATATAATATCCGAATTTTAAGTTGCTTCCACTCTTCAGAGGTAAAATATTTTTTGATGCGCTGAAGGTCTAAATTTTTGTCAAATATTTTAGTCATTTATTAACGAAGCTTTCATAGAAGAATATTGGCATCGGCCTTTGTTTATCAGAAATAATGTATTAGGCCTTAATTTTTCCTGTCGAACTTTTTTTAGAATTTTTTGCCTCCGTGAATACAGGTAATATGTCTTCTGTTAAACTTTATTTCCTCTTTATTTTTTGTGTTTCCAGTTCTTCTTTTCTCTGCAGCTGCAATTGATTCCGAGTTTGTTTTTATATACAATTGTATAAAATTTACCGACTGATACTTTTGAACAAATTGTTCCAATTCATGATAACTTTAAAATGTCTGCCCCACATGTATATCAATCTTTTCCCATTTTAAGAATATTTATTAACCGAGAAAAACTGTTCACTTACCTATATATAAATGTTTTCAAAGTAGTTAATTAAATTTATTCACTAATTGCCAATATTCTTCTATGAAAGCTTCGTTAATAAATGACTAAAATATTTGACAAAAATTTAGACCTTCAGCGCATCAAAAAATATTTTACCTCTGAAGAGTGGAAGCAACTTAAAATTCGGATATTATATATTATAGGACTAGTTTACAGGGACTGTAGATTTCATTTTCAATCAGTGTGCATTTAATTTGCTAGGTTTATTATGTATTATTAACTAATAAATACAATTCGAAAATATAATTTGTCATAATCTTCACTCGTTCTACTCAAAATCCCCATATTATCGATAATTTCTGTATACATATTTCACGTTTAATTCCCGATCCGATTGCATTTTATTATAAAACCGGATGTGGGTACGCGTAGCCTACGAACGGCAATTTTGCTATTCGTACCCACATGCGGGTACGCGCAGACACTGCCTTTTTATAACTGCGATTCCGTTTTCCGCCGTTCGTACGATGTTTCAACAAAATATGGATTCATTTCAGTTGTTGATTTAGTATTGAAAATTTAACTGAATTATCTCCTATTAAATACGGTTTTATATGTTTAATTTGTGTTTCTTTAAGAGGTCAGGTGCTCTTGTTCATTCATAAAATTATCGTTCATTCATACATTTATCGTAAAATCAAAATCACTACACAGGTTAATGCGTAGTGTCAAATGATTACCTGTAATCTAAAAATAGACAAACTTTGTTTGCGCAAATAATTTAGCGGAACGAAACCCTTGTTGAAAACAAATAACAATAAGTTCGTTTTCTTTTTCTGTCAAACTCCGTAATATTTATCGATCACCTTACTAATGAAATGGACCCGTCCAAACGTAGTAGATGCCAAGTCGGTCCAGATGAAGAGATATTTCAATTTGGAATTTTCTAGTTACATAGATTGAAAAAAAGTACGTCTTTTTAAATATCATGATCAAAACTGGGAATGCATAAAATGTCAGATGAAACCATTATCCTCGTGTTTTCAGTGAACAAGTCTACTACGTTTGTTGACACTCGACGGTCCACCGTGTTAGCAATTTTATTTCACATGTTTTCGAAATATTGAAGATCATTTTCGCAATGTTTCCTGAAAATTGATAAATGTCAAAGCAACGTAGAGCTGTTTGTTCTTGTTCGTATAATAAAATTGAGAATGGAAATGGGGAATGTGTCAAAGAGACAACAACCCGACCATAGAAAAACATACAACAGCAGAAGGTCACCAACAGGTCTTCAATGCAGCGAAAAATTCCCGCACCCGGAGGCGTCCTTCAACTGGCCCTAAACAATACATCAGTGATAACGATTTAATGGCATGTTTGTCTGTGATGACCCCCCCCCCCCCCCCCCCCCCTTTTCGGGATTGCATGAGAATTATAGTTATCTCGTACCCACATGCACTTGTTTCTATCCATAGGAAGGTCGGCTATCCATATAAAACTATTTTGGATAGAAACAAGTGCCTGTGCTCGTACCGCATCAGAAGGACATACATGTATATCAACTGAGCAATAATGTTTTGAACTTAGTTTTAAAAATGATGACAAAGTACCATTATGAAAATATTTTTATTAAGCTGAAATATATATTTATTCTTTACATGTTTATGTCTTGTAAGATATTTTATTTCTTTCCCGTTTTTTAACATTTGCGTCTGGAAAGTTGAAATGTTTTAACTTAATCATTTGTGTTAATGGTTAAATATAAATTGATAATGAAAATTGTTAAAATTAAATCAATAAAGGAAATTATTGCCCAGTTACAAACACTACCAGGGGATAATCCATGATGATTTCTTTTTGAGTTATATGTTTCAGCACATGTATATTTGACCCCAACTTTAGCCTGGTAAACGTGTTGTCTCCTTGTGAAATATAAAACATATTAAAAATGACTTTCTGCTAAAGTCTTTTATTTATATAAAGTTAAAACCTTCTTACTTCTAACTAGACAACACTCATGTCAGGTTTAATTATTATATATATGTGGATGAAAAATAAAAGTCCCCAAACATTAACATGACAGCAATTGCTTTTACAGCCTTTAAGGCTTTGATTGTGGGAACAGATGAACCAGGAAATTGTTCAAGGAATTACAATTTTTTCTCGTATGCAAGCTTTGGCAAAACCATGATTATTGGTACCCACGAAAATAAATTAATCCATATATCACTATCATGTCAAAGTTTGTAATATTTATATCAAAACGTGAAACATATGTTCAGAAAAATGAATGATTGTTATAAAAAATTAAATATACATGATATATGTTCATAAAAACAAAATATATATATTAAAAAAAAACCAAAAGTATATGTTCATAAAAACAAAATCTATATAATATAATATTAAAAAAAAACTAAGTATGTTCCTTAAAAAAAAGAGCTTACAAATTAAATACATGTCCATAAAAACAAATAATTATTCATCATGTTCTTAAACATTAATATGTACACCATGTATTTATAAATACAAAACATGTATATAAACAATCAAAATAATTATACAATTATATATATATACTACATGAATACGTACATGATATAGTATGGTGGTTAATATGCCATAGCGATCCTACATTCCATCTTCGTTGGCAGCGGCCAAAAATATTCACTCTTTGGTTAAAGTTTTTTTAATTTTAATAACTTTCTTAAACTGTCCTGGATTTCTACCATACGTGGACAGAAGCTTAGATAGTATCCAGAAGTAAATTTGTAAAAAAAAATCTTTTTTTTCTGTATTTTACTAATTGGACTTAGTTTTTCTGCCAGGAAAAACAACATTCACTCTGTGGTTAAAGTTATTAAAATTTTAATAACTTCTTAAAATATCCTGGATTTGTACCAAACTTGGACAGAAGCTTGTTTATGATCAAAAAAATTAAGCTAGCATCTAGAAGGACATTTTGTTAAAATTTTGTACCTGTTTATCCGTATTTTACTTATAAATGGACTTAGTTTTTCTTCCAGTTAACATTACATACAGTCGGCAGTATATGTTTTTAAAAACATTTATTAGATTCATAAACTAACCTGGATTTTTACCAAATTTGGACGGAAGCTACTTACATAACTTACAATAAAAAGATAGTATCGAGAGGAATATTTTAATTTTTTTTATCTCATTTTTGTTGAGCCTGCCATGAACAACAATATTAGGCGAGACTCAGACACTGGGTTTTGCGGAACCCTTACAAATTTTTCAGATGAAGGGATGTATTTTATATGTTTGATACAGTTGATGTTAACAGTGTTTAATTGTTGTCTTTTTCAGATGAAGGGATGTATTTTATATGTTTGATCGAGTTGATGTTAACAGTGGTCAATTGTTGTCTTTTTCAGATGAAGGGATGTATTTTATTTGTTTGATACAGTTGATGTTAACAGTGGTCAATTGTTGTCTTTTTCAGATGAAGGGATGTATTTTATATGTTTGATCGAGTTGATGTTAACAGTGGTCAATTGTTGTCTTTTTCAGATGAAGGGATGTATTTTATTTGTTTGATCGAGTTGATGTTAACAGTGGTCAATTGTTGTCTTTTTCAGATGAAGGGATGTATTTTATTTGTTTGATCGAGTTGATGTTAACAGTGGTCAATTGTTGTCTTTTTCAGATGAAGGGATGTATTTTATTTGTTTGATCGAGTTGATGTTAACAGTGGTCAATTGTTGTCTTTTTCAGATGAAGGGATGTATTTTATATGTTTGATCGAGTTGATGTTAACAGTGGTCAATTGTTGTCTTTTTCAGATGAAGGGATGTATTTTATTTGTTTGATACAGTTGATGTTAACAGTGGTCAATTGTTGTCTTTTTCAGATGAAGGGATGTATTTTATATGTTTGATCGAGTTGATGTTAACAGTGGTCAATTGTTGTCTTTTTCAGATGAAGGGATGTATTTTATTTGTTTGATCGAGTTGATGTTAACAGTGGTCAATTGTTGTCTTTTTCAGATGAAGGGATGTATTTTATTTGTTTGATCGAGTTGATGTTAACAGTGGTCAATTGTTGTCTTTTTCAGATGAAGGGATGTATTTTATTTGTTTGATCGAGTTGATGTTAACAGTGGTCAATTGTTGTCTTTTTCAGATGAAGGGATGTATTTTATATGTTTGATCGAGTTGATGTTAACAGTGGTCAATTGTTGTCTTTTTCAGATGAAGGGATGTATTCTATTTGTTTGATCGAGTTGATGTTAACAGTGGTCAATTGTTGTCTTTTTCAGATGAAGGGATGTATTTTATTTGTTTGATCGAGTTGATGTTAACAGTGGTCAATTGTTACAATAGATTATCTACAATAAACTCTGTAGATGGCTACCTAGATATTTGTATGGATGGAGTGTACCAGAAAGAGGCTCCTGGACCAGGAGAATTGTATGGACAGGTTTGTTGTCATTATTTCAGATATATATATAATAATCATTCCTCAACATTCACCACAGAATTCGAATAACACACATTGTGTATTGATAAATCATTATCAAAGAAGATTTTACAAAGCTAGGAAATGATCATGTTGAAAGTGAACATCTTTGAAAATTTAATACACTTTGCGACAAAAGATATTGATTTCAAATTTCCTTTTGTAACCAGAATGCCCTTTATATGGAGCAACATTCTGGCATCAACTGCATAATTTTTATGGAGTATATATTGCCTAGATACAATAATTTGTCAATGTTTTGGGAATTTTTCGTAATGTTCAAATTGTTTTTCTTATATGTCTTATATATATATGATATAAGGCATCCTTTTTGGAACAATGTATAATACACTATTATCTTTTTTTGTGTCATTTTATAAGTATCTAATGATGAGATTAAAGTGATCCTAATTTGTGTTAAATGACCTGATTTTTCACGGAATTACAGTGATTCCCTTCTTCATATGGAGGGGAATGCATCCTCTGAACACATCTAGTATAAATGTTACAATATAACACACAAAATGAAAAAAAAATGTTAAGATCTCTTAACAAGCTTGTTTCTTAAATAACATTCTTCTTTGACAGTGTTCTGAGTGGAAGGAGAGAAATTGTTGTTATGAAAACACAACTAAATCTTTACAGAAGCCAGAACCTTGGCAGAACTTTAACCTGAATCATTGTGGTCAGCTATCACCTATGTGTAGAGGACATTTCTTACAGAACTTTTGTTTCTATGAATGTTCACCAAATGTAGGCCCATGGCTTGTTAAGGTTTGTATGATATTTGATGAAAAAAGTTTGATGATATATGATGAAAAAAGTTTGTTAGTTTTTTTATAAATGAATATCACAGAACTGCCAACCTTAATGATCTGTTGGAAATTGTAGTCCAGTCAATCTAGCATAAATTTGACCCTAACCTTGAAGAAATTGCAACAAAAGATTTTAAAGTTTTAATCATTAGCATTATACCCTAAATATACACAGAAAAAAGTCCCATAAAATCTAACTTAAGGAAAACTAAAAAATAATGACTCTGAAGTTCCTATGGAGATTGGCATTTATATGGGAAATAACTCTGCAAAAAAGGCAGAAATATCAATAATTGACACTAAATTATAACTTTACCACTTCTATTCAACAAAATGTAAAACTAATTAAGCATATCTTCTTCTTTTTGTGGTTCAAAGTTTCTTTAAACAATGTAGATGCTGAAAAATATAATTTACAGATATAAACAATACCACATATTCACATTAATTTTTCAGAATGGTCACAAAGCCATAAATTTGCTATTTCTTTAAAGGGACACTAGCTGTCAAATTCATGTTCACGGATTCTAATCAAATTCTCATATTTGATTTATAACAATGTAAAAATTTTATCCAAACTATTAAAAGACTAAATAAAACAATAAACAAGGCACAGGCATGAAAATACATAGCTTTGTTTCGTGTGTTTTTGAGTCTAGATGCCATCTAATTATTTATCTAGTTGACCTCTATAGTCATCCGATGACCATATAAGCAATGTAAACATAAATATAGATATAAATAGATTAAGCAAACACATGCTGTTGAATTATTCCAGGTCTATTTAATTTCATATTACGGATGAAAAATAAATGTTTATCATCATTTTACCTGTATGATAATGTGCAATTGTGGATCGAATCAGTCAATCAAATGATTTACCTTTGTTTCACTTTCAATGTTGACATTCTCTTCCTTTAAATAACTTTACACATACAATTCACATGTTATCCATCTCAAGCTAAGGGGTTAAATTAAAGTTCACATGAATACGGATTCAATGAGGTCGAATTATTCGCTTGTAAGTGAATAATTCATAATCAATGTTTTTTTGCTTATTTTGACAAAATTGAATCTTTTTGGCTACTAAAAAGGTATTATTATTTCAATATTTGTATTTCATTACTGATTGAGCCAAAAAAAATTATATATTAGGTCTTTCATATATCTCGTAGCTAGTGCCCCTTATATGAAAAATGTGCAAAAAAAATAAAAAATACCCATATATAAGTGATGAGTGATGACCTGAATTTTAAAATACTTTATTATACAAACTACAAACTCAAATCATACATTCAAATGAATTGAAAGGGTATTTAAGCACAAACACAACTCATTTAATCAATATAGTATTATTAAATTGTTCTGAAGACGCCACGGGAAGTGGAGAAACGTGTAGACTAGAATAAAGCATTAACTTCAGTAATCCAGGATGTTGTCTCGATGAATATAGTTTTAGATTGAAAAGTTACTTGCAACAGCATAAGGTACTCTTGCTTTTAAAGTCCCCCATGGAGATTTTGAATAATTGGTAGATATGATAGCATGGAACCCATGGAAGTCTTAGATATGTCTGCTTTTAGTATTACTCTACTAGAGCCTGCTGTTTGGTGCGAGTCATAATTTCAAATACAGTTTAGGGAATATATTTTGATTGATGTATTTCAGCATCACACAAGTAAATGGTTCAAAATATATTGTTGCACAAAACATTTCAATATGATTAATTAATTAGATTTCTCATATCAGTTATTTACCATAACCAGTATCTTATATATTATAGTCACATTATATTATTTGGACATTTTATAGACTGAATCTTTTAATCACTTCGAAATGTCTTTTAAGATTGAAAAATTGCATAATGTAAAAAAAATATGATCTATTAACTTTATAATCATAACAACAAGTAAATATTTAAGTTTTCAATTTCTTGATAGCTGCTGAATCAGCATATATTGATACTGTGGATTGATTTATTTCAGTGGAAACCAATTTGTTGTGGATTAAGAAAAACATACATGTTCATGGATATTTAATTTGTTGCCCAAGGTTTTTTGTTCTTTGAATATTTAATTTTCATGTGTCACCTGTACACACGAAATCCAAGAAATTTGGTATCCAACGAATAATAATAAACCCACATTTAGATCTAATTTATATTTAGTCAAAATATATAATTCCATGGGTGTTTAAGAAAAGTAGGATTCAAAACAAAGTCTTTCTGTTTTTATTTACATAGGTTAATGGCATGGAATCAAGAAAAGAAAGATTTTATAAAGTACCTTTGTGTGAAAGAGAGTGTAACTTATGGTGGAAGGATTGTAAACACGATAGTACATGTGTGAAAAACTGGGAAACAGATTTTGACCTGAGCAGTGGTAATATAATTAATTCTACAACTTTTACTGAAAACAATTTTTACATGATGATTTTTTTTTTCTTAACATGAGTCATAAGAAACATCAAATTAAAAAAAATAATGCATATATATGTTTTTTTATAACTCAATGGATAGTTTTCATTATAAAACTTATGTGCATATACTTTTTTCTGAAGAAAATTCTTTAATATATTCATATTTAGAAGAAGTTTACTTTATTTTCATTGCTTCCTTCCCCTGACATATTTTCCATATGCAAAGTGACCTCAGTGTGACCCATCGCGTAAAAATCTGCTGATCGCAAAACGCATGGATGTCCTTAAAATAAACTATTATTTGAATTTACATGTTGAACATGTGCTCAATTTCCATGCTTTTTTGTTGATTTTTTGTTGATTGTTGATAAGCAGGGACAATCGTTAAACTTCGGCTTCAAAACACGAACTTTAATTACCTGCCATATTTTCACAACACTGACCGATTGAAAAAAAATTGACGATTATTCGAAATTTATGCGAAAAAAATGATAAATTTGTGCACAGAAGACTAAGTTTATGATGTTTGTATGCATTGGTTCAAGAATTGGAAGAACATTATTTTTCACCGGTCACTCGTTTCTTATGACTTTAAATGTTTTGATACAAACACAAATATTAGGGGAAACATACCTTAAAATTGTTATAAAACTATTTCTGCTTACAAGCTTGAACAATTTGTTATGATTACAAACAACTGTGAACTAATGCTTGGTAAATCTTCAATAAGATAGATTCCCTCAATTTATTTTGGGGAGTAAAAGGTCAATGATCAAGGTCACCTTTTTCATTGAGTAAACATACTTCATTTTTTTACCAATATTATTAAGTCAGATCTTTAGATGATTTTGAATTTTGGTCAATTGTTCAATAATCACAAAAATAAAGGCAAGCAAAAAGATTTACACTTGCAGAGAAATTGAGTTCCAATATGATATTAGATAGATAATGTTTAGATATAAGCATAAAACTCCCGATCAACATAAATTTTATTTTGATTATTAAATGACATAGCAAAATATGATCCGATGTGTCTGAATCAGTCTTTTACTGAAAAACTAGTAGTATATATATATATATATATATATATAAGTACGTCTGGGTCAGTGACAACCCTACAACAGATGTATCCAAATGAAAATAAAGAATACTTATAGTTACCAAACTTGACAAATATCTTTTTCTTAAGAACTGCGGAATCAGTTAATAATAATCTTGTTATATGTATAAACATTAGATGTAAAATGAGTCCAAACGATGTTTTCCTTTGAAGGTTCCAAACAAATGTGTTACTTTGTTGTTGATCTGTAATTAAATATTAAAATTGAAACATTTTTTTTTCCAAATCATTTAAGGAATGACTGTAATATGTTTTCTGTCTACGAAGAAAAAAACATCAAAATTGTGGTGCACACTGAATAACCTGCGTAGCCTGTTTTGTTAAAGTGTGCACCACATTTTTTATGTTATTTCGAAAAGACAGAAAACATATTACAGTCATTCTTTATAATTTAATTCTATATTCCATTTAAATCGTGGTAAATCATGAAAAAACGTTGATGACGTCACAGTAAAATGACAATATTATGTCTATGAGCTGATAGACAAAACACTGTAAGCCAATCAGAAGAAGTTATTGCAACCATCAGGTATGAAGGAGATAAAAAACGTGCCAAGTTATTTACACGACTTTCTTTCTTCTGGCTTGTGATTTTAAAATAAACTGTTTAAATAGCTTAATGATTTCTTTTTTAGGAACAAACACATGTCCAGGTTACAGTTCCTGTAAAAACTTCACAGAGATATACACAGACGCCACTGACTTCTGTGAGAATGTGTTTGACAGAACGTGGAAGGTTGTGCAGAACTCTTCGGAACCCTGTATGGTGCTTAACTTTCACGACACAAATCCTAATTATAATGTCGCCAAACAAAAAGCTCAGTTCATATACAGCAACAAATCAAATACTGTTAAGTTTGGAACAATGTTATATTTGTTGGTTGTTATTATGTTAACTATACCAAAGATGTAAATATTTTCAAAACATTCCAATATTCCAGTCTTTCAATTAGAAGTTCTTGTTTTTATACAATACATAGGTTGTGCCGTTTTTATATTAATATTTTGTAAGAATTGTATTAAATTTACTTTAATTGTTAAAGCATTTTTATGTTTTTATTCAAACTTTTATAAGATATATACAGACAGACAGATCTAATCATGGTAATTGATCTTTCTGTAGAAAGATTTATTTTTTGCTTACATGTAAATTCTTATCCTGTACATCACTGATAAACATTTTAACCTAGCTTTCATTTGTATTTTTCTAATCATTTAATTATAGACTGACAGTAGAATCTCAATGTATATTAGACGTAAGCTATGGCGATAATTTTGGTTGATTGAAAAATAATGTAGGTTCATAAATACCTGACTTTCAAGCTTCTTCTGTTGTTTCAAGGGAAATGTTATGTTTCTGTTTATATGTAATTAATTATGTCATCAGATTCACCACTTTTTTCAATTTTGTGCATTGCATGCATATTTTAACTTGATCATGTGGAAAATTGTATTTAAAAAAAAATTTTGACCCCTGTTTTCGAAGTTTGCAAACAGTCTAGCTGTCTGATTTGACCTATATAACTGTAGTACTTTTGAATACTGTTACAAATGATTTAAGGTGGTACCCAACACCTTCACTTAAATTAATTTGGCTCGTTTAATTTTCATGAAATTTAAAAAAGTATTAACTTTGACCCTTTGACAAAATATAAAAATTTCAAAAAATTTGAACCAACCAATTTATCAGAAAAATTACACTGGTCATATAGCAGTTTGACAAACACTAATTTTTGAGAAGCTTAATATTCCCTTAAGAAGACAACGTAATTAAAACCTTTAGCTGATTTTACAGAGTTATCTCCCTGTAGTGTTAGGTACTAACTTCAGATTAAGAAAACACAATTCTGAAAGATAAATCAAGATTACATTTACTTGATTCTCAGTCAGAATTTTATTTTAGTAATATATATAAATATGATCCAATGAAATAATAAAAAAGTTCCTCTGGAATTAAAATGATCTTGACTATCTTGAAACTTTTGCATCTTTTATTGGAAATATTTAATTCTGTAATTACCTGAAGAATATTGATTTATATTTAAAAAAAAAGTTTGTATCTGAATCAATTTATTAAATGCATATTTAAGTAAACATATCAAATTGTTTATATTACCATTTTGTTAGTTATATTTTATATTTAATATGGTCTGTTTCTTATTTTTAAATTCCTTCTTTCAATGACATTCCAGACTTTTATGTTTTGTATACTTATCACACTTTACTTATTGTACATGATTCAGCAAATCAAAAGTAGGCTTTTTTATACGACTGCAAAAATTTTTTGGTCGTATATTGGTATCACGTTGGCGTCGTCGTCTGCGTCGTTGTCGTCCGAATACTTTTAGTTTTCGCACTTTAACTTTAATAAAAGTGAATAGAAATCTATGAAATTTTAACACAAGGTTCATGACCACAAAGGAAGGTTGGGATTGATTTTGGAAGTTTTGGTCTTAACATTTTAGGAAAGGGGCCAAAAAGGGCCCAAATAAGCATTGTCTTGGTTTTCGCACTATAACTTTAGTTTAAGTAAATAGAAATCTATAAAATTTTGACACAAGGTTTATGACAACAAAAGGAAGGTTGGGATTGATTTGGGGAGTTTTGGTCTGAACAGTTTAGGAATAAGGAGCCCAAAGGGTTCAAATTGAACTTTGTTTGATTTCATCAAAAATTGAATAATTGGGGTTCTTTGATATGCTGAATCTAAAAATGTGCTTAGATTTTTGATTATTGGCCCAGTTTTCAAGTTGGTCCTATGGTAGATTCTTAATTTTTGGTCCCGTTTTCAAATTGGTCTACATTAACATGATTAAAGTCCAAAGGGTCCAAAATTAAACTAAGTTTAATTTTAACAAAAATTGAATTCTTGGGCTTTTTTTATATGCTGAATCTAAACATGTACTTAGATTTTTGATTATGGGCCCAGTTTTCAAGTTGGTTCAAATCAGGATCCAAAATTATTATATTAAGAATTGTGCAATAGCAAGAAATTTTCAATTGCACAGTATTTAGCAATAGCAAGAAATCTTCAATTGCACAGTATTGTGCAATAGCAAGAAATTTTCTATTGCACAGTATTGCGCAATAGCAAGAAATCTTCAATTGCACAGTATTGTGCAATAGCAAATATTTTCAATTGCACAGTATTAGCAATAACAAGAATTATCTAATTGCACAATATTGCGCAATAGCAGGACATTTTCAATTGGAGTTTCTTTGTCCAGAATAGTAGTTGAATCAACTTAAATCATTGTTTTATGCAATATACAATGTATATTCACTTTTACTACCAACTGATAAATTAAAACAATCTTTACCATTCAGGGATAACAAGCACTTTATTTTACATTTTAATATTTTATGATGTATTTAAATGAGTAGTTATTGTTGCAAACTCCATTAGAAATTTGAATTGAGATCAGTTTGGAAAAAGGGAAAGGGGGATGTGAAAAAAAAATGGGAGGGGGGATTAAATTTTTCTCATTTCAGACTTCATAAATAAAAAGAAAATTTCTTCAAACATTTTGTTGAGAGGATTAATATTCAACAGCATAGTGAATTGCTCAAAGGCAAAAAAAATATTTTAAGTTCATTAGACCACATTCATTCTGTGCTTGAATATTGTGTCCATACTTGCCCCAACCGTTCAGGGTTCAACCTCTGCAGTCGTATAAAGCTGCACTTTGCGGAGCATCTGGTTTAAAATAGTTTTTTATAATTTTGTTATAATCTTCCAATGGTATTTTTGAAAGGAGTAGGCCGGTAAGAACCGATTTTGGCCTAAAATTTCAGGTTCATCTAACAAAGATTTTGGACACTTTTTAAACACTTAAGTGTCTATTTCAATTGATTTAATTAGTTTATGTGAAAGATTTTCACTGATTTAGTCATTGAAAACACTCCGATTCGAGCTTAAATATGAAAAATCTATCAAATATGCCAAAAAACATCACTTTTCAGATGTTTTTTGTCAAAAATGAAAGTGGCCGCATCCATGCTCATCCTCAACCTTTATATATGTTATGTATTATCATCTAATACAACTTGCATTTCAATATTATGAATGAACATGAATGCAGCCACTTTCATTTAAGACATAAACCGTCTAAAATTTAATTAAAATGCTAAAATTGCAAAGATTTCAGTAATTAAGCATGACTTAGTACCAGATATATGTGCATTGTATTCTCAAAAACTGCCCATATTTATGTAGCATTCTACTTTCCAGTAAATAGCTAAAAGATTACATTTTGATAATTTTGTAAAACTGCTATATTTTGGGGCCAAAAACGGATCTTACTGAACCTACTTCTTTGTTTGTTTATTTTGTATAACGATAGTTGATGTATTGAAGAAATTTTTTTTAATTGGTTTGTCATTAATTTATTAACATTTTTAAAAAGAACTGAATTGATATTTTTGGTTTTGGTCAGTCTAATAGACTATAACCATAATAACTACTTTTGACATTAACCTATAGTAAATGAGTTAAAGGTTTGGATATGGAATTTTTATGTCCCACCTATGATAGTAGAGGGGCATTATGTTTTCTAGTCTGTGCGTCCGTTTTTTTCTGCTTCAGGCTACAGTTTTTGGTCAAGGTAACTTGTGATGAAGTTGAAGTCTAATCAAATTCAAATATAGTACACATGTTCCCAATGTTATGATCTTTCTAATTTTAATGTCAAATTAAAGTTTTGACCCCAATTTTACAGTCCAATGAACATAGAAAATGATAGTGCAAAGTTCAGGTTAAAGTTTTTGTTCAAGGTAGTTTTTGATGAAGTTAAAGTCCATTCAACTTGAAACTTAGTACACTTCTTCCCCATGATATGCTCTTTCTAATTTAAATGCTAAATTTAAGTTTTGACCCCAATTTCATGGTCCACTGAACATGGAAAATGATAGTGCGAGTGGGGCATCTGTGTACTATGGACACATTCCTGTTCTGAATAGTATTATACAAAAAACAATGTAGTTAGTTTTATAATGACCAAATATATGAAAACTTCTTCAGGTTGTGTTTTCCTACTGTTAAATGAAAATTTTGAACATATTTTTTAACATTTTACATTTATCAATTGTACATAAATTTATTTTAATCAACATATTGCATTAACAAAAGAATCGTTATCAAAATTTTGTATAATTAAGAAATTGTATAAATAATATTATATTTTAAATAAAAAAGTGTTTCAACAGATGGAAATATGGGTTGTTTTTCTTCATAAAATATATATGTAAGCCTCAAGTCTGTATCTTTTCTTCAGATCTGTGCCCAATTATATTTTGTGTCATAGACATCACAAAAGTATGTCCTTTTCAATCCGTCATAACCTGTCTTACACCTTGACCCCATAGTAACCAAAACTTCAATGAGAGATTTTTGTAATCAAAGAAATTAATACAACTTTTAAAATTGAATTATATTGGTATCTGCTTAGGGATTTAAAGGGTTAATGTGTGAAAATAGATATAATATTAACACCTTTTCTCTCTCAAAAAGTCAGAAATGCTCTTTTAGGATTTAATAAATAAGTAACAAAGCCTAGAGGTAAATGGTGAAATAGATTTGAGAACTGTTAGATCAGTGCTTTGTTTCTTTTGATAATAAGATATTTTTTTAAGTTGAATTTTGTGCTTTGTGTTGGTCTTGTTATATTGTTACACCTTAGGGGGATTTAGGGTGTTAACCCCACCATATTCTGCATTTGCTTGTCCAAAGTCATGTTCTATCAAGTCTTCCTTAAAAATTGGCACAAGTACAAATTTGAATAAACAATGATTTGAGTTTGAAAGGACACAGATTTGACTGTTGAATATATATCACCAATTAAATAGTTTTCAGTTATTATGTAAAATAATGAATATGAGGAAATGTAAAAATAACTGAGACACTACCACAACAAACCATAAGACATGTAGAGTTCAACAAATAGGCCTTTTACTACACAGTATAATTTTGCTCATTGTTGAAGACAGTTCAGTGACCAATATTGCTTAAATTCACATCATTTGGACTCTGTTGGATAGTTGTCTCATTGGCAACCATACCACATCTCCTTATTTCATACTAAACAAAAGACAAGTGTCTGTAAAATATACCCAGCTCAAAATCACCTAAAGGCTAGAAAATTTATGATCAAATGTAACAAGAATAAGATACTATCAAAGATCATTTTTAATAAGGAAAAAAGTGCTAGGTTGTGCAAGGAAGGTCGACTTGGAAAGAACTGTAACTGGGCAACAGTTGTTGCAAAGGTTTTTTGATGACATAAGACGTCAGATTTCAAGTCATCTTTGTGACTGGACTTAGCTGTGGGAGTTGAACAGACACCGAATTCTAGAGAGGGTTATGGACAGTATCCCTTGTCTAAGTATCCAACTTCATGTTGGATGACTGTTTAACATCCAGTTGCAAATCAAAGACATATACAGGATGAGAACATGTTAGTGCAATATGAATATAAACCTTGCTTTGTACTAGACAAACTGAGGTGGGTTCAAACCCATGACTTCCACCACTTAAGGAGGCTCGCGGGTATAAGATTTTCAGAAAAGAATTAAACTTATAACCTTTAGTAGTTGTTACTACAAAAATCATTCCAAAATATCAATTCGTGTTGGCCCCAGGTGACTTTTAAAATGTAGATATCATTGAAAAAGCTCCAAATTATCTACCTTTAGTGCAAAAATGCCATTTTTTGGCATTAAAATTGAAATATCCTTTTTAACTCATCAGTGACCTATGTTTTTTATTGTTGTTTTCAAATAAGCTGTACATAAACTAAATAATTGTAAAATTTAAGCAATTTCTGTAATTAAGTTCTTTTTTTATTTAGATATTTATACCGCTATTTCCCGCATTAGTTCAACAGAAAAAAAGGACATTAACAAAAATGTATGCTTCTTTCAAAGGCAGATTGTGAGCGTAAACGAACGGTGACCCCATTTTTTTATTTCATTTTCCTATTAAGTATAAGATAAAGTTCATTTATAGAAAAATATAGAGAATTCCTATATTAAATAAAAAAATTGATTTAGACCCGCTAGCCCCCAATACAGTTGTTCAATTTAATGAAAAATGTAGATGTCAATTAATCAATTTTGTAAGCAAACTTTAGCATATGTATCAACTTTTGAAATAAAGCACCCACCAATACCAACTTCAGAATTGCATGATCCAATTAGCAGTGAAAACATTGCTGCAGTCGATGTAATTTTATGTTTTATATTTAATTTTGAAATTTCCTAACTGCTGATATATAGATATGACTGCTTTGTCACAGGCATGACTTATATGATACTTTTATTTTCAAGTATATTGTTATTGTAGTACTCAAAAGTAGGTTTTAATTCTCTTACAGTGTTGATCTTTCACCATTTTGGCTCTTTTGTTTTTATGCCCCACCTATCGTAGGTGGAGGGGCATTATGTTTTCTGATCTGTGCCTCCATTCGTCCGTTCGTTCGTCCCGCTTCAGGTTAAAGTTTGTGGTCAAGGTAGTTTTTGATGAAGTTGAAGTCCAATCAATTTGAAAATTAGTACACATGTTCCCTATGATATGATCTTTCTAATTTTAATGTCAAATTAAAGTATTGAACCCAGTTTCATGGTCCACTGAACAAAGAAGAAGATAGTGTGAAGCTCAGGTTAAAGTTTTTGGTCAAGGTAGTTTTTGATGAAGTTGAAGTCCAATCAACTTGAAACTTAGTACACATGTTAACTATGATATGATCTTTCTAATTCTAATGCCAAATTAAAGTATTGACCCCAATTTCACAGTCCAGTGAACATGTAAAATGATAGTGCGAGTGGGGCATCCGTGTACTATGGACACATTCTTGTTGTGTTTTGTACCTTCTTATGTGTTTTTTTGTCTTTTGAAATTTCTGGACTTGATCATACATGATGAATATTTTTCAAGAGACAAACACAGTCAATTATCAGTGTTAAAACGTATCTCACTACCACTGGTCAGCTAAAACAGACAAAAGAGCTGGTGCTGACTCTGAACAGTTGTTATTATATGTATGTGTAAAATGCTTTCTTCAGAAAACTTTGTCATATCTGGGAAACTTATTTTGATTGGTGGAAAAAGTACCTGGAAAGAATCACAGACTTTTAGCAGGAAAAATGGTAATCCTAGTCAATCAGATCAGAGCCAAGCACACTTCGCAACAACAAGAATCGAACTCAAAACATAACATGCTCATGATCCATGTAAATAAACAACCAAGACCACTTGCCACAAAGGCAAAAACTAAAACTACAGATATTTCAATAGGTGTGCAGTACTAAGTATTTACTACTTTACAATGATTTTTGTAACACATTGTAGTTTAAGATTTATTTTACAGTACTTTAAATCACATGTATGAACAATACTAGTCATTCACAAATAACCAGCTTGATATAAATATCAAGATCTCTGTGATAATGTTTTCAAAGCATCCAACACTTGGTCTTTTGTCATGTTTGATAATGGTAGGCTGTGTTCTTTTCCAAATTCTGTACCAAAAAAAATATCAAATTAGCATACATGTGCCATCATCTGTAACAACATTTAACATAATAAAATAAACACATGTACACGCTTGCAAATAAAACATTTGTTTTGTTCTTGTATGAAAATTTGTTATTAATATTATGATATTACAACAATTGTGCTAAAATATGACTGTATACATAACCATGTTAACAGAAGCTGTTTTAAGAAAAACAAAAAAATTGTACATGCATTTGTATGGAAACCATTTTGAAAACAGAAAAAATTAATTGATAAAGATTTGAAATATATAAAAGACAATTATTTCCAATACGGTTTTCAGATGTTTCCAAATCTTTGAATGCACTGCATTGAATAGAACAAATTAAATGAGTTATCTCCCCTAATACATCAATTTTCTTTCAATTTTTTATAAGTGTGTCCAAGTCATATTAACATTGATTAATGCTTACCTAAATAGAAAATTTTGTGTGAAATAATTTCATTGTTATTGTATTATCTTTAAAATGCTTTAGACAGTGTATTCAATTGTTCACATAGCAATTTTACGTGTGAAAGTTTTAAAAATCTCAGGGATGTGTTCTCTTTCATTTTGGTTAAAAAACTCAAATGACATTGTTTCATCTATACTATTAAACGAGAAGACCTCATTTTGTGTGTCGCTTCTCTTCCTTCCACAATAAATCAATCATCATGCCTCAGTGTCCTATAGGTAACATGCATAGTCGCATTTGTCATCCATTCTTATGGTTATTCAGATTGAGTTATTTTGGGAGAAAAACGACAAAAAAAAAGTCCGGATATGATTCCTTCATCAGACTAACTTTTAGTCATAGTTAAGACTTCCGGTTTGAAACATGCACAAATACAACCAATCGTATGAAAGATAACAAAAAATGAAAAATAAATAGGCCAATCAGAGCGTTCTCCATATCATGGTGTTTAGATCGCAAGAACAACAACTATTATACCTCCTTATAGAGGACAATCATCTACATGTAAACTACGATTATACTACATTTATATACAGAGACTCTCTGGTCTGTACGGGATCCGGGAATATATTTATCGATTTTGGGATTTCGGGATATTAATTTTTTAAATTCTGCATCTTGGGATTTCGGGATCAGGACCCATCCGACCACCCCTCAAATTAGCCTTAGTCAGTCTTAGTCACTTATACAAGATTCATATCCTACCATTGGCATGTTAATGCTCACAAAAGAAAAAGCACTGATGGATTGTCCTTGAAGCATATTTTATTAGACTTATAAAGGTCTATATATATAAGCAGTTACATTTATTTGATGTTTTGAAACGGAGCAAATTTTTAATTTGATTTGACTTTTTTGATTCTAGCGTCACTGATGAGTCTTTTATAGACGAAACGCGCGTCTGGCATAAGTGTAAAATTTTATTCCTGGTATCTATGATGAGTTTATTGACCAAAAAAAGTATTGTAGCAAAGGAGAAGAATAATTGTGGTCTGAGGCAAGAAACACGAAAATAATTGAATTTAACAGAAAGGAATCAAATATCTGACTTTGGAAAAAGGTAGAGCGCTTTTGATACCTTTTATGAAATTATCTTTTACAAAAAATCATCCTACAACAGTTCACAAGCTGTATATGCCCGCGATTTCGCGGGTGTGTTCTAGTATATATATATATCAAAAAAATAATCATGTACATGTATATTAAAGAAAACTAAAAAAATAACTAACCATATCTAGCATAGACTTTTGGTTGTACTCCACTACATTCTCTAATTAAAATAGGAAATTTAGGGTTACTCTGCTTAACACCAACATAGTAATTCTCTATGAACTCTCTGAAATAACAACATTAAAATATACAATGTATTACAACATATAAGTATATATTTTGATTTTCCTGTCATTGGAAAGTTACTTCACCTTATTCAATGTTTTGAATAGTAAAACATAATTTGTCACTGGACTTCAAGCAGTCAGGAACCTGTCATTCAGTTTATTGATGTGGTTCATATGAGTGGAATGGACTATCATTAGCATAAGGAAGAAATTAAATACCAGTCTAGTTATGAATTTTGACTTCATAAAATATTAACTTTATAGAATTTGACTTCATTAAATATTAACTTTTTAGAATTTAAACTATTCGTCAACCAAAAGTGAGATTCTACTGGACTTTTACAGATTCTTCAGATAAAAGTGTTTCTCAATTAAAAATTATCTTTTTTTATTGGACTGTGAATTTTTTTTACCCTGGTCATTTTGAGCCACTTTAATAGCTTGCTGTTCAGTGAAAGAAAAGGCTCTGTGTTGAGGGATGTACCAATAACTATTTTTTAGATTTGATAGATTTGTATATGACTTTCACATGTATGTGTATATTCAAATAAAAACGATGAGTCTTTGGTGTGGGACTTTGTCAAAGTCCATACCTGTTAAGTCTTTTTGAGTGTTAATACTGTTGATTTCTGAATTTGAAGCAACTTTTTGTACAAAGTCAAAGGACAGTAGTTGTGCAGGAGCGCATGATTTTCATTTGAAAATTGCTTGTCTCCACCAGGACTCGAACCTGGGACCTCTGTGTTACAAGTCAGCCTGTTAACAGACTGAGCTAAAGAAGAATTGAATCTGGGAACGTTCGCGCTCATTCACATTTGCTCCCTTTCACTCTCTCCCCCTACACATTTGCACCCTACATGTTTGCGCCCAATTTCTATTGGTTTTGTGTTCAATAACTTTGTAGTCATGATTTGGCAAGTGTATTCCTAATGGCTATAAGTATATTTGTTGTCATTGTCTCAAAATAAAGTGAGACAACGTTTCTTTTGTAATAAATAATTCTTAACCATGTTTTGGATAGTGTATAGTTAAAAAAATATATAGTTTCTAAATAAAATGAGATTCGACTAATTTTTTTGTTGTTGAATAAATTTTAATCTTTTTTGGTTCATTTGTGGTTAGTATATTGCTATAATTTTTTGTTTAATGATCGCTTTAGAACAAAGTGGTAAGCTGTTAAAAACAATTATCCTTTGTGTTTTTCTTTTAAATTTTTCAATGTTTTACTCATACAAAGCTAAATACATGCAGGTTTTACATCATATCAATTTAAAACAAGGCACTGGTTACGGTTACATGGAAATGTAACAATAATAAAATAATTATTGTTACATTGGAGACTTATTGCCAGAATACAGGATGGGGTACGGATCCGATTAATTACGAATGTAACAATAATATTTGTGTCTGCGGTTACATTGAGTTATTGTTGCATTACTGCACTTCAACGTACGGTAGATTAATTAAACTTAAACTAGCCTTCCCTAGTTTTGTTGCTTATTTTTTTCGCCAATTAAGAACAACGATTAACGAATGAATGTTGGCAACTGTTAACATTAATTGCATTCAAATTGACTTTTAAGTTTTATAAGTTTTTCAGCTATGCTAAGTTGGATATTGAAATCAGAGCGATGTGAACATAAAATCATATAATAATCCACAATAGTCATTCGTTAGTGCAGAATGGAATTGTACAGTATGCAATACTGACGTGCACATTGCTGCATCACTTGTATGTATAAAGGCTGCTTAGAGTGGTTTCACCAAAATACGTCGGACTAAAACATGCCCAAAAAACTGATACATTACTAGTCCCAGCGTACATTGAAGTGTATTTATGTAAAAATAACGCAATTAATGAAACCGTAGACTCAATTACTATTGTTAAATTCGTAATTAATGGGTTCCTTACCCAGCCCTGCATTCCGGCAATTAGTCTTCAATGTAACAATAATTATTTTATTATTGTTACATTTCCATGTAACCGTGTGAACATATATTATGGGGGAACTTATATTCTGTCACACACGTTCGCGCCCAATTTTAATTCAAATTCCAGTTGAATGATTGGAAAATCATGATTGTTGTTTTAAATTTGCTATGGTGTAAATACTGAATATATTTAGCTTGGTATGAGTAAAACATTGAAGATTTTAAATGAAAAACACAAATGATCATTTTTTTTAACAGCTTGGTCTCTTTGATCTGAAACAACATAAACAATGAAACAATAAAATATAGTAATGCACTATTATAACCAAAAAATGATCAAATTTATTCAACACCCCCCAAAAAAACGTCGTCAGAATCTCAATTTGTTCTGAAACAAGTCAATGCAACAAAGTTATTGCAATTCACCTAACCAAAACATGATTAAGAGTTGTTCAACACAAAATAAAACGTTGACAGAATCCCACTTTATTTAGAAAGGATTTTTATTTTTTTCAACAATACACTATCGATAACACGATTAAGATTTATTCAACGCACAAAAAAAAATGCTGTCTTACTTTATTTTGAGACAATGACAACAAATATACTTATAAGAATACACTTGCCAAAACTTGATTACAAAGTATTAAACACAAAACCAATTAAATTGGGCGCAAACCTGTAGGGTGCGAACGGACTTTGGGTGCGAAAATGAAAGGGGGCGAACATGAGTGGGTGTGAAAGTGAATGGGCGCGAACGGACCTGGATTCGGCTAACTTACAGTACTCAGTAGTACTAGTATCTACTACATTGTCTATGCCATGGAAACCTTCCTGGACGGGTATTTGATCGGCATTTCTCTCAAAACATTTAAACCCTGGTCATAGTATAAAGAACTTGTTCAATTACTTTAAAATGAAGATATTTTTGGTGAAGGTCACATTCTATTTTTCGTAAGTCTTTATAAAGAAATGCAATTTTGCAAGTGATTTTGCAAGATATGAGCAGCTTATGTTATTTTAAATATGAACTCATTATATTAGGTTCGAACCTGACACCCTGACTTGCTGTAGATTTCTGGCATAAATGAATTCTCAGCTCTTTTAAACTCTGTCCAAAGCGAAGTGCTTTAGCAGACGCCATTTTCAGCTGGTTTGTAAATGTAAGATGAAATGGTGAAACGAAGACAACTATTTTGGAAATATTTATTATATAAAATAAGTATAATGAGTATCAGAAATATTTGGTAAATCAAATAATTGATAGAGGCAGCGATATTGAATTTAGAAAGAATACTATTCTTTTACACATGTTACATTGTTATGTTCGTTTTTTATGAAAATCTTAAATTTGTATTAACGAAACTATGGATGATTTTGGGGTCTCACTAATTAGCGACAACAAGCGTCAAGAAGCGACAACAAGCGTCAACAAGCGACAAGAAGCGACAACACATATTATTTTAGCGACAACAAGCGACAAGAAGACTATTTAGCGACAATAAAACATTTTTTTTTTATTAGATATAAAGAAATTTGTATTTAATGGGTTTTTTAAATATACGAGCAGATATGTCTAATTAAAATGTTTTATTATATAGATAGACGAAGAAATGAAACATTTGTGAGAAAGAAAGAGATTGTGAAGTTTATATTTAAATAGTATATTGGTAGAAGAAGAAATTTGACTTTTGTGAAAAAGAAAGAGATTGAGCTTCTTTTTTTTATTTTTAAATATGAAGAATATGTATAAAATAATGTATGTATCTGTTTTCATCAAAGTCAAAGTATGAATAAACGAATGGAGATATATATGGAGCGGGCATAATAGAATATAATATTTTGATTCATTTGCTTAATACTATGCTCTAAGTGTACTCTTGTTATGTCAATTCGATGCTTTATTTGTAGAACTCTCAGCCACGCTTTGCCATCTTTATTATTTAAGCGTGTACAATAACATCCAATTAACACCGTCAACTTTGTACACGCGTCAGACTATACAATTACACGCGCCAGAATATACAATCATTGTAAATAGTGAACACCTGTTGAAAACTCAAGATTGTCATTAATTTCCTTTCATCTTCAATCAATATGCATAAACATGATAAATATCGTTTAATGAGGCAATAAACAAATAAAAAGATGAAAACATTCACATTTCAATTTTCTTTTCCTCCTGTTTGGTTTCAGTTCTTTGTATTTCACAATTTGTGTCAATATTTTCAGGACAATGATGCACAAGTAATTCATTTTGCGAGCTTAATACATATTGCACGAAAAGAGTTTTAAAAAACAAATTATAAGATAAATAATATGTTCTAAAACACAAGGAAAAGTAATCTCATAATACAATGATTAAACGTAATACTGGCTGTTATTCATAATAGATGATAAAATATTATGTAAATAATGTTTCATTTTTTTCTATCAATTTTAACTTTCTTGTCGCTAAAATTATTTTCTTTGCATATTCTTTTAAAATTCATTGCAATAATTAATTTTAATTACAAAAAAATGTTTTCTTGTCGCTAAATAGTTTCTTGTCGCTTGTTGTCGCTAAAATAATTCTTGTTGTCGCTTCTTGTCGCTTGTTGACGCTTGTTGTCGCTAAAATTCTTGTTGTCGCTAATTAGTGAGACCGTGATTTTGTACACTTCCGCTGAAATTCCACTTTTACGAAATATAATTTTACATCGAATATTTCAATGAAATGAATTTTTCTTTATAGTTGTACCCACCAAGACATTTAAACCAAATTCAATTTAGTTATATAACATACAGTTTTACATCATGGTCCATCAGAATTTTTTTAATTAATCTCAAGAAAATCGAAAGTAATGAAAGAAAAATAAATTTATCAAAAAGTAAATAAACATGGAAAAATACACCAAAATTAAAAGTATAGGCGAAGGAGCATTTGGCAAAGCATTGCTTGTGAGGGATAAAAGTAATGGTCAGCAGTATGTCGTTAAAGAAATTCAAATGTTGAGGGTACAGTATACATTTTAGCATGTGTCTTCTTCTTCTTCTTTCAGTACAGAGTCTGACTCTTCTTGAGTGTATAAATGACTCTTGCTCGTGAAATCATGAGACCTTCCCTCCTCACTTAATAAAAACTATTTACAGGAAAATTATTTACAAATAAAACTATGTACATCTGGGGTCAAAGGAGATCTAGGTGTGTGAAGCTCCTGTCAAGGCCTCTGGCAGGATGGTAAGGCTGGCCTTGAACTCTTCTAGTGGAATCCGGGTCTGTTCGCACCCAATCACGTTCGCACCCTTCCACATTCGCCCCCCACATGTTCGCACCCAAATTTTGCAAAAAGTTCGTTCGCACCCCACACGTTCGCACCCAATTTTACCGATTTTTTGGAGGTGTATTGGTATGAATATATATGCCATTGTTTCTAAATAATTCGAGATACTGACAAGTTTTTTTGTGTCATGACAAGATTATAAAAAAAAAGTCCTTGTTTTAAAGTCGGAGTGAGTTGAATAATTCTTAATCGTGTTTTGGTTAGTGTATTGAAATAATTTGTTTTTCACTGGTTCTAGTCAATTAAGTGCGAATCTGACAACATGTTGAACAACTGGTATGCTGCTGCTTTTATGCATGGTAAGTGTATTGCTATGATTAATATTTATTTTATTAGTATTTACATCAAAGCAATTTAGAACAACAATCATGATTTATAAACAACAGTAAACAATAACACCAATTAGGCTGTTTATAAATACCAACAGAGACATATAATACGTCTCTGATACCAATTAGCAATAATCATACATAATCAACATTTAATAATTAATCATCAGATTGATAAAAAAAAAATCTATTCAATAAATTCTCAAATTTTATTCAAATAGAATACAATTATTTGTTATATTCATATGAATAATTTCTAACAATTTAACTTAAATTTTATTAAAAATTGGGCGCGAACATGTAGGGTGCGAACGGACGTGGGGGGCGAAAATGTGAGGTGCAAACGTGTAGGGTGCGAAACTATATTGGGCGCGAACGGACCTGATACCCTTCTAGTGTAGCTGCTATTGTGGCTTTTTCCGGTAGAGTGTTCCATTCCCTGGTTGATCTTGGGAAGAAGGAGTACCTGTATTGGTCTTTTAGTGTGCGCTGTTGGTGTATGCGGTGGCCTCCTCTGGTTGTTGAATCTCCGGGTTTGTAATAATTAGAGGGGTCAATATCCACCAATCAATTGTGGATCTTGTATGCCATGGTGAGTCGGTCTTTGCAGCGGCGATCTTTAAGAGGCACCCATGTGTAGCGGGGTTGCTTCCCCTCCTTAGTACAAGTAGAACATATAAAGCCAGTCTTAATCAACTGAGCTAGGGAATCAATTCTTTGGCTCAATGGGTTAACTGACTATCACACAGGCGACTGGGGTTTGAATCCCAGTGGTGACGATATAAATTTGTAGAGTAGATACATTTGTACATGCTCTCCGGTTACACATGTTTAGTACACCAATCTAAGATTCTTTTTATGAATGAGTTGCAGTAGTTGTCCTTAAGTTCAAATGGTGTAAACAACTTAATTGAATAATTGGTTCCTACTTTGACCATTGACATAATAACATTAGCATTGTGGCAAAGAAAATAAAGGGGAAAGAGCACAAATTTGAAATTCGTCTGTTGAGTATTGACATTATCATGCACCATTAATCGCTATTTGTCCTTAATCACAAAGGTTTCTCCTAAATTTTGATGTCACGATAGATAATGTCTAGGACCACAAAGGAAAAGTGATTGTTGTATGACGTCTATCATGTCTATTCATGCTATTGTTCAAGTAATGAAGTGTCACTGATTCCGAAATATAAAAGTGATAAATTCTATTATATGTATTATCATGATTATACTTGTAATTTATAAAATTAAACTCCATGAGGTGTACCAACATGACCAACGCCTGTGTGAATCATTTCGATAGAGTCCCTGAAGTGGATACCTTGGTATGCAGGGTTGTCAAATGAATGCAACATTAAAATAATACACAAGGCAAGGTTGGAAGAGAAGCCTTGCGAAGTGGTAGGAACCATGGGAAGTTCGTCCAATTAGATACCAAGCCTTAGAACAATTTCATGTATCATATAATAGTAAAACAAACTCAAGTTACATTTTAAACAAACTTTAATTTTCTATATTTATCTTATCTATATATAACTCTGTATTGCTACTTTCACTTTTCATTGTTTCTCTCACCATGACGACGTCAAATTTTATGCACCACTTTGAGTACTTCAGGGATTAATTTCTGTATAAAAATTGTCCTGATGAAGCCTGCCTTGCAGGTGAAACATGTAGACCATAGCTAGGAAGAATCTTAGATTGGTGTATTTAAAAAAGGATATTAAAATTACAAAAGAGGGCTGCTAGATTAATACTAGAAACAGACCCATTCGCTCCTTCTGCACCCTTATTCAAACACTTAAACTGGATGACAGTTGAACAGAGAATAAAATATCATAAGTTAGTGATGACATTTAAGTGCATTAAAAATAATGCCCCATCATATCTTACTAACAAGTTTCATTATGTTTCAAACAGAAATCCATACCCCTTGAGAAATGCTGTTCAAGGAAACCTCATACTCCCTAAACCAAAAACAGAATTGTTCAAAAAATCTTTTATGTATTCTGGACCATTCTTGTGGAATAATTTGCCAATACCGTTAAGAAATATTACAAATGTTAATTCTTTCAAATACAAAATAACAGATCATTTATTGAAATCAACCTAGCTGTATCAATAATATTAAAAACTGATCATGTCATCATGTTTATTTTTTTTACATCACATTTTATCAAGTTGTACTAAACATAATTATCATACTTGACTTTTTATACTAATGTATGCAATGTATATGTTTGCATTTTGTTTGATTTCTCATGATGAGGGCCTCAGGGAAGATTAGTTATATAGCTAACTGTGTAACCCTCTTGAAATAAAGTATTGTTGTTGTTGTTGTTGTTGTTGTTATAGCAAACATGGCAAATAAAATTGAAGACGATTTGAAGTGTTGTTGTCAGTTTGGAGTACTATTGTAATTTATAAGATAATTTATTGTTGATGAGTATGTGCCAATGAAATTATTGTAGTTGTTAGAAAATTTACCATTGCATGATCATGATGATTATTCTGTCAATTTTAGATACATATTGTAATAACTAATAAAACAACAGAGAGGTTTGTGATATACATGTACATTGTATATTCATTTTACATTGAAATTAAAAAGATCCTTAGATGGTAGCGGTCAAGATCATCTCATTTAAGGTAGATCATAAGTAAATCTTTTTTGAGACAGAATTTTCTTATACTTAGCCATAATGAAGATTTTAATATGCTCTTTTCAAAAAAATAATAAAAAGTAGGGGTCACCGTGCTATTTTTCAAGCTATGAGTCGTTGAAAATTGCCTAAATTTGGTTAGATTGTTAATGGAAAAACACAATTGTGTGCATAAAAAATAATCTATGAGATAGAATTTTGAAATAAATTGTGAAAAGATAGGTTTTGTAATATGTTTTAAGAAAATAAAAAGAAAAAATGGTGTCACTGAACTTATTTTCTTGCTACAAGTAAAAAGAAAAAAATTACCTATCTGTCCAGTATAAATCTTTTACTAAAAGAGTTATCTTCCCTTAAATGGCTCATTTGAAAAAAATGATTCAAAAAGCAAAATAAAATGATATTTGTTTAATTATTTTGAATTATACAATAAATTGCCAAGTTTTCTTTATATTATTAAACAGTCTAACCATCAAATTGCAAATCTGTCTCCAAATTTGCAGATTTAGGCAAATAACTAGACCGATTTTTTACTGTGATTGTTCAATCCAAGATGGCGGTATACCATCAATCTACCTTAAGCTAGTCTTGAAGACAACCACTGTTGGTGGCATGTAGTATAGTGTTCCAGTGTAAAGTTGTACATGGGTTAAAAGATTCTTTCTTCTGTTCTAAAATAAAAAGAACTGTCTATTATCATGATTATAAAAGTTAAATTCATATGTTAATAACTTTCTTTGTTTCCTCAGATGAAAGCAAAGGAAAGAGAAGATGCTAGAAAGGAGGTAACTATCTTTACTATGTTTACAAAAGTTGTTTGTCTCTATAAAAAAACATATTCATAAATCTTGAATTCATTTATATCAAACATGTCATATATATATGGTCTGCCAAACATACAATTTATTTGTTAAAATATTCAGATATATACAGCTGTAGCTACAATTTGTCAATCCAGTAGTTGTAAATTTTGTCTGTTTTCTACAAAGTAATCTCTCAGAATTGCCAACAGCCAATGATAGCTATTCCCTCACTGTAGTGAAGGTGTCATTATGTTTTACCCTTGTTAGTCTGTCCGCTGTCCTTTCTGCTCTAAAACCTAAGTTTGCCTCAATCAAATACACAATGTTGATTACCACCAAACACAGATCATGTTTGAATTTTGGTGATGTCACTTTTACTTTTCTATAGTTATGGTCTTTACAAATAAAAAAAATTCTGAATTTTTCATTTCTCTTATTTCATGTATTTAAGCCTGTTAATTATATACATGTAAGTGTGCCTCAATAAAATGGTATGAATCTTATATACAATGCTTATTACAATACCACAATACACAGATCAAATTTGATTTAGGGTGATGTCACTTTAACTTTCTAGAGTTATGCCCCTTCACAAATGGAAAAATTTCTGAATTTTTCTTGTTTCCTTTCTCAACCAAATGTTAGGAAACTTATATGCACAATGCTTATTACCACTAAACTCAGATCAAGTAGGAATTTGGGTTGTGTCACTTTTACTGAACTTAAGTTATGTTATTTTATAAAGTTATATGAAAACATTTGCCATTTATTTAGTATATATGCGAATGCAGCCATGGAACTCCTATTCAATTTTTATAATTTATTGTTATTTTCATATAATATTATAGGGTTATTGCAAGAATATTGGGGAATATTGTCCTGAGTAGAATTTTATATTGCACGAGCTTGCAAGTGCAATATATGTTCTACGAGGGACAATATTCCCTATTATTCATGCAATAACCCTTTTATTGCATAGCAATATAATATTTGAAGTAAAAATTGGTTTAAAGTAAGATTTTGTCGTTGATGACATCATGATTTTTGAAGATTTATTGCATGAGTGCAATATTAGAATTTATTGTGCGATAAATGTTGGTTACTTTCTGTGGGAAATATATTGCTATGCAATTAATATAATTACTTAAATTCATGAATTTTGAACATTTATTGATGTGTTTGTTGATCAATGAACAAACGATGAGGTATTCACTCATCATGCTAATTCATGTGTTCATTTATATGATGTTTATTTTGACACTTTCCTAAAAATATCTTAGTTTAACTATTTTTGATGACAGGTTTCAGTACTGGCCCAGTTACATCACCCAAATATTGTACGATACAGAGAATCTTTTGAAGGTAAGTTTATTTTATCTGTATGGCATTTTTGAGATATTTTTATCGGTACAATATATTCAAAACTGGCATAATTGCCAGAATCTGCTTTAGTATATCTATTTTTTTTTAATAAAGTTTATTAAGGGGTGGCAATGTATATTTATCATGTTTATCATTACAATACATATTGTGATATTCATGGATATGGTTTTCCCATTTGAATGGTTTTACACTAGTAATTTTTTGGGGCCCCTTATAGCTTGTTCTGTGTGAGCCAATGCTCTGTGTTGAAGACCATACCTTGACCTATAATGGTTAACTTCTATTGTTATGATCAATTAATTAGTGGGGTTATTGTTTCCCATTGTACTGATTGTAGTAATAACTTATATTAAATAGCATCTTACTGCAATATTTTCTTATTTTTATTTTTCAGAAAAGGGGTATTTACATATTGTTATGGACTTTTGTGAGAAAGGTATGTTTTAATGAAGCTTGTGAAATATAATAAGTCTTTCTGTGTGTTCATGATATGATGAAATTTTACATGTAAACAACTCATACTCATTTGTTCAATGAACATGTTGCACTTATTTAGTGTTCTTCTGCAAATTCAGGCGAACAGTCATGACAGTGCTATAAAAATGAATCATTTGAAATAATGTAGTGGTACCATTTGAAATGGGTTTCTCCTGTTAGCATGCCAGGTATTAATAAGTTTTGACTAAAGATTGCTTTTACTGAAACCATTGGACTATGGTCCACTTTATTGATAATATTCATAATGACATTCTTATAGAATATTTCTTTTTAAAATTTAAAATCATGATCAGCTGTGAGCAATAATCATAACAATAACTACAGGCTAAAAAAACTCCTATCCAATATTGTTCTGCAGTTTAGTTACAATTTGAAATTTAATTTTTTATGATTGACTTTCATTTTTTAGGTGACCTTTATCATAAGATCAGCAGCCAGAGAGGCCTCCTTTTCCCTGAAGACCAGGTGAGCTTATATCTATATTATTTACAGTAAAATATGCATAAGGGTTTTGTGCATGCTTTTCATTGAAAATAATTATTATTATGTATAAACAGATTAGGATTTAAGGTGGTACCTAACACTACAGGGAGATAACTCTGTAAAATCAGCTGAACGCTTTAATAACGTTGCATTGTTAAGGGAATATTAAGCTTCTCAATGATCAAAATTAGTGTTTGTCAAACTGCTATGTAACCAGTGTAATTTTTCTGATAAAATGATTGGTTCAAATTTTTTGAAATTCTTATATTTTTGTCAAAGGGTCAAAGTAAATACTTTGTCAAAATTTTATGAAAATTAAACGAGCCAATTTAATTTTAGTGAAGGTGTTGGGTACCACCTTAAGAAGAATAGATGATGTAGATAGGAAATTTTCCTCATTTCATTATTTGTATTGTTATGTTGCTATATAATTGAAAATGTTCACATGATTCAGAGGGAATGGAAATTACATATAAAATATTTGAGGTCATGATTTGGAAGAGGATAAGGCACGGGGGGGGGGGGGGGGGGGGGGGTCTCTTCCTATATAAAGGTATATACATATGTGCCGCTGGAATGGGTCCCTTTTTTGATCCGTCAAATATATCAATGGGGTGCAATTTTACCGAGGAAATATATCAATAGGTAGTAATTGACCGATTGTGAAAATTTTGAGCTGATAAATATATGAATGGGTTATGATTTCGCTGTGAAATATATGTATAGGTAGGGATTTCACAATTATTCAATATATGAATGGGGGAATGTTTTTAAAATCCCAGCTGCACACCTGTACCCAAAATCCCATGTTGAGACCCCCCCGTGGGATAAGGTTAGCACTGGACAAATTCATCAAGATTTAAAGAACGCTGAATGAAATTATTAGTGTACCATGCATAAATGTTAAACTATTACATACCAAAGTCCCACAGTTTCCGAAAACAACTCTTTTAAAGTCCAAATTGACTATATCACTGTAATGCTTTACATCTTCTCCAAGTCGATGTGAGGTGATAAAGAGTCTTAATTTGTCATATTTATGATGCATTATACATGTAGGTAATGGATTGGTTTGTACAGATATCACTTGCCATAAAGTATGTCCATGACAGGAAAATTCTTCACAGAGATATCAAGACTCAGGTAACTATATTTAACTATACACTTCTTTGTAAAGTCTCAATAATCAATACAGCTTTAACTATAATGGAGACATAAGAAAAAGCAACATATAGTACAAATAATTTAATGTAAGTACATGAATGAATGATCTTTATTCTCATAAACCAAATACATAGTTATAGAGAAGATATTACAATAATATATATTACATATATAAGATATAGCATGTGTGAAATACAAATAGATATCAGTGGTCTCGCTAGCCCAAAATAGAAGGGCGCCGCGCCCTGGGTGCCCTCAGCTGCGCCCTGTGTGCCCTCAGATGCGCCCTGGGTGCCTTCATCCGCGCCCTTCTGCCCTGACGTCTTTTTCCAAAATTGTCTTGTGCCGTTTTGGTAAAATTTTGTTTCATCGATTTCTGATCTCCAAGTTAATTACATGACACCTGTGTGATTGCCCCCAGGTTAATCATGTCAGCACAATCAATTACAATGATAATGACTTCAAAGGTGTTAATAACTAGGTAATTTAATTAGGACAATGTATCTTTTTGTCATACTTTTGATGAATGTGTCAGCGAGTGTGTTTAGCTTGGGTCGGCATTTTCGATCTCCAAGTCACAATGGAAGAGCGTATATGTTCCAGACCATATGAGTATTTGGACCGTACGCGTACGGTCCGGACCGTATACGTATACTCGTACGGTCCGACCATACGCGTACGGTCGGACCGTATGAGTATACGCGTACGGTCCAGTACGAGCTGACCATACATGTTATTTGATCATATGGGTTAAATTGAAACAAGCATTTATCACAACCTTTATTTTTAGCTTTACAAATTGTTATTGATAATTTATTACAATGATAGATATGAACAATCGAACATTTGAAATTAAGTATTTGTTTAATTTTATGTCTGAATCCTATTTTGGTACTCTCGCCCAAGGGGACACAATTCAAGTAACGTAATATTTTTTATGTATGCAGTTCATGCACGTTCCTTTGCATTTGCATTTTTTGTAAAGTTGCTAAATATTCTAAAACAATTGACCTCTCACATCATGTTTACTTCCAATATCTTCAATTTCAGTGATCATAATTCAATTAATGTATTACTGATCGACATGCTTAATTCAAGAGACTAACAGGTTTAATTAGCGTGAATTTAAAAAGAAGTTAATATATAAAGTTTTTGTTTCAATTACAATTGAACTTTTTTATATTAATTCAATAGTTAAGTTATGTTGATCTGCTATATGCATTTGTAACTAATAAACTTGACCAACTTTTTAATATTAGTCAGACCGTACGCGTACGGTCCGACCATATGAGTATTTTGAAAAAGTACGCATACGGTCCAGACCGTACGCGTACGGTCCAAATACTCATACGGTCTGGAACATATATAAATGAAGACTTTCATGACTTTAGAATTGAATTTAAGTCATCAAAATAAAACTATGCCTTTACAGAAATGCCTTCCATCTCAACTTGTTAGCGACAAGCACAGATTTTAATTAACCCAAACGTGGTGGAAATTGATTTTGGAGTTACTTCCCCTGTTTTAGCTTATTACAAATTTGTGCTCTAAAAATATTATCTAGTACCAAAAAAAGGAATAAATTACCAATTGAATATATAATAACATAATAATGTTACCTTAAAGATATTAACTGTCTTTGAACATATTAAAAAATATATTTTGCAATTTCTACTTGATAATTATACTTTTAGCAATCCATGTTCTAAACATTGTTAAATTAGTAATGCTCTCTGATTCAGATGAAATGATGTATTCAAATCTATAATTCCTATATAGATAAAAAAACAAAAAAACAAAAAAAAAACACATATTCTTTGATAATTGGTAGAGTGAAGTTGAACTGTAAAAACATAATATGTTGATGAAGATGTACTATATCATTCATAACTACACAAACAATGAAATAAAGACTATAGTTGAAAAGCATCTTTATTTAAGAAAAACAACATATACAGTAAAAAAAAAGAGATTCGTTAACTCGTGATACACACAGAAACGACACAGAAACGTAGACAAAAAAATGAGCAGTGCCTTTTCTTATCATAAAAAGTGCCCTGCCCTCCACTGGCACCCTGCCCCTTTTGATTTCTAGCTAGAGCACTGGATATGATAAATATTTATAAAAATTATAAATAAACATATAGTTGTATTAACCAGGAGGATAGACTTTCACAGAAATAGATTTAATAAATCTACAAAGTTTCTCAAACTCAACAATATTTTGGGTTGAACATACTTGTTTGAATTTGATAACATTTATATTTTTATTACAATATAGTGATAAGTATTTGCATCTTTCATCTTTGAAATAATTACATGACATGATATAATGGTATTCATCACCAATGTCAGCTGAGGCGCAAAGGTGACACAATCTTTAAGATCTTGGGATGTTGCGCCACCTTCCCGTCTCAATGGGCAAACGGTTATTCCCACATCTCAATTTACATAAGGTTATTAATAAATTAAATGGTAGTACTGATAAATAGTGTTCAAATTTAAAAACATTTTTGTACAATCTATAACACAGCCCCTTGGGCGAATTGTTCATTTCTGTTGACCATTCTTGAATGAACTGATCTTTTAATCTTTGCTGAACACTCAATACAACCCAACGTTTCTCAATTTTCTTTATATTTAATATCCATTTACTATCATAACCATAGTTATTGAAATTTACATATAACAGCTTATATGATAGACATGATAGTTTGTTCTCTTTCCCTTCTTGTAAACGACACCAGAAATTAATCATACATGACTTGACGGTAACTGAAATTGGGTATCTTCCCAATTCCCCGTAGACCATAAAATTGGGGGTTGAACTTTTTAACCTCAATATATATTTGCAAAAACGTAAATGAACTCTCTCAAGAATATCTAAATTTTCAAATCCCCATATCTCACACCCATAAGTTAGTATAGGAACAATAGCCTTATCAAACATATCGAGTTCATATCATCAGCATACAATAACAGAAAAAATTTAAAATATACAAAAAGTTCATTTTCAATATCTTTTGTTACAGACTGAATTCCTTCAATATTAGAATTTTCTAAAAATTCTTGTAAATCATTTAGATACAAGGAGAAAAGTAAAGGAGAAAGGTTTTCCCCTTGTCTAACTCCTGTTTTACAGGCAAAGATATTGGAAACTTCTGAATTATGAACAATATCAGTTTGAAAAATAATGAGTTTCGATGAATAAAATCAAAAGCTTTTTCAAAGTCGACAAATAACCAAAATAATTTCTTCTTTTTCACCCGTAATAATTCAAATAAAGCATTTAATGAAAAAACATGATCCGTTGTGGAATAACCTTGCCGGAAACCTGCTTGGTTTTCATTTAAGATGTTATAATTTTCAACAAAATCCCCAAGTCTGTCTTAAGAATTGACGTGAAAACTTTCCCTAGACATGTCAAAAGTGCAATCGGCCTATAATTTTTTGCGTCTAATTTACTCCCCTTGTTTTTGAAAATAGGTATTATATTTCCAATAAGTTAAGCCTCAGGCAGGATTCCCGTATCAAATACAATATTAAATAAATGTACATAAATATCACCCATACAATCAAGAGAAGAAGCAATATATTCATTAATAACTTGGTCTTCACCCGGTGATTTATTATTTTTAGCTTTTTTTACAGCTTTCAAAATTTCATCTCGGGTTATTGGGCAATTCAAATTTTCATTTACTGTATCCGAATTTACATCGTTTTCTATCAAAAACTCATTTTCGAACTTATTTTTGTTTAAGTCCTTGAAAAAATCAAATAAGTTTTGCAGTGAAATATTGCTTTTCTCTCTTTTTCTACCTCTATTGAACAATTTCCAAAATTCTTTTGGATTTTTTGTTTTTAATTCCTTCATCTTTCTGCTCATTTCAGTATTATGATTCCTAATATTAACATCCATAACTTTTTTTATAATATAATTCACTTTGTCTAAGTCGTTCTTTAAAAATGTTCGACCCATAATGTTTGTATAATCTCTTAGATTTTCTAAATTCTCGTTGCGCTTTTTTACAATCTATATTGTACCAGTCTTTACTAAACTGGTTCTTTGAGCACTTAAACATAGTTTTATTAAATGTCGAAGTTCCGAATGTTGCCTCTGCAGATTTGGTTAAAGTATCACAAATATCAGTAACAATGTTATTCATATATTTAGTAACATTATTTACATCATTTACATATGCAGACAATTTATCAAATATATCATCAACTTTATTTCTATCTATATTGTTCTTATACTCATTACATTTTTCATTTTCTCATTTAATAACTGTAATTGTAAAGGGACATAATTCATATGGGTTATCTCCCATTTAACAAAATTGCAAAAATACTTATGTAAAATAAAAACCATTGCCTATATTAATAATTTAACTTCTGACTTATTTTAAATTTGAATTCCGCAATAAAGATATTGTACAATTGCCTGAATGAACCAAAGATTAGACAATAAATTTTTAATTAAAATTTTGAATAACTGAATTAGCAGCAAGTTTTATATAAGTAGATGTGGTATAATTGCCAATCAGACAACTCTCACTCAGAGATCAAACGATATATAGGTTAAAAACTACATGTTACTTTATCAAATACAAACAACAATAAATTAGTCTATTAGGTAGGGGGTTTGTAAGATGAGACATATATTCTAAATTGTTGTTTGATATTTTTTCTTCCACAGAATATATTTTTGACAGCAAGTGGACTTGTTCAGCTTGGAGATTTTGGCATTGCTAAAGTTTTAGGAAGGTAAAATAAATTAAATCTGCTGGGACCACAACTTTTTTTACTATCAGGCCATGTAAACACATTTATAGTTCTCATATTCTTGTTCTTTAGCAGTTAATGTGCTGCTTGCTTGGTTGATTAGTTGATTGTAAATATGTAATGTCATTTTACCAGCTTGAATTTTAAGCAGAAGAAAATTGGGGTTAAATATGTTTTTTATAAATTTGACTGCTGTCAGAATGGTGCATGAGTGATTAAAAATGTTATTATTCTCAAAATTTTATGATAGATTTTCTGAAGTTTAAACTTTCAGGTAAGCTGTTAAGATTGAAGTTATTATAACTTATCAAAATAGCCAAATGGTGACAAGTGCTTTGTTTCAGTTCGTCATATTGATGTAATACATAAAACTTGAAATATGTGACTAATTATGTTCTATTTATAGCACTGTTGAACTAGCCAGGACATGTATAGGAACACCATATTATCTGTCACCTGAAATATGTGAAAACAGGCCATATAATAATAAAAGGTGAGATTCTTAGTAGCAAATCAATGTCCTGAAAACTTGCCACCGGAAACTTATGCAAACAACCAATTAATTGTGCTTCATATTTAATTGTTATTCAATTTTAACATCTAATGTTTGAGTGTTAAACCAGAATCTCACAGAAAGATCTTGGCCTGTGAAAAACCTGGAACAAAAACTAGATTTCCTAATGGAATTAGTGTACATGTAGTAAATTGTATCCTTATGGGTGTTGATGTATTATCAATTATACAAAACTAAGAAAATATTGGTTAAATGTTACTGAAACAAAACTCATGAGATTCTACATAATATTACATTGTGTCAGAGCATCACTTTTATTGCCATTCTTGATCTTGAATACTTATTGTAAAGGTAGGTGTGTGCAAATGTTTACAGGCTTTTAATGTAATTAGCATTACATAGAGAAAACATTTTTATGCCCCATTTATGGGCATTATGTTTTCTGGTCTGTGCTTCCGTTTGTTCGTCCGTCTATTCATCCGTCTGTCTGTCCTGTTTCAGGTTAAATTTTTTTGTTAAAGTTTTTGATCAAGGTAGTTTTTGATGAAGTTAAAGTCTAATCAACTTGCAACTTAGTAAACATGTTCCCTATTATAGGATCTTTCTCATTTTAATGCCAAATTAGAGATTTTATCCCATTTTCATGGTCCACTGAACATAGAAAATGAAATGCGGATGGGGTATCCGTTTACTTGGGACACATTCTTGTTGTATACCAAAAATAATAAACTGAACTGACAGCTTTGATAGGGTTTAGGATTGCTGAAATGTTTATTCTATGTTTTTTTTCTTCCATTTGTAGTGATGTCTGGTCCCTTGGTTGTGTTTTATATGAGATAGCCACATTAAAGCATGCAGTAAGTATATGTTATGTTATAGTATAATCATCAGCACGATTTCCGTTCCTCACCCTTCTTGTATTCCATCAATATAGGGAGATCAAAATGTGCTCAACAAATTTTATACTGTTAATGTTATTTCATCATATTAAAAAACATTCAGAGAAACACTAAAAACATTACATGCAGTATATATATGAGCTGCATCAGATAGAATTTGATATTATGCAAGTGCATGTATATATGTACAAGTATAAGACTTTGATTAAATTTGGAACATTCTAATACGAAATAAAACATTAATTTTGGTCTGTTTTGTAGGGTGATTCAATAGACCACTTTCGAGTTCATCCGTCACCGGAAAAAACTCGTCAATTATACGCGCCTTTATGACGTCATTTACCAGATAGAGGGGGTCACCTGTATCCCTGCACTATTTACGTTCATCAAGCGTCTTAGTGATCGTCATTGTGCAGGATAAACTAGAAATAATGGATGTTCTGTAGGTACTTAATGACAATTCCCTAATGACAGCAATGCTGATTGTCAATTTTGAGAATTCAATTTGCCGAATAATTCGTACAATATAGAATCATAGTTTTCCAACCACTCGCTCAACATTGGAATGGAAGTGACGACGCCCCTAAACGCACAAATGACGTTCACTAAAACCAGAGTTTTTGACGGAAATGCATCGAACTCGAAAGTTGTCTATTGCTTCAGTTTTCAAACAGTTAATACAGACTTTTTTTCAATCAGAAATAAGTTAACCAATGTATTGATGGATTCAAATGTTATAATTAGTATGTTTAGTATGCCAATACTGGTTTACATCTGTCCTTTCTTTCTTCCATCCACCCAATATATACTGTTACCCAGTAACTCAAAAATCTGAGCTTCCTTAAATTTATATGAAGCCTATTGTGAGCTTGTTTTACTGTGTAATGCATATTCATATTAATTGCTTATCAGCTTCCTATTTACATGGATATTTTATCATGATTAGTGTGGGTATATCATTATTGAGAAAGAGCTCACAGTTCAACTTGTTTTTACTTTTTTCAGTTTGAAGCTGGAAATATGAAAAATCTTGTATTAAAAATTATAAGGTAAGTTTATTTATTGTCTTCAAAGAAGATATATAAGTCAAATTTTTGTGAGACCTTTAATATGAAAAATAAGATGAGATAAATACAATACTGTAATCCCAACTAATTTTTGCAAGTAATTAGATCATGTTTAAGCAAAAAAATCAACATGAATATTAGTTGTCATTTCTGATTGTTAACTTTCTCTTTTTATAAATACATAAATGTTAGAAAATATTGAAAAGGAATCACTGTGAAGTTAGCTAGTAAGGTCTAATATATCTTGGAGCAAAGTGTCCACAAAAATCTAAATAATTTGGTTCTCAGTAGATAAATAACAAATGTTGATAAAGTTGATGAACAAGATAACAAACTATATTTTTTTATTCCAATTTCTTTTGTAGAGGTTCATATCCACCCATATCACCAAAGTACAGCTATGATTTACGAGGGCTGATAGCTAAATTGTTTAAAAGAACACCAAAGTATGAATTGTATAATAGTGTTGTATAATAAAAAGTTATAAATGCAGATATTAATGCATGGTGAAGTTATTGAAAATTTGTTTGAAATTTGAAAATTAGAGAAATATCTGTTCATGTTCAAAATGATATAAAAGATATAGGTACCTGTCTTGTAACATATGCATCACATCTGTTTTAAAAGATGTTTCCTCTGAAACACTTTTTATTTTCAATTATTGCAAAAATTAAATACTTTTTTGTTTTACAACATACTTTTTGTTAAAATTTGCTTATTTGATGTTTATGTAATATATGAATTTCTTATTTCCCAGAGACAGACCATCAGTAAATTCTGTATTAAAGATGCCATTTGTTCAAAGAAGAGTTCCCAAATTCTTAACTGATGAAGTAAGTATTAGATGTTATTATTGTTAAATTGCAATGAATGAAATAATAAAAAAGACATTTGATCAGTCACAAATGATAATCCCACTTACTTAGTAGCATTACATTATACTTTCATTTATTTCTTATTATCATATTTAATTCAAATATAAGATTTTCAATTCCACAAGTTGCTGTCATTTGATAATTCTGAATATGCATGACATGATATGGACTTTTTAAGGCACAGATTAGCATGGATATACATAATAATGCTATTAAGCTGAGGCTCAACTTTCTCTTTACGAATTAAAATATTCCATGCAGTTGAAAAATTAATAGTGAATTTTTAAGCAATTTTGTTACTTTCTACAATTTTAGTTGAAAAATAAATAAGAAATATTCACTATACTGCTAACTGATAAGATTATTGTGGATTTCTAAACATTTGCAATACAACACCAAATATTATATAATGTGAGTCATGAAAAATCAATTCTATTTCTTTATTTAATTCCATTTTATAGCAAATAGCAGATGAATTCAGTCATACAATCATGCACGGTCACAAACTGGGCCACAAAGTTAGAGCAGCTCCAAGTCCTAGTCCTGCCTCCAGACCTCCATCAGCCAACAGACCTCCATCAGCCAATAGACCTCCATCAGGTAAATAACTTCACTTTTAGGTAGGTAGTATTACTGTCCTCCATCAACCAACTGTAAGGTGTAATGTGAAGAAATGCATTAAAATGATAAACTCCTTCTTCTGAGGTTGATTTTAAAATCAATTTCAAATCTTCAAGCAAAATGTTTTTGTGATAAAGGATGCAACAGAAATCAAGCTGTGCATGCAATACCTAATTACCTAATGAAGTATTTCCAAAAGACAATAAGTTGACCAATAGATGTTTGTTTAGGAATTTAAGGTATTGTTTGTTTGCTTTCACATTTATTTATCCCCTTTGTCTCTTTTTATTAATACTAATTTATTTTTGTATTTATTGTATTACAGAAAACAAGAATTTTTTAATTCATTTAATTCAGTTAATATTCTATTTTTCTGTTTTTACAGCTGGTATTAAACGACCTCTTCCTGCTAGACCTACCCCTGCTGCTGCTCCTAAGAAATATAATCCAGCTAATATATATGGTGCTCCAATAGCTAGGAAATCTAATGAAAGGTTTTTATTATGCTTCCAGAATTAGTTGGAACCAAAGCCATTACAATCAAATTTAGCTCATACAGCAATAGATGTGTACTAAAGAAATAACTAACTAGACTCAAGCAAATTTAGAGCTTACTTGTAGACCCCTGTCTATTGTCGAAGTTTGCATGTCTGATTATTTGTGTTGTTGGCATGCTGTCTCGTTGATGTATTTCCCACATTTCTTTTATTCATATTTATGGGGCTTTTAAACATTTTCATTGATGCTGACATAAGAGTATTTACACTGGACTTCTCAAGACATACAAACGCTTCACATCTATTTTGAATTATTGAATGGTGTTGGAATTTAAACAATGATTGACTCTGTGTTTATTTAATGGTAATTGTTTGCTATTGCATGTGTCAAATTGGTTTAAATTTTATTGTGATTCGTCAAACTATCTTTATTATGATTAGACAGAGCTTTCACATAATTAATATAACTGTTATATTTTGAAAGAATTTAATGTTATTCTATAGAATCAGTCCTTTTTTTTATCATCATAAAAAAAGTTACATTTTATCATCATGCACTAAAAATACAGTTAACCTCAATTGGCATATCCTACATAAATGTCATTTGGTTGATTGCATAGCGATGTTATATTAAACTCAATAACAAGTTAAGATGCTGAATGATAAATGTATTAATGCTTTGTTTTAATTTTAGATCACAAGACAGGAGAAGACCTGGAAGTGGAAGTGGTCAAAGGCCTCAAAACAGTCAGGTAACAAGGATTTTACACTATACATCAATATCAATGAAATGCTTTATTCACAGAAATATAAGTGAAACCAATAACGGTACAATAGTAATATTGTTTTAAAACATCAAACACATCTGATAGATATAAGAAGATGCAGTATGAGAGCCAATGAGACCACTCTACATCTAAGTCATAATTTGTAAAAGTAAACCATTACAGGTCAAATAATGGTCTTCAACACGAAGCATTGGTTCACCAAGAACAGCAAACTATAAAGGGCCTCAAAATGATGAGGGTAAAATAATCCAAACAGGAAAACTTACGGTCTAATCTATATAAAAACATTTATGAACCACATTATGACAGAAGCAAACAAACCAGTATTTTTGATGTAAATTTAATCATGTATAAGAATATTAGAACTTTTTTTTTTCAATAGGACCTGCTTAAGAAAAAGAATGAATTTATAGAAAAAGAAAAGAAAAGAAGGGATGAAATACAAAAGGTTTGAATTGTATTTTATATGTTGTTTTTGTTATTGAACTCATAAAAATAGGACATCAGTTTTTAGTATTGTAGACTGTACTAAATCTTTACATTTTTTAAAAGAAACATCAAATGCATATTCTGAAATAATAATTTCATCTGGTAGAAATGAAACTCACAGTGAAATGATTTCTCATATCTATTATTTTGACTACTGTGTGTTTTCAATACCATGCTGTTAACAGAATGCTCAAATGTTTTTTTTATTATATTTTTCTAATATGTGGTTTAGTTTATAAAACTTGTGATAAATATGACCAATCACTTACTGAATCAAAACACATTAGTTGTATATGTTATATTGAGGTTTTGAAAAAGTGGTTCAAGTATATTCATTTCAAATTTCACTTGAAAATTTTATGATTTGATTTTCATATTTTGAACTAGATGCAATTTAAATATTGTGAATAATTTTCTTTGTATAGGCAGCAATTGAGAAGAAACACAGGGATCTTATTGAGAAGCAGAAGGTATTCTTCTAGAATCTTTTTAGTATAGTTATAATAATTTTTTTGAAGTGGGTATACAAAATATCTGAGTCAACAACCAAACAACACAAAATAAACAGAGGACAGTGTTCTAGAATACTTCAGGCAACATAGTCACATGGCCTGTATGTTTCAATAGAAAAAGTACATTTTATTTAAAAGATACAAATTTTTTTCTTCAGAATTTATATATATATCTATCATGTTCAGGATGGCAACAAACTACAATTGACAATTTATTCTCATGAATGGTATTTTTTTTAATAACCCTACTAAGCATGATTATGCGAAATATGATCTGAGATAGTAGAGTCAATCATTTGAAAGTTAATTCCATTATTATTTCACTCTTAAGATGTAACTTATGCAAAATAGTTTTTTTGATAAATGCACTCATGATCAAGAATCATTGTGAAGGGTTAAAAGGCATATTCATTTTATCAATGACCAAAATAGAGATCCTTGTCTCACAAAAGAATGATATTAAATTAAAACTTAACAATGGTTTTAGGATGTATACTATTTAAAGATTGTAATTCAAGTTAATGGTTATCATTACTCAAATATGTTTGATACAATAGTAAGATCTTACTTTTTTGTTCATAAACAGGCAAACAGAATGAACAAAGCTCGTGAAGAAGGATGGAAGCAAGTTCTAGGATATTCTGATGATAGCCAGGTATTTATTTTTGTTTTGATGAACAGGTTATAGTTAGCTGGGTGGTAAAGTGATCTGCAGATTTGTATAATTAAAACAGCATGCAGGAAGAAAAAAATGTGTACAGTGTTTTTGTTGACAAGCTTTTATTTGAATTATCGGGTTTATATTAAATGATGTCAAAGGCTCAAGTGTATACCACATAAAATGGAGAAAAAGGGTTTTTCAATGGTGGCTTTAATTCTGATAATTATTGATATTTTGGGACATCATTTCTAACAATTTAGTTGCTACATATTTGCAATTTTACAAGAGTTACTCCCCTTAAACAGCATTTTGATCAACAGGCTTCTTCATTTGTATCTTGAAAGTTAGATAATATATACTTTTGTATTCTGATCATGTCTGACATATTGAAAGCAAAGGTGTATGAATACCTTAAGATACTGTATAGAATAGCTGAAAAAGAGATTAGGAATACCTAAATTTTGTACATCAGACTGTACAGTAAATGGAACATTATGTTGTAATTATTTCAGAATAGCAAAGACAGCAGTGAAGGAAATCAGGGACAGATTAAATGGCCAGCACAGAAGGTAGATATTGTTTAGTATGTATGTACAGGACTGGACCAAGGGTCTGAGGAAAGGGACTAGTATGTATGTACAGGAGTGGACCAAGGGTCTGAGGAAAGGGACTAGTATGTATGTACAGGAGTGGACCAAGGGTCTGAGGAAAGGGACAGTGAAAACACTGCTGAACATAGTGTTTTTAATTTTTCTTTTGATAATTGTATGACAAAAAAGAAAACACAATCTTATGAAAGGAGGCATAACTTTCTGTACCCCTTGAAACTACCACTGATATGTAATTTGACGTGGTAATACAACAGGTTTGGGGACAATTTTAATATTACCGTGATTACTGTTGGTCTTATAATACTCTTATTCATAAACATAAATAAGTCTTTAAGATTTAGGGATCTTGAACTGAACTTGATAATTTCACTGTATGCTCTAACAAACTAACATTCAAATAATTATTGTCAAGTTTTATGTATAAAATTTAAATAAAGAAACTAATGTGATGTATTAACTATTCCGAGCATTGCAACAGGACAGGTTTCACCAAGATATAAGCTCACATTTTAGATTTCAATAACATTTATTTGTATTAGCATTTTCTGAAACAGAATTCACATTTATGTTGTTTGTTCCCCTAATGTGATAATATAAGTAGACTAAAGTATACTACAAACGGAATATAATTCTTGGAAATTGTACTTTATCTGTTATGTCAGTTAATGAAAAGTTACAAACAATTTAATTGTTGATATGTTTTTTTTTAAAGATTTCATATAACTTTGTTTTTTAGCCGGCAGCACAGAATAATCAGCCAAATAATAGAGGTGATTATGCTGATTATCATGCTTACTTAGATAAGTTAGACAGAGACAGAAATTACAGACAAAACGCTCCAGGTATTTAGATATACCTTCAGATTTAAATGTTGTATATCCCACTCAGCCTTTCACAGTCTGTTTATGAAACCTTGGATAAAGTCAGAAAGCCCTTCCTGTTCAGATTTAATGGAAGCCTCAGTCATGTGATTCATTTTAATTTGTGGGTACAAATTTTCATTGATCTATAAAAAAAAAATTATTCAACAAATTCACATACAAAACTACAAGAGCAAGTATCCAAGAAAACACAATGTTTCCTCAATTAACAAAAATTCCTTTAATGACAAATGATAGAACTACATTTTTCAAGGCACAGATTATTTGTACATTCCCTTGATACCACAACATTTAAAATTTTGAGAAATAATATACAAATATATTTACAAAAATATTGAGTGGTGTTAGCTCTTGATCATAATAACTTTTTCAGTATAAAAAGAAAATAGAAAAAGTACAAGAAAAATTCAAATGAATCAGTTCTTTATCAAATGCTAAAACACATCAAACAAATGGAAAACAACTATCATATTCCTAAAAAGAGATCTTTAACTTTCTGATTTCTTTACAATGTTAAAATTATTGACAACAGGTGGAGCTGCATACATGGCAGCACCTATACAACAACAGGCTGTTCCTAAATGGAACCGTGCTGGGGAAGGACCAAGGGGTCCTGCTGCCAACCCCATACAACAGGCAGAAGAAAATAGGTATGTAATTTTTTTTATTGATATAAATATTTGATAGTAGATAAATTGAAAGTAAAATGAAACCAAAATATTTCTTGTTAACTTTAAATATTCATTTTTGGAACAGTTAGTTACAATAAAAAAAAACAAAAAAAAAACGTGTACAGTTCATTCTTTATACAAAATAAATAAAAAGCAGGTGTGGGGTATTTATCAATAAGACTACATGCCAACTGCACAAAAACAAGAAAAGATATTTGGAGGTCAACAGTTATAGGTCTAGCCCTTAATCTAAGACACATTGTGTATAGTTTTAATTGAGACTATAGACGATCTCCCAACATCAAGTTCATGAAATTACAAACTGAAAAAAGAAACCACAAAATGTAGAGTTAGGATTTTTTAGACAACTAGGTGCTGATGCTGCAGATATTATAATGATTATTTTGGGATTTATTAGGCAGAAGGGTGCTGATGCTGCTGAGAGAGCCAGAATTGTTGGTGATTTTATTCAAAGGAAACAAGAAGCTGAAGCAAATAGGAGGAGAGGAAATGCTGAATTGTTTGGGGTAGGTGGTGGATTTGTATTTGGGTATAAAGACATGTAGAGTCTGAATGCCAAGACATTTTAAGACACTCTTTCTAATATTTTAATCAAAGAGAATATCTTATATTTGCTGTTTCATTAAGTATTTCCACAAGAAATATAAACATAACATCATTTGCGTCTCTTGTGGAGAGTTGTCTCATTTGCAATCATACCATATCTTCTTTTTTTTTATATAATACCTTGAATACTTGTAATATTTGATACATGAATAAGATCAGTTCACACAATCAATATATATTTATTTGGATGGAAACAGATCCCAAAATTATCTCCCTTTAATGGATGCTGATAGGTATTCTGTTTGTGGTGTAAGAGTCAACAATATGTTTAAGTTTGTGCTTATGTCAGTTTAAGGAGAACCAAAAATGGTAAATCAATGTTATTTGGGATGTAGTGTAGGAGCTTTGGCACATCTCATTTCAATGGAGATAATTATTTATAAAACTTTTGAATGGTTTATATGCTAAATTTTGTGATAAGGTCAGTTTACGGTAAGTGGAACCCAGGGTTTCCCCTGGGTCAATTATTTTTTTCGCCACCTCTTTCGCCAAAACAATATATTTTTCGCCACTTTATTATTTTTTCGCCATGTAATAGATATATATTTTTTTTAAATCTACCTTTTTTTCTAACCCCCTCCCCCTACCTTAAATAAGATGATTTTGCCCCATTGTCTCTATGATTATTCCCTCAAACTTATTTTATTAGAGTCTACATTTCAATGAATAAACATTAAACATTTATCTAAAACAGCAGAATTTTTTTTAACTTAAAGGGAAAAATATTCCAACTTTTCTAAATGAGGGAGATATAAGTCCTGGATATAACAAATTAATGGACATGTTTTTATCATATTATACCAGCATAGTTCGTAGGGAAAGTTTCTTTCAAAGAAAAATACTGATGTGCCCTTTTGTACTAAGAAGTGGTTTTTACAAGAAAACAAAAGCTTTTATCTCATGAAATTGATCCCTCATTTCATGTGTAGTCATACCATTGAAGGGTTACTTGCATTCGAGGGGTTGTCTCCAACCTTTTGGATAGATTTCTTCATTATGACAGTTTTCTTTTCTTGACGATCGTAAATGAAAAAGTTGAGACATTAAACTATGCTTGAAACACATGTGTCACTCAAATGACTTTAAAGTAGTCTCCCTAATCAATTACCATAATTACAGTTTTAAATCGGAGATTTTTCTGGCTTTTGAACATTGTTCGTCACAACAAGAGCTTTCTTTTCTTAACTATCTTTAAAAGGAGAGGAGACATCAAAAGTTTGCTTCCAACACGTGCGTCGCAAAGTGGTAAATAAATTCTGTATGTGACATTTAACCATATCATTTTGTCAAATCCTTTGTTGTTGATAGCTATAAAATGCAATCAGCTGATTATTGATTTTCTGTCAAAATCTTAATGAGGTCAAGGTGAATTCCAAGTATTGTCTAATCTGGTAAAGTCCGAGAAACCCGAAAAAAAGTAAATAAACAAGATGGAGGAAAATAAATCGTTATATATATTTCTTTCTCCAAATTCTTTCGCAAATGACGAATTTTTATCGCCACAATTATTATTTTTTCGCAAATTGCGAAAATGGCGACCGCCAGCGGAAACCCTGGTGGAACCATTTATGATAAGTCAAAGATATTTTATATTAGCATTGGTATATCTTATATCTAAAATTATTTGGTCTTCTTTCTTCAGACATACTTCATTGACTTTGAGTATTTAGCAGCAATCAATGAAGTTAGAAATAGTCTGAAACACAGATTTATTTATATATATTTCAGGGAGCTGCACCATATGAGTCCCCAAGGAATGTACCCCCCTCACCTTCACCGATGAGGGACGACAGTAGACCTTCATCTGCTGATTCTAGGAGAAGAGAAGAAGAGGTAGAACATTAGTGAATGTTGAAAATATTATTTCAGTAGCAGATTTTGACAGAATAATTGTGATTGAATATTATTTAAGAGAGTTTGTATTTATAGTGTCAAACCTTGTTCTTTTTTTTTTCAGGCCTAAGGTAACCTAGTTTCCTTTACCATTAAAGATTTATTTATGGAAATCAATATTGAGAAATGTTGATGTGTGTCTATTTATAAGAAGACATTTTACCACAATATTGACCCCTTATTATCTTTTCACTGCTCTTTTAAATGCATTTTTCAAATCCTTAAACATAAACATAAATAATGAACTCAGCAAATAAGACTCTGACCAATTTTGATCAAAACCACAAACAAAACCTAACACAAAATAAAAGGTCATAACATGTATTATACTGGTATAACCTATAAGGTTGTATTTTTAAATGAAAAAGATTTAGTTGTTTAAACCCTATAAATGCATATGATTTGTTTGGATAAAGGAAATGTTTGGGTATATCTCAATTAAACAGTAACACAACAACACAAAATGCTGAAAGACTTTTTTATATTTTCATACCCTTTATTTCTTCTTACTATTGTATTTGATAGGAGTATTTAGAAAGACTGAAAAAGATTAGACAAGCTAACTATAACGAAAGAAGAAATGATAAGGTAATTATATAAAATCTTTGATATAAGAATATTGTGTAACAGTGGTATTTAGCTGAGTTAATATTGACTTTAGAGTGATCCAACAAGGTTTCAGATTTTGAATATTTATCCAGTTTTAGTGTCTTGTCTGACAAAGTTTTGCAGGTTAGACAAAAGTGTTCTTTTTTTGTCTCCCAATTTGGTGCTGGCAACATGAGCAAAAATCTATTAAACGTTTTTCAGGTCTGTTTCGGGGAACCACTTATGAATCATGAACAGTAATATTGTGTTTGCAGTTGTGTAATCATTAGCACATCATATTTCCATGGAGATAACATACCACTGCCTCATCAGTTAGGGTTCATTGTCATTGAAAGTTATGCATGGTATAAAATGTTATAACATGTCGCAATTTAAAATTTTGTTTTATACTAACAAAATCTCATTTAGTATTTACAAATTTCACATATTTAAAAAATTTAAAAAAATTTCAATGAAATAGAAAAATCTTACAACAATTATGCACAACAGTTAACAGAAGGTGAAAAAGTGTTATCTATTTACAAAAAGATATTACCTCTGAATGTTTAAGTAAAATCATTTAGTATTGATCATTTTTTGTTATGATTTTCAGAATAACGAAGCAGAAGTTAGGAAAAAGAAAATTGAAGCTTTAAGAGTGAGTTGGGTTTACAAACAAAAAAATAATTTTAAAATGAACAATAATAGCTTACACTAAGAAAAGTAAGCAATTTTTGACACTCAACAAAGAGATGATTAGATAGAATTATTTAAATGAATCAAACATTGGATGATTCTCAAATTAGAACATAATTTGAACAAGAGAATTTATAATTTGAATAAGATGAGAAATGATAAAAATGTCTAATAGCTATGGGTATTTTAAAAACAATTATGTTGCATACATGATAAACAGCCAAATCAACAGAGTTAACTTTACTTCATAATATCTCCATAGCAACAAGCTGATGACAAAGCTAGACAGTTAAAGGAACAATTAGAGAGACAGAGGAGAGAAATGGTACAGAAAGAAGAAAGAATGAGGAATCATCAGGTAAGATATATAAAATAATGTCATCTGAAATTTTTTTCAGCAATTTTTGTAGAAAAAGCATTGGTGACAGGAATTTATTCAGATCATTTATATAAAACCAAGACATGTGTCAAATTTATACAGTCAGCCGGACCAGAGAAATATTTGGAGATACACGTAGTTCGACTCAAACGAACACCGGAAGTTTGACAATCTAAGGGACACAACTCTTGCTTAGCTTGGTAAAGCTAAAATAAATCAAGGTGAATATGACAAGGGGCAGGGATCTCCGTAGCCTGTTTAACGATGGCGCTGCGCCATCGTTCAGATATCTTGCGCCATCGTCAAATGACTTGCGCCCTCGTTCAGTTTTCGCGATATTTTTTAGCAATTATAATCAAATGCATGTAATTGCATAACCCTCAGGCTTTTTTTATGTTATAATCCAATACAGTTCTAACGCCTGAGGGATATCCAGATTAAGATCGCTAATCACTTGTACCTGAGCTTGTACAGGTAGATCAACAAACCAGACAGGAGAATATTATCTGAACATGCTGAAGATCAACGATTCATTTGTCGAATTATTTAACTAAGTTCTCGCAAATGCTTATGATAATTCAGATTAAATAAATAAATTAATAATAACCTTTTCATTTGACAACGTTCGCTTTACAAATCTTTTTAACCTTTTACATAACCTGTACAACTCGTTTTATCGTTGCTGCAAACCAGCCATAACGGTAATGGGTTCATGACTTCTGACAGTGTCAGTGAAAAATAAGCTCCGCATGATTTTTAACCCCCAAAACAATTACCAAAAATAGCAAGAAAACTACATGGGGACCTTATAGCTATTGGTCATTCTCGACTAAGGGAAAGGCAGGGGCATGAGGGCTTGGCCTTTGAAGGGTTACAAATGGCAATTATTGAAAATACATGTATATATAATTCTATATAGTATTTATAATGAAAAATCAAATAAATATAATTTAAATGAGCAATGAATTAGCATGTTCACTTATCCTTATGTGGAGAGATGAAATACTTTCGATCGCACTACACTGTACATCGTAGATACGGTTTATGATGGTAAAAGTTCCTGCATCGTTCAAATTTCATCCATGGAGATCCCTGAAGGGGATCGATATTCTAGTATCAGATTGATGTATTTGTATGTCACAGTCTTATATTATTATATTGACTTTTTTTTTAATGATTCAATTAAAAAAAAATCCTATGGCTTTTCCAAGAGAGTAATTTCCAATCAATAGTTTCGTTATTCAGGTTGGTTATAGCTGACAAAATTGTTTATTCTTGGATACAAGAGATTTAAGAAAATTTAGTATTCATTTTGTTTTATCTCACTCTTTCTTTTCAAAAGAAAATATAACAAGATTAAAGGCGCCGTTTGAGTAATTTTTAGGTGATCATCAACGGAAGCCATAATCCTCACTTTATACACACCCAAGCTCATTAGTGTTAATCACAAATCAATTCGGGGTCAGTGACCTGAAATTTAATTTCACGTGTATTGTCAGATTAACTCTTCAATCCATTTAAATCCCGGAGGTCATGTTTTGACATATGTGTATTAGTTCGAGATAAAAAATGAATTTTTAATGCTTTTGTTAACCTTGGGACCGTAAATTTAGTTCGACTCAACCAAAATTTCGACTCATCCAATTTCGACTCATCAGGAGTCGAATACATACTTTTACTATTCATTATCACTGAACCAGTATATATTTGCTCAGGGGCCAGCTGAAGGACGCCTCAGGGTGCGAGAATTTCTCGCTGCATTGAAGACCTGTTGGTGACCTTCTGCTGTTGTCTTTTCTATAGTCGGGTTGTTGTCTCTTTGGCACATTCCACACTGTATGGAATAAAGTTCGGGACCACTTGAAAACTTCGACTCATCCGAAATTTTGAGTCAACCGAGTTCGAGACAACGAGAGTTAACTGTATTTAAAAGCAAATCTCTGATGCAGTATTTGAATTTGTAAAGTCTGAACATAAGTAAATATCAATTGATGTAAATATGTAAAATTAATATACTCACTTGGCCCAAAATATAACACCAAAATGTTTGAACTTCAAAGTCTAGTTCTTCTCTCAGGGATTTGAAACCCTGCTACATTATGATAACACAATACCCACTGTGTCCAATACATTAGACCACTCAGCAAACCAGCTTATACAAAATATAGCCGACATTTAGGATGATAAGTTTACTAATTGTCATATCAGTATTATTTTATTATTTACCTACATAAACTTTATGACCGACATTCACTGATGGAGCTACTAATACATAAACAGTGCAAACACCACAATTAAGACATACCTCTTCTTAAATTATCACCACAATTAAGACATACCTCTTCTTAAATTAGCACAAAAAAAAGATAATATGTATTTATTTATAATTAAAAATATAGGTCACAATTTCTTATAAGTTAAAATTTTATATTTATTTTGAATATTTGAATAATTCCAGGCACAGAGATATGCACAAGGAAAAGACAGGTATATTAGAAGTTTACAATAGTCAGGGTTTATATTGTTAAACAAAATGGGACATGTTGACATATTTAACATTTATTAAAGCAAGTCAGTGGCATTTTTAAAGAGTCACTCAAAATTACAATGTAAATGCAAACCAGTCACAATTTATGTCAATAAAACATAGGGTCAATTTCCTTATTTACAGTATGGTATTTCTTTTTTTTAATATTCATTTGTTCAATGAATTTAGTAATAAACTTTATCATGTTAATAGAAACACTTTTACCCAATTTTATGTTATGCCCAACTAAATATGTTGAAATAGAAAAAAATAACCTTGCATATATAACAGGAAAGTTCCTGGTATTTATAAACTAGTTTTATTATTTAGACCAGGTTCAGCTCCTCCAGTTGCCAAGCCAGTTCCAGCTGTTGGTATTACAGGAGTTCTGAAGGCTATTGGTTCAGAACCTGCTATACCAGAGCCTGTACAATCTCCCCCAGGGATAGGAATGACTGGTGCCCTCAAAGCTATTGGAGCACAGAACTCACCAGAGGAAAGACCTAAGTATGTATATCATAGGAATTTATCTGCTTCATTCTGCAGTGAAAGTAGGCAAGAATTCAGATGTAAAGTAAATTCATTTTCATCATATTCATAATTATTCAGATATTAGGAAACTAACTAGATTTAGTTTGCATAGTTACGGTTTGTTTTATATCCAATTAATGTTTGATATTTTTTGATTATATAAGAATCATAGTTTGACCAGTAGCATCTGATAGTATTGCTACAAATCAAATGAATTTCCTTCTAAGATACTATCTCATGAAAAAGTTAAAAAGCTTTACATATTCTTAAGACATGTATCTATTTTTCAATACTGTGTTTTCACCTCTAAATGTTTATGATACTAAGTTTACCCTACTTCTACTTACATTTATATACATTTCATTTATATACAATTATGAGTATATATATTAAAAGAAAGAACAAAACTATAGTTATAATTATGTTTTGATTTATTTAGATAATGAATATGTTTATGTTATTACAGAAGTGCATTACAGCTTAAAAGAGACGAGGTTCTAAAGGGAGTTAATCAAAGGGTATGTATCATTGATCGAGGTTCTAAAGGGAGTTAATCAAAGGGTATGTATCATTGATCGAGGTTCTAAAGGGAGTTAATCAAAGGGTATGTATCCTTGATGTTTCTTTAACAGATTCTCCAATATTACAAGTTCCAACATGGTTTTTTTCTCACTTTGTCGAAATGTAGGTTCTTATGAAATATAGAAAAATATGTTATATTGAACAAAAATGTCTTTGAAATTAGTTCCTTTAGCTCCAATAACACATGTTGTTTTTCAATATGCCGAAATATAAATACTTATGGAATATAGAATTAAATGGTTTGCTTAACAAAGATTCTTTAAATCTGTCCTTTTTGCTCCAAAATTATATATTAGCCTATATTTGTTACAGTCTAATAATTTTTTTGATTTTAAGGGTCCACCAAGAGCAGGATGGGGAGCTCTAGATGAAAAACCTGCCTTTGAAATAAAAGAAGAGGAAGAACCTGAAAGTTCAAGGTCAAGATGGGGTGACAAGATAGATGACAGACTGAAAGGACTACCACTTCAGGAAACAGCATCTGCTATGGAAGGTACATTACTTATATATAGACAATCTCCTACACTAATTTGATGGTAATGAAAGAAGAACTGGCAAACTTACTTCATGTCTAGTTTAAATCGAATGGAAAGAAATATTCCAATTCCATAGGAAATAAGGATAAACTACGAATATGGGCTTTACAGACAGTAATTTCTGTATAGATATCTAATTCTTAGCCTATTTATTCCTTTTTAATACTGTCAATTCAATATTGCGAAAAATGCGACAGAGTTGTAAACACAAAAATTAAAACTCGCAATTTGAAATATTTTATATAAATTAAACAGGATTTTTCTCAAAATCGTTAAAATTAAAATCGCATTGAAGTCTAAAATGATAAAATCGCAATAATAAATGCACGCAATAATTTCTGAATTTACAGTGTTTATTTTAAATCAACAAGTAGTTAGATTAACCTCAGTAATTCATGTGTCGAAAATTAGATATAACTTCAAATTTTCTTGCTTCCCTCAGAATTTCCTATTGAGACATCTCAAAAGACATCCAGGCCCTATGATGTCACATCAAAGAAAAACGCATCTCTTTGAAATCAGTAAAAGATTATGTCTACATCCATCTAAAAATCATAAGAGAAACAGATTGTAAAATCTGTGTAAAAAAATAATTTTCCACTATCAAGCCTCACATTATATATTTGCAAGGAAGTGGAGAAAATTCTCTTCACACTTAATGCAGTGGTAGAAGCTATATCTATTGATAAAGCCCATTGATTTATTAATTAAAGCCACCAGTGCCAGGGACCAGGTTATCCTGAATCCAAGTGATATAGCAGCTGATGCAGCTAGGAGACAATGGGGCAGACCTGGGAGTACAGTCATGAATGCTCTTAAAGATATACCTATCATGGAGGGAAGCAGTACCATGTCCAGTGATAAGTCAGGTATACTCTTCTTTAGTTTGAAAGTCCAAGAGGGGAAGATGTGAAGCAATTACAAAAAAATAGATTTAATTTAATGAATGGCAATAATTCATTTTGAATTTATTGAACCATAAACATTTATTTTTGACTCTTCACATTGAATAATCCGCTTCGCTGATTATGTAAAATGTGAAGAGTCAAAAATTAATTTTATGGTTTAATGAATTCAAAATAAGTTATTGCCATTCATTATAAATAAATTTCTATCAAAATTAAGGCTCCAAGAACTTTTTATATTATTTATATTAACAATAACAACGTACACACATGTTGACGTATGAATACACACTGTCAGAGTGGGCATGTTGCCATAAAAATTGACAACATTGAAAATAAAAGTAATACTTTTAACCAATCAGAAGACAGTAATACACCAAATTTATTTATTCCTGATGATTACAGTCTGAATTTTTATTGGGGGTCACATAATTAAAGATCATAGATATTAAAATAAAACAAAATTACAGCAAAATAGTATAAAATATTTAATTTCAGATGACAGTGTTCCCTCTTCAGTAGCTTCAACAGACACAGAAGTAAAGCCAGGTATTGGTGAAACCATAACAGTAACAAAAACACCCATTCAAAAAGGCACAATAACAATATCATCCATAGAGACAAAGGAAAATATTACCAGACCTGGTAGGTGTCTACTGCAATGTATTCAATGTATTCAATGGGCAGTGTCAAATGTTTAAGGTGGTTCCTACATACCTTTCCTGAGGGGCTTTTCAATTAGTGATTATTTATGCCATACTTGGGGGAGCCATTTTGTTTTCCAGTCTGTGCTTTCAATCCAAAGTTTGTTTGTCCTGTATCAGATTGAATATTAAAGTTTTGATTGAAGATAGTATACCATGAACCAACCCCTTCAAATTATAGCTCTATTAGAAGAATAGAAATTAAACAGTTAGTCTGTATTTCAGTACTTACTTCTTTGTATGGTTTGAATCAAAACTTTTTGTGGATTATTTTTAGAACTCTTTTGCCATTATACATCCATTGATTATGGTTTGTTCTACTTGAAGAATGCTGTTTCATTGTTCTCTTTTAATATGAACATTATTATGTCTTTTATTTAGATTTGTATTAAGGTACAATGTTTAAAGCCCCATTTGTGGTCCTGCATGCACTAATGGGGGTATCCAACACTTTTACTAAAACATATTTGACTTGTTTGATTTCCATAAGATTTTGACAAAATATTAATTTATCATTGAGAAGCTTGTTCTCTCCTTTAGGATTGAAACATTCAGCTGATTTTGAAAGATTAAACTCTGTAACCCCTTAAGAAGGACCTGTCCAGCACTTACCATGCCATCAAAACTCACCATAGCAATTATGTTTTCAAAGACAGTTAGACTTGACATATAAGTTTTAAATTTTAGTAAAAACATGAGCAAAATGTGTTATACATTAAAGTTATATTTAAAGTAATAAGAACTGATGAATTCTTTGTAAAAATAATGTGTGGAAATAGAAAAAGTGAAAACTATTTTGGAATTCAAATGAATGTTGAGTCATCAATTGATATATACATTATTATACTGACTAAACAATATTAATGATTTAATTTTTTAAGTTTTTTTTTTTTTTAGCTTCATTCATTAGAATGTTTCCTTTCAGTTTTATCACCCTTCTTTTACTTGATGTTGTGTTTATGCACTTTTTCTTATGTTTAGAAATAGAAATTCCATCAAAGCCATCTGAATCACCTGATCATGAAGTCAACCAATCAAAATCAGAACCTACAATAGCATCATCACCTGACCAGAAATCTACACAATCTGACACAGAAAAGGAACCAGAAAAATCCAGTTCTGAAGGACAGTTGTCTAAACCTCCAGTAGCTACTAAATCAGTATTAAATAAGCCTCCCTTGCCGTCCAAACCTAAACCTGCTGATAAACCATTGGTATTACCTAAACCAACAATATTAACTAAACCAGAATCTCCATTAGTATATGGTTAGTAATAATTATGTAGATTTTACTGTTTTATGTCAAAATCAACCCTACATTGTTATTACCGGTATGATCACTGATATTTAAAACTTGAGGAAAGATTTATTGACGAAGGAGCAAGATCCAAAGTAAAAATCTTGCTCTAAAAGGGTAAGAAATTCTCAAAATTGAGAGGAGAAAAATAAATCAGCTGAAAAGGTCACCATATATGTTATATGCATGTTTCACAACTATTCTTTTGTTTATTCAGTATTTATTTTGACACTAGTATTCATTTGATACTATTTTGTTTTAGTTCATTTTTATGCTCCGTTTATGGGCATTATGTTTTCTGGTCTGTGCGTCCGTTCGTCCGTCCGTCCGTTCGTCCCACGTCATGTTAAAGTTTTTGGTCGAGGTAGTTTTTGATGAAGTTGAAGTCCAATCAATTTGAAACTTAGTAAACATGTTCCCTATGACAATGTATGATATGATCTTTCTAATTTTAATGCCAAATTAGAGATTTTATCCCATTTGCATGGTCCACTGAACATAGAAAATGATAGTGCAGATGGGGCATCCGTGTACTTAGGACACATTCTTGTTTTTTCTTCATCAAAACGCTGCTTTGATTTTTAAATTTCTTGAAATGCTGTAGATTAAATTATTTTTATGTTGTGGGATGGAATTTGATAAATTTTGTATGCAAGACTTTCAGGACTATGAAATATTGTATTCATTGAAAATTTAAATATTTAAATCGTTACACTTCAAATCCATAAAAATAAGTGTCCCACAAATAAAATGAGTCCTTAGTATTGTACATCTCCATTAGTATATATTAATACATATTTGCAGCCAAACAAGGTGATGCACCACAGACTAAAAATGAAGTAGGTGTCGGATCATTGTTCAGTAAAGTAGAACTTGAGGAGACAGACCAGAACAAAACAGAGGGGGGCAAAGATAATCTAGTTCTTGAGGAAGTTCAAGATGATACACCAAGAGATAAAGTTCAAGATGATGTACCAAAAGATAAAGTTCAAGATGATGTATTGAAGGATAAAGTTCAGGATGTTATCCCAAAAGATAAAGAGTAAGTAACCATATGATAATTTTGCTAAGGTTTGTTCTTTAATACTGTTTAACCTCTGTCTGTCCATCCATCTGTCAGTCTGATTGTCCATCCAATGAACATTTTTTGTTGTATCTTTCTCAGGAATTATACTTCAAGGATTTCCAAAATTTGGTTTTAGGGTTTATGTAAGTCAGGTATACCGTGTGATGAGTTTTAAGATTCATCACTCAACAACTTCCTGTTTACCGAATGCTTACATATTTTTATGTTATTAAGATTATCCACTTGCTGCAGGGGTATCATCAGTGAGCAGTAGCTTGCAGTTTCACTTGTTTAGTAAGAATTTAGTAAACATTTAAAAGAAGTCTTGTGAACCATTGACAATATATAATGTGTAGCAATATAGAAATACTTTAAGTTAGACTAAGTTTGATAAAAACGTTTTTTCTTTATGACAGTGGTAAACCAAAGACAGGACTAGCTGTAGCATTGACCACTGGTCATTTTGATATGAGGTATACAGGGGTAAGTCATTAAGGATTCATTAAAGGTGAATAGAGAAGTGAATAAGTATAAAAAGCCTCATAATGCTATATATTATTAAACTTTTTAAGCATGAAATATAAGTTAAAGAATTGTAGTGTGTTTATCATACATTTAATAATTACATTAGATGTATGTTTCATTATGATACTTTATTCTGATTGGCTAACTGCACATCACGTGTTATTCCTTAAGCAATTGCATTACTCAATAAAACTTCATTCATTATAACACGTGGTCCCACAATTAAGTGCACAGGTGAATAAAATAAAACAATCATACAATTCGTGTTTTCATGATCATAGCTAAAAAATGTAATTACAAGTATTGAATGCTTCTTTTTGTAACTTCATAGGGTTGTACCCACATTTTTAGAATGAAGCACTTCCGCGCTTCATACAAAATGTACTTCGGTCAACGCTTTTACACCCCAATGAAGTTACACAAAGAAGCATGCAATTCTTAATAAAAAAAGCACAGAAGTTAAAGTTCTAAATTAAGATGTTCAAAAAAAATTTCTCCAATGTACCTAATGAACTTTTTAAGCATGAATTATAAGTTAAAAGAAGTTGTAGTGATTTTATCATTTTTATGCTTTCAAATATCAAATTTATTTGTATAAGACGTAGAAAAAGAAATAGGTAGAATTTGAGGCTATGTCAACATTTCTATCCTGTTTCAAAATGAGAAGAAAACAAAAAATATTCTACACAATGTTTGTTCATTCTCTTTATACTGTAATTCATTCAATTGTTCCAAATGCAATATTTTTGGTTAACGGTTTCAATTTTGAATTTGATGTGGATGACACAGAAATTCTGTAAAACTGTATTCTTTATTGACATCATGAATAATATTCTATGGAAATGAATGGTCAGAGTCATTAAGAAGGGGATATACGGTCAGTGACTGTTTATATCACAAATAAATGTATATAGACTACCCATATAGTATTTTGCCACATAAATATCAATAAATATAAGAAGGAAGATGTGATATGATTGCCAATGAGACAACTCTCCACAAGAGACCAAAATTACACAGAAATTAACAACTAAAGGTCACTGTACGGCACCCTTATGACAAAAAGAGACTACTTTAGCAGTGGCATCAACACTTATTTTCTTATGTTGACCTAAACTTCAAGGAAACAACAGCATAAAGTAGTCCATGTTATATTTTCAGATGTTAAGAACATGTTCAGAACCAGATCTGAGTAAACTGTCACAAAAAGATGTAGTAAAGATAGAAAGAAGAAGTCTAGAGTTAGAAAGACTTAAAGAGGTGATATGTTATTTATATAGTTAGTTTGCTGCATGGGTCAGGGAAGACTTATGGATGCCCACTACTTGTGTGAAATGTTTATTTTTTATTCTTGTGTCTTCTTGTACTCAACAATATGAAATTAGAATTTCTTTGAACAAGTACAACTTTACATTTGTATATGTGTATATTATTATATTCAGTGTTTGATTTCATTATAAGTATGCACTTATAAATCTTAATGGACCGGGGTATAATTGGACCATCAGGACTCACCACACCAGGCAAAAGAGAGCAAGTTTATTACCCTAGGATTCCTGATATCATTTAACGAGTAAAATTAAATTTTGGTTGCCTAAGTTACCAGTTGTGGCATTTTGATTTTTATCAATATATTACTACAAATGCACCTGATGTATATTTAAGCTAACTTACCAATTATGCTGTGATCGGCAAGGCTTAGATTCTAGGTTAAAGTATTGTAACTCATTATTCACTCTGTTAGTCTCTGCAATATACTCTCGTATGACACTTATCTGCAACTTGTCTTTCACACGAGGACGATTACTCCGCGCACACACTTGCTTCCGGTTGGCCTCTCTGGTTCTCTCGTCCCAGTCCGTACTCGTCATGTCTAGCTTATGTTACCTTATCACACACCTGTTATTCATCTCACAATTCATTTAGACCTCAAGGCAAGAAAAAAAACCCTTTAAATATGTAATAAAAGAGGGACAAAAGATACCAAAGGGACAGTCATAAATCTAAAACAAACTGACAACGCCATGGCTAAAAATGAAAAAAGACAAACAGAAAAACAATAGTACACATGACACAACTGCCCCTTAAAATAACAAGAAAGAAAAATGCTGGAAAAGTGTATTGCACAAATAGCATTATCTTAACGCCTAATGTCTTCCGGACTTCTCTTTTTGGGTCGACTTTCTTTCCTTGTTAAGTATCCAGAGAGAAGTCTGAAATGTACTTTCTTTCCTTGTTTAGTATCCAGGGAGAAGTCCGAAGGGTGATAATACCTGGGGCGTGTTTTTTTGTTCTTCGGTAGTGAGCCAGAAGAGGTCCATTTCTATTTTTTTGCATTGGGAAGATCTTCTGGCTCTCTTCCACCTCTTCTTTTTAAATAGGTGGTTTAGACAGCAGAGGCACAAAACAAACATGGCGTCGTTTATTCTAAATGACATTCATAAATTAATTAATGAAGATATACTAGAATGTGAGCTTTGTTATAAACGTTTTTATGGTATGACAGCCTTAGTAGGACATATCTGTAGGACGATAAGCTGGATGAATATAAGAACTACACGGACAGTAACAGTTAAGGGACAACTCTTTGAAATTCTAGAGACGGGATTTTGATTCTTCTTTAGGTACAGAAAACCATCAACATTTTGAAGATTACTTTCCGGCGCATGCCTGATTGAGGTTGCTAGTTCATTTCAATTTTTCTTTTATTTATTAAACTTTACAATTTTATTGAACTTTTAATTTTTTACATTTTCTTTATTATATTTTCATTAGTGATTAACGCTAATTTCAATACTCATGATTGGGCTAGTAGTCAGTTTAAATCAATAGATGAGGAATGATGAAGGAAATAGGACATCATTATTCATTTTAATTTGTCGCTAATCATGCCTATTTTTGTTTTGCTCTTACCAGGCAACCATATTCATAAACGAAAATCTCCTGTCCCCCATCCCAACAAATAAATAAATATCAGATGTTTTTTTCTTATTTAACACAAAATTGATGCTAATTTTTAACGCCCAGTGACAAATATTTCATGCATGTTCAGGAAAACACGAGAGAAAAAGTCGGGTATATAATATAAAAACGAAGAGATGAGATCTGATTGCTGATGACGCAACTATCATAATATGAAGTAGTGAATGAAAGCAATAATAGGAAACCGTAAGGACTTCAACAATAAAAAAAAAAACGATACTGTAAAGCCGTTTATAAAACGCCATGAAAGTGTGAAACAATTCAAACGATAAAACTAATACGGCCTAATTATACAAAACAAAACAATTTGAAAAATACCAAATATGAGTTGAGACATGAACCAACGACAAACACTAAACTACATGCTCCTGACTTGGGACAGGTTCATAAAGAATATGACAGAAGTTGATTATATAAAAACGAAGATGTGGTATGATTGCCAATGAGACAACTCTTCACAAGAGACCAAATGATACAAAAATTAACAGCCATAGGTCACCTGACCATACGGCTTTTAACAATAAGCAAAGCCAATACCACATAGTGAGCTATAAAAGGCCCCGAAATCACAAATGTAAAACAATTCAAAGGAGAAAACTAACGGCCTAATTAATGTATAAAATAAAGTGAACGAAAAACAAAGAAGTAACACAGCAACAAACGGCAACCACCGAGTTCCTGTCCCAAGTCAGTAGCCTGTAAGTCAAGTCACTGACTTACAGGCTACTGACTTGGGACAGGCACATATATACTGAATGTGGCGGGATTAAACATAGTAGCGGGATCCCAACCATTTCCTATCCAGGGACAGTGATTTAACAGTACAACAACTTGTTTGTGAGCGCTCGATCCTCCTCGAAGCTGAAACAGTAGTGTAGCAGTACAATATAAGAACAACCTGTGCAAATCAGTTGCAATTTGATTAACTGAAAAGATCGGCACGAGATACTCAAAAGAAACCGGCCAACTAACATTAAGACTATAGACTCAAAACATCGAACAAAGAGTATTTGCAATTACTGGAAGTTTGTTCAAAGCTAGTTGCAACTAGTTCTGAAATAAATCTTGTTCTCCCAGACTGAAGTATCAATCAGTACACAACCAACTGTTAAAATTTATTAAAAAGAAAAGTATAGGAAACGTCTGGTTTACGTTGCATACTAACATATGGATCGATATATAATGAAAGCATTTGAAAAGTGGTAGTCCGAAGGTTTTGACCATCGAAATTTTGCATTAGAAATAATAGCTTTGCTTTATACAAAAATAATCCAGTTCGGTTACTTTAAAAAATAAATAGATAGACTAAGATGTCCTTTTTACAAATTGATCTGAGTCATATTCCAGACAAATATTAACGAATTCTTGTGCAGGATAAGATTGTTCTTAAAAATCAAATAGTGGGGGATAAAGCCTGATTTGTTTAGCAACATTGAATTGAAGAAAAGCATAAAGAAAATTGTAACGAACAGAGCACAATTTTACAGTCATGTCTACTGGATGTATCTTAATTTTCTTAAAAAAATCGTAAACTTAATTTAATTCATCCAACATAACAAGAACCTGCTGTATTCGACGGCAATTAAATTTTTTTATTTTATTGATCTTCCGTAGAATATCTCCAGAAGAGGTCCAGATTCATTTTTTTGAACTCTTCACCAGAAGACATTCTGGAGATGTACAGAAGAGACCAATAAAACACGCCCCTGATTATACCGGTCCCATAAAATTCTGAATGGAGGTTGCATTTTCAGTATTGTTTTTTTAAGGAATAATGTTGCAATATTCCATAAGATTCTTTGCAGTCTATAGTGCAGAGCATGTTCATATCAATTAAAACATTATAACTTGTATCTGAATCAAAACAAACTAAATTTTGTACTTTAAGAAAAATAAAATTGAATAATTAAATTTTTCTTAAAGTTATTGTGATTTCCAATATTATATCAATTCATCTTTTCAAACAAAATAATAATAAATTGTAACACAGGATGACGATGATGATGATGAAGAAGAATCTAGTGAAAATAAAGATAAAGATGATGGAGAGAATGAAGAAGAGGAAGAAGATGTGTAAGTCACAGGCTGGTAGTCTTTATATAAAGATGAGCAGTTGTGGTATGATTTCCAAAGTTCAAATTAAGTGGATATAAGCAATTTGCTTTATCTATAAAGACCTCCAATAATGGAATTATTCACCACTTGTTTCGTAAAAGAGTTGATAATATTTATAAATATTTATGGGATTTTCCCTTAGAACACTTCGAACTGTAAATACCCATCTTGTATCTGAAACTCATTCAAAGCATTTAGATGAGACTCTCACACTTCTGATATTAGATATTTTATTCAAGGGATTTTTTACATATCAAGGAGAATCGCTTTTTCTGTTGACATAATAAGTATTTGAGTACCTAAATAAAGTTTGATTTGTTTTTCAGTGATGAAGAGGAATATGAGGAGTTGATGAGTGTACGAGAAACAATGGCCAGTCTTTTACTGAGGGAATGCAGCACAGGTGAGTGAATTAGTAACAACGGTTTTAAGTAAGATATTGGTCTTCTTCACTTAACAGCTTGGTAAATTTGACCTTCTTTGACTAGCATTTTTTGCAAATCTCCCATTTGAACATGTTTGGTGTGAGTTGAAGGCTGTACTTTGAACTATAATTGATAACTTCTATACGTTATGACTGATGGAGAGTTGTCTCATTGGCACTCATAACAGATCTTCCTTTTTATATGGTATTTTTGTTAATAATTTGATCAGATTAATTATAAAGAGTATAACTATATTGTAGATGATGATGGTTCAAACAAAGGAGACACAAACAAATTCAGATTGTCTGCAGCAAGCAATAAAGAGAACGACATTGCAGAGGAAAACGATGATAAAAATGAGGATGAAGAAGAAGAAGAAAATAAGGAAGATGAAAATGATGAAGATGAAAAGGGAGATGATAATGAAGAAGAGGAATATGGAGATGATGGTGATGTTAATAATTACGCTGAGGCTCTAGAAGATGCTGAATATAAAGATGACAGTGCACTATTTGAATCAGGTAAGCAGAAGGACAAAATTTCATTTGGATATTGAATGTATGCTCCGAGAGAATGTACTAATCCATTGAAACAATTTCCTGCGAAATTTAATACTGAACAGTAGTCTTAAGCATCCGTCCAGAGGTTATATTCCTGGATTTTTTGGATAAACATATAGCAGAGCTGTAAGAAAATTAATTTGTAATATTTTCTTCTTTGTAACTATAGTAATTTCCCCTGAATTTGTTGACTTAGAACCACCATCTGATCATTGATATTGTTTGGACTGTTGTTTTGAGTGTCTTACTGCAAATGCAATCATTATTTAACTTACAATTCATTCAGACCACAAGGCAAGGAAATAAAGAGAAATACTGTGAAAAGTCTTCCACATATTTCATGTCTTCCTGAAGTTGGTCTGTTGGTCAACAGTCTTCCCTGTTTAACTACTATGGAGAAGTTTGAAGTGAGATGACCCATAATCATACCCACAATAATGATTTAAGATTTCATAAGGTGCAATATGCTTTTTAGCTCACCTGGTCCAAAGGGCCAAGTGAGCTTTTCTCATCACTTGGCGACCGCCGTGTGTCGTCCGTCTCCGTCGTCGTAGTTGTCATTAACTTTTACAAAAATCTTCTCCTCTGAAACTACTAGGCCAAATTTAACAAAACTTAGCCACAATCATCATTAGAGTATCTTGTTTAAAAATGTGTCTGGTGACCCAGCCAACCAACCAAGATGGCCGCCATGGCTTAAAATAGAACATAGGGGTAAAATGTAGATTTTGGCTTATTACTCTGAAACCAAAGCATTTAGAGCAAATGTGAAATGGGGTAAAATTGTTTATCAAATGACGATCTATCTGCCCAGAAATTTTCAGATGAATCAGACAACCGGCTGTTGGATTGCTGCCCCTGAATTGGTAATTTTAAGGAAATTTTGCTGTTTTTGGTTAATATCTTGAATACTATTAAAGATAGAGATAAACTGTGAACAGCAATAATGTTCAGCAAAGTTAGATCTACAAATAAGTCAACATGACCAAAATGGTCAGTGGACCCCTTAAGGAGTTATTGCCTTTATAGTCATTTTTTTTACCAATTTTTCGTAAATTTTTGTAATCATTTACCAAATATTTTCCTCTGTTACTAAAGGTCCAAGTTTATTATAGATAGAGAAAATTGTAAGTAGCAAGAAAGTTTAGTAAAGTAAGATCTACAAACATCACCATCATCAAAACACATTTTTGTCATGAATCCATCTGTGTCCTTTGTTTAATAATAATAATAATAATAATAATAATAATAATAAATTCTTTATTTAAAGAGGGTAAACACAGTTAGTTACAATCACTAATCTTCCCTGAGGCCCTCATATACATGTATGCAATACAAGTAAAAACAAAATGGTAATAATAAAAGAAAAAGCAATCATACAACATATAAACACAATTGTATAGACATAATAGTTCAGTGTACATGTACCATGATTAAAAGATATAAAACAGTTAAATATCGCATGTAGTAAATAGACCTAGTATATACAAATCATTAAAATCATACATTCTAAGAGTAATACAATGTAGTTGCAATCATTTCAGACTGAATATTGGGACTGTCTCAAGTATTGTTTTATAATTTGTTTAAAAGAATAAGTGTTTTGCACTTTACGCATTTCATAAGGTAGTCCGTTCCATAAAACTGATCCAGAATAAGCAAAAGATTTTTTAAACAGTTCAGTTTTTGGCTTTGGAACTATCAAATTACCTTGAGTAACACCCCTTAAAGCATAAGGATTATTTACAGATATAAGTTGAAACTTTTGAATTAGGTACTGTGGTGCTTCTTTCCGCATACATTTAAATAGCAATAAATATTTATGGTATTTGATTCTGTTTTCTACTGTCATCCAACCAAGTTTTTTAAATAAGGGGGCTGATGGGGATAATGGGTCTGCATCAAGAATTAATCTTGCTGCTCTTTTTTGAAGTTTTAATATTCTTACTATCCCTTCATTTTTACATTCTCCCCAAATAATACAGCAGTTTAATACCTGTATGCACATAGACCAAGGTGAGCAACACAGGCTCTTAAGAGCCTCTAGTTGCAATATTCCATTAGATTCTGTGATAGTACTTAGCCTGGCATATATAACTTGTATCTGTATCAAAACAAACTTTAGACTATGGCAAATCAGATTATATACTTAAAGTTTTATAAGTTATTATTATTGTATTGTAGATGAGAGTGATGTTGATTGTTTAAATATCTTTACTGCAAATGCACCCATTATTTAGCTTACAATTCATTCAGACTACAATGCAAGGAAATAAACTATTTAAATGTGTAATAAAAAAAAACAAGTAGGAGAAATGCTGAGAAAAGTCTGTCACACAAGAAATATTTTTGAATACCCTAATGTCTTCTTGAAGAATCTCTGTTTAGCTGTCAGCAGGAAGTCTGTAGTGTTCTTTGGACTATATCAAATCAGATTAAAGTTTTATAAGTTATTATCATTGTTATTGTAGATGAGAGTGATGTTGATACACAGTTTGGAGATGATGATGAAGATTTTGATTTGTTTTCACGGTTAGAAGAATCTCGAGCAGAGTTAGAAGGTCAACTTGGTTGTGATAAATTTCTAAAAGTATATAAAACAGTACAGGTAAGATATCATTATTAGATTCTGATGCTTAGGTATGATAAACAGTTTAAAATTATATTTATTTATATATAATTTAATTTTGGATGTAACACATCTTCTGATTGGCTGATGTTGTTTTGGCTATCATATCATATTCACAATTTTGTCATGTGACCATGACATCATCAACGTTTTGCATGATTTGCTAGGTTTGAAATTAAATTATAAGAAATAACTGTAATATTTTGTAAGTCTATTGGAAATAACATTAAAAATGTGTTACACATTGTTAATAACCCGCTACGTGATTTCAGTGTGCACCATTCCTTAAATATATGATGCTGAAATTAAAAAAGAAAACATATTAAAAAGATATGCTGGTTTTGAGAAAAAAAACTCTTTACACCCAAAATTTTATAATTTGCAGGAATTAAAAGTAGTTCTCAATAAATAAAAGCATTTAGAAAAAGACCAACACATTTTTTTTTAATTTTTTTTATATATAATCATGTATAATTTTTCATTAGACAACGATTTTAATGATCTTTTAAACTTAACTGAATTGTTATAATGTGGTTATGAAATATCCAAATGATTTGAAACAATATGTGTTAACTGCTTTTTTATTGATTGAAATGCAGGCTCTTCAAGAAGATGAAGATGAGAATATAGAAGATGGGGCTAAGTTAGCCATGAACATGTTAGGCAAAGATCAAGAACATTTATATCCTAAAATATTCCAACTAGTCATGGCTGATGCTGCATTTACTGAAGGTATGTTGTGAACTTGTCCTTAAGGGCATATCCAACAGTTTCAGGGGAGGTAATAACAAACGTAACCTTCGTCTATAGTTTCCCGTACTTTCACAGTGTTTCAACGACGTCATAATGGCCGTCTGGAAAGGGCGGTTTCTTTCCTCAAAGGAAAGGGCACGGCGGGAATCGGCAAAAAACTCATACAGAATATTACCAGAACTAGAACTGAAAACTTAAAAGATATCTTTGTCCTTATGGTCTATTTATATAAAAGAACTGCAATTATCTTAATCATAATTACTAGACCATACTCACTTAAGTTTCCGTTTTCTTAAAATTATCTTCAATACAGTAGAAAACAACGACAGCAAATGCGTAATGATTTATTATTGCAGTAGAATGTAACACAAATTGTCAGTATAGTTCTTTACCAAACTTTTCCGAGATCATTGTCATTCAGGATAGAAAACTCAAAGTTTGGTTTTTCTTGAGAAAGATGAAAAAAAAATGGTTTCTTGAAAAAAATAAAATACGGCGTAAACTAACATTTATCATGCATCTAGCTTTGCGTTGAAGTGCTAATATGTATCCATTGTGTATATATGCAATAACTCATATATTGAAGCGTTATACCACGGCCGTCAGGCTCGTTTAGGTGGAAAAATTACTGTGTCAATTTCATATACTTATATATTGTAAATATGTCATAAAAGCAAAAACACACGAAAAAAATGGCCACAATTTAAAATAACATTCAACATTTTTCGGCTGTTTCGTTTATTCTCAAGTTAATGTCTTACTGATCTGTTTTGTTAATCAAATTATTGTTTTTCATCTACAACTGCAAAAGGTGCAACAGATGCGACTTATTTGAAGATTAATGTGACCTTTGTTGTTGTTTATAGATTTTATTCGAAGTTCGTATATCCCTTCAACCATTTATTTAGATGGTATTTTAACGTATAGATAGCGCAAAACTCTCCTTACTTACTCTATGCATCTGATATAACGAAATTTTTATTTCGACTAAAAGAGGCTGTAAATTTATACATCCGAGCAGCTAAACGGCCGCACCCAATTTTAGCAAATATAAACACGTAACTGTCGGACTGGAGCAGTCCAGAATGTGAATATTTCTATACCCAATCAATACTTTTTTTATGAAAAAGATTTTAAAGGTATACATTAATACGACAGCAACCCAACGACACATATGATTCAAAACACTAAGAGTCAACATACAGATTTTTGTTATAGCTAGAAGCCTGTAAAGAAAAAAAAAACCAAACTGCAACATGAATATATAATACGGAGTTGGTGAGATTTTAGACAAGTGTTTGGTTGCAAAATTTCACGTGCTCTTTATTGATTTCGTTATGTGAAATTATGTAGACAGTGTAATATAAATCAGTGTTATAAGAAAACCACTTCTTTGTAAAGTAACGGTAAAATAAATAATGATTATGGATGACGGACGTCAAGTGGCATATTAAATGAATAATCAGAACAAAAACATCAAATGTAAATATAATATGAAAATTAACCCTGCTTTGTACTTTAGACCAACACACAGAAACGGATTTCTAACGTGTAATTCGTTTGTTTTAAAAGAGGGATGAAATACCGTATACCAGAGCCGGGGACTATTTTAATAGTTTGTAATTCCATGGTTTGCTAACCCGAATAAAATTCAGTTCCTCCCCGTAATCGACCTCATCTACTTAGGTAGTAATCGTAGATCCGTGGAACATAAAGCCTGAATTATTCGGGTTAATGGTTTGCATGTTTCACACCCGGGTTTCACAATTTTGACGAACACAATAGTAAAGCTAAATGAATTATTATCTCGTACAGATACTGGTCCATTATAAATAAGAAGATGCGATATGAGTGCTATCGAGACAACTATCCAACAAACTCACAGTGTAAAAATAAATTTGTCTGCAACACCGTCGCACTGCCTTTGAAAAATTAGCGGGGAAATATAACGTTACGTCCCGAAACGTCTTAATTGTTGGCGCAATTTGTGAGGCTTACAGAAGGGATTGAGTAAACAATATCATATTACTCGATTTTTCTAAAAAACGAGTATGGTGACAAATATTTTTCAAAAGGTTATGACGTTCCATTTTTTTCAAAGAATAACATATCTTACTTTGGTCAAATCGACACCGTTAGAAATATTAAAAAAAATCTAAAATGTGCATTTCAAATGTTCATTTCTTGCCGTTTTTGGGGGTAACCATAACGTTTTTGGCTTTATTTGAGTAAGAATTAATTCTTTAAATGGTAAAGTTAGATTTTTCTAACCATCTTGAACTATTTTGCTTCAATTTGAGCCCCATTATATAAGTATATGTTGATTAAAAAATCATATTTAATTTTTTTAAATAAAAAACGTTTGTTTCTTCAAAATTGCAAAAATGTTCAATTTTCAGCAGTATTTTTAGCAAAAACGAAATCGACAACAAATATTTTTTTTTGCAAAATTTTATTCTCTGTCTATTGAAGAATGAAATATCTTTACGGGAAAAAATTCTCACCGTCAAAAATAAACTGTTGGATATGCCCTTAAATATCCGAACTAGCCAGGTTAATTAAAGTTTTAATGACGGTAAGCCATTGAGGTAAGGTAAAGATTAGGATAAAAGAGTATGTATGGCTTCTTGGTGTCCAGTGGCAAATATTTCATGGTATTCAGAATACAAGAAGTAAATATTGTAATTATAATTTGTTCTTTAGGAGCATAACCAGATATAAAAGGGTGAAAAGGAAAGTATTTTGTCTTTATACTGGTTGTAAGATGGACACGTTCAGTTGTTAACCGTTAAGCGTTCACTCTTATTTAGCTTAAAGTAATACTTCTGTCAACTTTAACAAGTGATGCAAAGTTGGGTCTGGATATTGATGTGTTTGAGCTTTTGATTTTGTCATTTGATTAAGGATTTACTGTTTAATTTTTCTATGAGTTTGGAATTTGAATTATTATATTTATTCTCTCTACTTTTTGGTCTCAGCTTGATAATTCTAGAGTTATACAATATTAATTAAACATTTTGTTCCATGAATCTGAAGACAGTGGTATTTACTGTATTTATATTTGTGGTTTGTCAGTATTTAGGAACTTGATAAGAAAAACTACTACTATTTACAGGTGAAGATGACTAAAGGTAACATATCACATTGATGTAGTGTGTTAATGCTTCAACATCTCTCTTACGCAAGAATTAGAGGAAAACATTTATTTTATTGCTAGATGTATGCTTTAGTGCTAGACATTTACTAAGATTAATATAGGGATTTTACATATTGTAAATAGTAGACTTGTACATCTTTTACTGAGATTAAGTGGTGTAAGGTTGGTATCATAAACCATGAGCTGTCTGACAGGAAATTGATTATAATGATGTGAGAATACTGGTAAGGCCAATTAAAATTCATTGCTAGATTTTCATCCCCACCCGCCCCTCTGAAATCGTCCCGCCCCGATTTTTTTTATTTAACAAAAATACGATTTCCGGATTTTATCATGTCCGTTACCGGGAACCATCGATAATTTCGTTTCATTCAACACTTCCTGTTTCAAATTTCGTTTTTTGTATTTCTCCGAGTAATCTAATAACGATATGATAAAGTCGACATATTCTGCTGCTCTATTATGACAACATCTACCGAGAATAGAGATTGATAACGAGAACGGCATGAAATATTCGAGTAACGAGTAAAACGCCTTGTCATTTAACGCAAATTGCGGTAGTCACAAGTGAATCGAAAACTGTGTTTTTTCTTTATCTATACGATGACTTTGTGTCAGGAAATTTGGACTGTAAATAATATCCAAAGCGCAAGAATCGTAGAACAAATTGGTACAAAAAACATGACTGGATTAAAGAAATCGACACAAGCACGAATTTGTTTGATTTATGACCGTATATTGAGAAAAAAGGTCGACAAACACGCATTTTAATTCCCTTATATTTACCCATGGCTATTGTTTTTGTTGACAAACAGCAAACACCCTCTGTAACTGTCCCAATACCCTCAATTTAGTCATTAAAAAACTACTTTTTGGTTAAGTTCATGTTTTACATCACATAATTACTTTCCACACTGAGTTTACATTTTATTTTGTACTCATAATACTTGTGTTGCATACAATTGTACCAATACATTTTATTGATTTTCTGTGGACTACAAACCATTGCTTAGAAAGCAAAATAAATTTGGTGTAGGTCTAGTCCAACTGAAGAGAGCATTTCTCTTCCCTTTGATGTATACTATAAATAGGTTTCTAAAGCGGCAATTACATGTATAACAGTGGTTGCCAATCAGGGATTTTTATTTAAGAGTTTAAAAAATAGTGTCAGATTCCTTATACAACATGTATATACATTATACAAGCTTGTTTTCCACTAGCATATACCCCGCGGTATGAAGAACTTGAGACAAGGGTTTCATATGAAATAAAATTTAAAAAATAAAATCCTCCCACCCGCCCCATGTTTTTCAAAAATTTGGATGAAAATCTACTAATTTATTTTATTTGGCCTAATGCATAACAAACAAATCAGAATTTAATCTTCAAACAACTGCTATTGAAATTTGAGAAGTCCATCATAATCTGACTGAATTTTTATGATTGTTTATTTTAAACTAAATTTACAAGACATTCTTATTTAGATAAAATCTGAAATAATTCATGTATATAGTGTTATTATGAAAAAAGGATTTTTTTCTATCAAATTTTTATTTTTTTCAGTCTTCTGTTTTCTTTTATGTCTACTTCATGGGTTATGCATTATTTCTCCTTCCTTTTATTCAAGACTTTCCTGTAAACTAATATTGTTTTCTTAATTAAAAATACTACCTATAATCTGTTATCTCTTATTTTTCTTCATACATAGTTTAACCGTGTTAACATGTAAATATATTAAGTCTGATCTTGTTATTGTCTATCTCTTATTATCAGGATTATTTATTAGCAAACAATTATGAATAACAGTTATTACTAACTAGAGTCAACCCAAATGTATTTTGCAACTTAATAGGATTAAAGATAAGTTACCATCGAAAATCTTTTTCAGCATAACTTTTACCTTTAAATTTTGACTCAGTCATATAGACAATTTGCAGAAATCTTATGATTAATTTGTTTCTGCAGGACAGCGACAGAAAATGGAATCACAGTAAATTATTATGTTTTTTTATGTTTGCTTCCTGTAACCATACACTAAAATATTGTCTGCAGTGATGCACATTTTGGAATTACTAAAAGTGAATTAAAGAAATTCTATCAAAATCAGGATTATTTTTTTTTAGATAACCAACATTTTATTTAGTGTTTGATTATCAATTTGCCATCTTTAATTTTGTCAGAATCTGGATTTATAAACTATTTGTAAATAGTAAAATCACAAAAATGCTGCACTCTGAGAAAAATTGAAAATAGAAAGTCGGTATAGTTTTGGTTTGTGCCCTTTGAACTTAAGGACGCTTAACTATGCAACAGAATATGCATGCTCGCAAATCCTTTCTGTGATTGGACAAAATGCTGTCATGGTGGGTGATTTAGTTGTGTTTGAAAAAAAGTCTCGTTAATTATATCGAGATGGAAAGCAAGTGAAAAACTATAAATATTTGAACTAGATCTTACAAAGATTTATATTTTTATTAAAATAATTGTTTCTCCAATAGCTCTTTGCATCCATGACTGCTGTTTATTTGGAACAATTATATAATTTTTAATGTAAACTTTGTTGTACGAACGTACATGACTTTTAGAACACATCTACGCATGTGAGATTTCCGCGGGGTACCACAAACAAAGAAAACGTTATTTAAATGGTAAATCACTAATTTAAATATAATCTAAATATACACAAAACAATTTGTAACGTTCTTTTGTTGGTAATTCATTGATTTTTAAATAGTTAGAGCATTGTTGTTCACAAGATGAAGGTAGTGAATGGGCGTTACCACCAAGGACAAATTGTGTCAAACTATGCAGGTTTTCAGTGCACTGCAACCGCCTTCTTGTAGTTACATTCAGATGGAGATTTAATTAAAGAGGTCCTGCATCATTAAGTCATTGTGTGCTTCTGAAGGTTATCGAAATGATAGTTTTAAACATATACTCAAATTTAAAAACGTCGGATATCTTTTTTAAAGATAGTTCTTGTTTTTATGTAAGATTTCATATACAAATTATGCTTAAGATTTAAACTTCTTGAAATTAGTTTATACAAAATAATAACGTAGAGTTGATATAAACAACAAGACTGTGATAGCCAATGTACCAGTGTATGAGTAACGGGTGATCATGTTTTTATAGGCAGAAGATGGTCTTACTCTCATAACTCCATTAAAAATTGTTCAATCGTGTGTAGAAAAGATCCACTCTTTAGCCCACCTTGCCTTAAAGGCCAAGTGACATGGTTAAATAGAATAAAAGGGTAAAATGCAAGTATTTCAGAATATTTTAAAGGCAAACATAGTTGTTAGTTTCTGTGTCATTTTGGTCTCGTGTGGAGAGTTGTCTCATTGGCAATCATAACACATCTTCTTTTTTATATGTTAAGAATGTTGAGCTCAATTTATGGTTCGTTTAAGTCAAAACTGTCAGATGACTTCTAAAGTTCTTATATGAGTTATTCCCCTTTATGTTTTTTTTTATTATTTTATTGGTCTTTGTTGAAGGTGAAGGTACGTGAGCAACACTGGTTCTTTAAGGCCACAAATTCTCTCCATATTTAGATAATAAAACTAAAATAATACAAACTAGGATCTTTACTAAAAGTAACATAAATTTTGAAATTTAGTGGCATCACTTTTGCCATTCTAGAATTCTGCCCCTTTACAAATTAAAAATTGCTGAATTTCTTTTCATTCTCTTATTAAAGTTTACCTTAACTAAGTGTTTTGAAACTTATTCACAATTCTTATTACTGTAAAACTCAGATCAAGTATGAATTTGAGTAACATCACTTTTACTGTTCTTGTGTTATTTCCCTTTTTGATGTTACATGCAAGTGGGGGCATAAACTTTGTCATATGGACACATTCACCATTTATTTTTAACGTACAATTGTGGGTTTTATTGGTATGGTTACCTGCACAAAAAAAGAATTGATTTTAATTTTGCTACTGTTTTCACAAGAAGACTTTCATTACTATTTATTCCACTTCACACACATTCCAATTTCTAATTCATCTTTTTCTTTTAAATTCTTAAATAGGTTATTTTATTTATAAAAGATACTAATTTTTTTTTTTTTTTTTTTTATTTCAAATGATATGAAATGAAATTCATCTTGTTTGAATCATTGGTTGTGGACATTTGTAACTTCAGTGGGAATATTATAGTTTTTAACGCTTATATCTTTGTTTTGTGTCTGATAGCTATTGATACATTTAAATATTCCATCTGCTGTGGATTCATTCATTTTCATTGGATACCAATTTTTGTTGAAATTTTAGAGTACAAATTAACCACGTATTTAAATATTCAACGAATTGCATATTTGCCATTAGTTTGTATGCAGATTTGGCAAAACCCTGAAACTAAATATCCACAAAAGTGTAAGTTCTCTGCAATCCATGAAAATTAGTACCCACGAAAATAAAAGATTCCACAGTATATTCTTTTTTCATAACGTAAAGAATATTATTTCTGATTATAACCTGCGGTTTAAAATCTATTGTTATCAGCTCAATGAAAATGATATTCGATACAACTATAAGCAATGTATATATAAATTCCAAGCTCTTATTACATGAAAGAAGAGCTAATTAAAATGATTGAAAATTAGTATTGTTACTCATCCCTTCCCTTGTTCAACAGATAAACAAATATTTGTCATTAACCTCAATGACTGACTGTTGGTTATATTTTCGTTGAACTTTTTGATTAAAACAAATAAGTGTATTTTTCATTCTTTTTTTAGCAATATTACCATGGTTATTATTGAGGGATGCTATGTATTCAATAAATTCTCTAATATCATAAAAGACATGTTTCTGTAAGTACAGATCTTCTTTTCAGTAATTTGAATGTTGTTGATCTAAGTGAATTACATGTACCCAAACAATCTAGAGAAAGTTTGAAACACTGTTGTAAAGTTCTGTTTGTTCTTTTGTTTTATCATGTTTATTTTTTTATATTACAGACAATGAATAAAGACGATGCAAAGACAGAATCATTCTAACTGTGATAGGTAGCATCTTTACAGCTCATAAAATACAACTATAAATACATTTATAATATTGAATTCCATTTATGTGTGTACTGCTTTTGTTTATGAAGAGAACATATTTTTGAGGTTGCCAGTTTATAACAAGTGTATATGATTGTGTATTGTGAGTGAGCGGTACATCACATATAGTTTGTTGTATATCTATCACACATCATTGTTATTTCACATAAGGAAACATATGACATAGTAATACATTTCTGACATTGTTACATATTCTGACATACATTGACATAGTAATAAATCTGTGACCTGGTGAACTAAATTTGACAAAGTTATTTATTTTTAATAGAACAAAAGAAATATGAAAACCTGACAAAAAACTTGCTAGTAATTTAGAGTGATCAGTTTGTTAGATAATCAAACCAATCGAATTCAAATAACCAGATGCCACTTAGTTTTGTTTGAAAAATGGTAGCAATATGGTAGCACAAGACATCCATGAATCTTTGATTTTAACTAAAAGCATAATTAAGGTTTTGCATAATTTAGAATCTGAATATTAAATTATTTTTTCAATTACTAGCTAGAATACATTCTTTTTTATAAACCTACATAAATAAGTTGGTATTTGGAATTGAATGAAAAAACAGTGGAACTGTATCTATCAGACACAATGATATAATTACTTACATTATTTATATATAAGTATCTCTACAAACTACATTTTTGTTTTTTGACATTATATTAAAAAGATGATAGTAAAGGTAGAAGGTTTTTACTGTTTCACAAACATTTCATATTTCATTGTTGATTATGAGTTACATGTATTTAAATGCACTGAAATGGTTTTGCATTTCTTTGCAATATACATGATATATGCATTAAAACTGTTGCTGTTACAATTTTCAATTTGTTCTCTATTTGTTTTATAGATTCATAAATCATAATATATATTTCACATCTTTTATAGTAAATGTGGATATTGTGATTATTCCTATTTTTGGTTGTGATAAATGGAGGGTATTTGTAATTATCATTTTGTTTTTTGAGATAACAATATTTTCAATTCTCCGTCCAGTTCATATTTAAAAAAAAAATTATTCTTAAGAATGTATGCTATGTTAAAATCTTGAAAGATTTTGTACACATTTTATGTTGAAGTATAAATGGAAGTTGACTTTAGTTCCTTTGCAATATTTCTCTTCCTATTTTTGTCTCCCTTTTGTGTTAATGATGCAAAATTTCTATCAAGACTTGTCAGTATTAGATAACAATTTGCCCATATTTTCCCTTTCAAATGATAAGTTATACATTCATTTTTCTATAAGATTCCACAATAACAAGTAAGAAAGGCAAATATCTTTGTATATGCCAGAATAGACTTTGTGATCACACCCAGCCAATATTGATTGACCTATTTCAAATATTAGATTGTTTTTACGGACAAATTTAGAAAGCTAAAATGGTGAATGGTTTTAATTCCTTATGTCAACATACCTTCATTGTCCATAGTTGCCGTCCATTTTTAATATATCCCTGATCTGTGTTTACAATATTTTTCTTGTAGTATGTATATATTTTGTATTTATTGTTTGTTGTTGTGCTTGTTTTTGTACTATTTCACATGAAGGGAATATTGCCATGTGTTTTGCTTATTTCTTTTAATGCTATACATTCATGTATTATATACATGTAAAGTGATTGCTTGATTTAAAAATTGCTAATGTTTTGATCCTTTCTTCAACTTTTTTCTATGTGTTCAGCAGAATATTTCTTAAAGGAATACAAAAATTTCAGAAAAAATATTTATAATTGAAATTGGAAAATGTCAAAGTAAAGGCAAGCTTGAAATGATGTCTCTATTGTATTTCTCCCAGTTACATATCTGAGTACTTTGCATTCAATGCAATGAATAATTCTAATAATAATTCATAAATTTCTTAAACATGTTATTATGAAATGTGTAAAAAGATTTTAAATCACAGGTAAATAATAAAATCACAAAATAAATACATATTTGTTTTTATTTTAAGTCCACCATCAGTGACATCAACTCATTCCCCAGCGGTTGTAAACACTTATTAAAGATACAAGGCGTATCATATCATTTACCAGACATGTGTCTCGTCTTAATAAACCACATCATTGGTACTTGAATCAAAAAGACCAAATGAAATATAAGTTGAAGATGCTTGCAAAACTGAAGGGTTTAGTTCAAGGAAGTAAGCTATATAGGTAAACGTAACAAAACGTTTTCTTATTTCATTTTTAAAGAAAAACACTTATTTAAATCTTTCGTTACAAATAAAGGAACAAGGAGGCAAAGAGAGAAGCACAGTTTGTTCCAATAGGAATGTCTTCTGATTGTTGAAAGCACATACATAAAACATATAACATGTATAAGTTACAAGTATGTTGTTATCTAAATAAATCAAGAATATTAATAAGGTCCTTTTCAGAGGGTGTTTTAAATGCAAATGAATATTTTTTTACAGTAATCTAATTTGAGATTTACACTTGCAAATGATTCCTTTGTAAATCATAAATCAGAGGTTCAGCTAGCTATAAAACCAGGTTTAATCTTCATAAGAAAATGCCTAGACCAATTCAGGAATGACAGTTGTTATCCATTTGCTTGATTTGTTTAAGCTTTGATTTTGCAATTTGATTAGGGACTTATTGTCTTGAATTTTCCAAGGAGTGTATTGATATCAAATCATTCCCACTTTTTTTCACATACTTACACTCAAATTATTCCCGAAGTCAAGTAAAAGTACTGATACAGTACTTGTATGGTTGATAACTGTCATTTTTTTTTAAAAATATTTACCTTCAAAGGTGTGGGTAATAATTAAAATCACATCGCCTTAGATATCAATCTTAATTCACCACACTTAACATCTTGTAATTACATAATTGAATAGACACTTAATTACAACGCTCTTGACCTCAATAGGTCTCAAAATCGTTATATGTGGTGGAAGATACAAAGGGGATATTCAAACTCATACGTCCAAGATAAAATTAATGGTACCAATTTTCTTGCATCAGATGCGCATTTCGACAATACATGTCTCTTCAGTGATGCTCGTGGCCAAAATATTTAAAATCCAAAGCTTATATAAAAGATGAAGAGCTATAACCCAAAAGGTCCAAACAGTATAGCCAAATCCGTGAAAGGAATCAGAGCTTTGCATGAGGGAGATACATGACAATGTCATGACAATTAAAGAAAGAAAAGAAAAACGACAAAAAAATACAAAACACAACGTAGAAAGACAATAACACACGACTCCAACATACTATTTTAAACTATCTAATTGGGTCCATGTAAGCAGCAACCCTAAATCAACGAAAAAGATGATATGAAGGATAAACCCTACCTATATATTATTTTCGAACCTCGAAGTGTGAAAAAAAGTATAAGAGAAATCCGAACTCCAATGTAAATTAAAAGAAGGGCAAAGTCCCTAAAATCGGACAACATCAAACTTTATCAATAAACGGAACGAGTGAAAAGCAAATGGTATATTCTCTTCTTGATAAATGCATTTCCATCACGAGTTGGTTGACCGTTATGGAATAACCGTATCACAAATGATATCGGACATGTTCCTTACGTCGTATCTGCAATCCCCTTCCCTTTCCTGAATGTGACCTACCGAATAAGACTATTTACCGGATTTGTTATCACATAAGCAACACGACGGGTACCGCATGTGGAGCAGGATCTGCTTACCCTTCCGGAGCACCTGAGATCACCCCTAGTTTTTTGGTGGGGTTCGTGTTGTTTATTCTTTAGTTTTCTATGTTGTGTCGTGTGTGCTGTTGTTTGTTTGTCTTTTTCATTTTTAGCCGTGGCGTTGTCAGTTTATTTTAGATTTATGAGTTTGACTGTCCCTTTGGTATCTTTCGTCCCTCTTTCAAAAGAAAATGGTGGCTTAAACCTGATTTAAAAGCGAACTTGTCTGACAGTTGAAAGGACTTAAAAATGATTAACACCAGTCAGTGATTAAGTGCTTTACGCTTCTTTGAGACTTTTCCCATTTAATTCCTTCTTGAAACACAACTAACTAGTAAATCAAATAATAATACTTATCTGGTACAATTTGGCATTTAGATGCACATACGTGATGATGAATTACAAGTGATCAATTGTGACTGCATGAAATTAATAAATTACGTTTAAATAAGTAACGTTTATTTGTGCTCAGTCTGAATTAGGCATACAGAATGACCTGTGTTTATGCACCAATTTAACTTCATCTGACATAAACACTTAGTTACGTGTTATAGTGTTCTTTGATTTGTCTTTGTGACTTATTAACCTTCACTGCTTAGTCCATTTTTGGGGATAATCTTTTGGCATAGGTCGGTGCTTGTGGATCCAGTCAATGTGTTGTGTGTGCTGTGGTCGTGTTTTGTATTGTTGTCTTTCATTTTTGCTTATGTGCTTTGTCTGTATAGAAATGCGAAGATGTGGTATGGGTGCCAATGAGATATGTCATTTTTCTTTTCTTTGTTGACATGTTAATTTTTTTAATGGTGATTAAGATTATAACACAATTTTGGCTGCTGTACCCCTATTTTTGACATTTTTACCTGTTATATTTTTTTTAAAAGACAGAATATGGAGAGCGAGAAGATAATAGGATGCATGGCAGTTGAATACCACAATACAAATTAACTAGATACAATGCCCCGTTAAAAATACAAATACACAAATTTCAAAACGACACACAGTAAATGAGAAAAATTAGAAAAACGACCAAGAAAACATTTGTTAACTATAACAATGGTATAAAGCTCTATATCTAAATGAATTATGCTAGAAAGAAATCAACAAAGGAACCAATGAACTCTGCCATCACTTAATTGATCAGAATAACATAGTGTCTATTATACAGAACATAATAATCCTAATCCAATAAACAGTGTTAATAGTGTTACGATGGAATTTACCCCTCTGATTCACACCATTGATAAATATATCGGATACTAATAGATTTTTAAAAGAGGTTAATGACTTGATTAAGGTTAAACTATAGGTTGTATTTAATGGGAATTTAATGATCAGTATAATAAGTACTTTTATTTATTGGAATTCATGAAATGCAGTTTTACTACTTTGTATGTTTGTAAATTATGATGTTTTGTCTAGTACGTGGTCTATCTTGATTGCCAAAAGAGAAAAAAAAGTAATATAGCAAAAGTACTGAACGCCGAGTAAAATTCAATACGGAAAGTCTTTAATCAAATTGCAAAAGTCCAAAGACATCAAACGAATGGATAACAACTGTAGCATTCGTGCCTTGGTTCAGGCATTTTCTTTTGTAGAAAAAATTACTATTAACTATAACACATTTTGTGTTGGCGTCTTTGTTAGATTTCTTTGTAAGTTTGTTTGAATTTTTTAGACAGTTGTGATGAATTGTTACACAAATGTGCTGCTGAGACCTAATTATTGTCACACTAACCTATCATGACTGTTTGTTAATATAACGGAACTGTAGACAACTGACATACAAGTGGGAGGGTAAGTGGTTCAGATTATTACACTGTTCACTGCTGTACCCCTATTTGTGACATTCGTACGTTTTATATCTGTTCGTTTTGTTCACACATTATTGTTAATATAATGTAATGTTCTGCTACTGTCATACACGTAAGAGGTTTAGTTTGCTATTAACCCGCCATTAAACTTGTTTTAATCATATATTGTCTACATAAGGAAATGCCTGTACCAATCAGGAATATGACATTTCTTTGATGTGTTTGAACTTTCGATTTAGTCATTTGAAAAGGGACTTTCCAAAACGTTTAGATAAGGGTACAAGAACCCCAATATCCCTGTCACATACTGATGTAATGGACACTGTATAAACCATTCTGAAATAGTCTTTTTGGTCTTTTGTGGATAGTTGTCTCATTGGCAATCATACCACATCTTCTTTTTTATATTTGCCTGTTAAAGTGTTTCTGTTACGCTTTTTTTTTAATATCAGTTGTTTCACTTTTCATTTGGCTTTGCAAATCTTTTATCCTGAATATAAATGGTGACTTAATAGATACCAGTATCATACGTTCATATTGCACAATGAGGAATTGGAATGAGTGACAAGTGTGACTCCTTTGTATCAATTTGGTGATTTATTCATTGGCTGTCGTCATACTGACGTCAGTATAACATATATAATACATGTTGCTTGTTATTCATTAAAAGATCCCGAAAGCAAAATACAACTGATCAGTACTGATTAATTATGTTTTCTTTTTTTTTGTATTTGAAGGTCCAAAAAGTAGCATGTACAAAGTGTTTGTAGATCAGCAAACTAAGCATTTTAGAGAACTAAAATAATACAGTTTATTCATATATATAAATATATTTAATGCCATTGTATAAATAAGATTAGAAACAGATTTAACATAAGTAGATACGATTTGAGGTAGCTCCCTGTATCGTGAATATAATGCATAATATTGCCACCATTTCCCTGAAGGTTTGAGCTATCGACGTTAACATTGCAGCTTCTACTAAAAGTAGTATTTCTATACGTTCTATCAATGGGGTACAACAAAGAGTCAAAATCTGAACTGAAGGTAATACGAACAGGTGTGACATTGTCATCCGAATTTGTAACAAACCACAGTGCTTCTATATATCGTATATCAAATGATGTCTCAGTTATAGGGTACAGTTTCATCTTACCGAATCTCCCATATCGCAGAATTAATTGCGAGTTTTGTTTTTGTATTTTCATCATGCCGAAAGCTGGGTTGCAGTAAAATCCTACGTAATCATCTTGTTGTGTTGAAATGTTCCAGAGAGGTTCGGGTATCATTTCGTCAAGTGGATATTCAACGGGATTCTTCTTAATCCAAGGTTCTGGGTATGAACACGCTGTTGTATCATTTAACCAGGGATCAAGACCCAGCAACATATCAGCAGACCTACTCAATATTGTTTTGATTGCGTCACTGTTCCCGTTAGATTTGGAACCAGTCATTGAAGCATATATGCCAACTTTCTTATCTGGAAACAACCAAAGGAGTGACGAATAACCAACAATACCACCAGAGTGCCACAGTCTTTTGTAACCTGAATTGAAATTAATAAATTATCAAATAAAAAACTCAATCAGGCAATATTTGCTTTAGCCTTTTGAATTTCATATACTTGTATTTATTTTGTATTTGGTTTTTTCTTTTGAACTTTTTGTCGCGAGCGTACCAGGTGTGGTGAATTTAAGGAACGTGAGTATAATCGCGAAAAATCGGACGGATATGTTTTAATCATTGATTCGGTAGTCCTGCTGGGTCCTTAGATGGTACCTTGGTGTACTGTCCACATAGGAGCTTATGCATCATTAGTTTATGCTCAGTACTGACCTGAGTTAAATGATTATGTTTGTTCCAATTTCAAGCTTAGGTATAAATGGAATAACAAAACTCGCAGAGCATTGAGTGAACTTGATGATAGTGGTTTCAAAACTCGTTTTGTAGACATGAAAATCGTTACCATACGTTTGTACTGTAATTACAATCGAGTTTCGGGGATTCCACCTATCCGGGAAGTGTATTAACAATATTTTCGCACTCAGTAGAAAAACTAATTAGTATTCTTGAAACAATATAATCTTAGCTGAAAAAAAGAATAAACATTACATTCAGATATTAATCTTTAGTTGTATGTTCTATAAATGTAAACATAATTGAATCATACCTCGGTACACTGATGATAACCACCCCATATTGTAAGAGATAACAGCATCAGATATTGGGAATCTGGGTTTATACAAGTTGCCAAATAATGGAGTTGCCATCTGACCCCGATATGTTTCTTTTAATGTTGCATTGTCCACTAGATTATGTCCACTTGAATCCTTGCCTGTATTAAGATGCAACAAAATCCATTCTCCCATGTCTTTTGGGGTGGAATATATAGAACCTGCTGGACCCGAGGGTGATGAAGTACTAAAATATAACACATTAAAGATAAAAACAAATATAGAACCGGTGGGATCGAATAGAATAATGTCGAATGATAAGTAAAACAACATAACCAGTATGATAAATAAAATATAGAGACCAATTTGGCTCTGAAGGTGATGATGCACTGCATAAATAAATAAATCACAATGCAGACAACATTGCTATTTCAGAATCCTTCTGGTTTGAAGTCGTCCGTCTTACTCAAATTAAAAAAACAAAACAAAATTTGAAGCACATCTCACGTTCACACGGGTATATGTGATGCTATCCTATCACTCAATAAACCATATATCAGAGAGGTCTTGCATAAAATATATCCCGGTAAACTTAAAATTAGGGATGCTACAGAAAAAAGATCTGTCTCATAGTTTTCTATGTTGTGTCGTATGTAGTATTATTTATCTGTTTTGTTTTCTTTCTTAGCCATCGCATTGCCAGTTTATTTTTCGATCTTTGAGTTTGGCTGTCCCTCTGGTATATTTCGCCCTCCTTGATCGTCTTCTTGATATTGACACAGATTGACGACGTGTTTTGCTGTTCATGCAACTCTAATAGTTGTTATACATTGATAACACTTACTATAATAACTCTTCTTTTAATTTAACAGGAGTCTCCTTTATGTACGAATATCCTAAGGCAAATTCATGAAACGAGGAAATGTGATCAACAAACCCACTATTTTTCATACATAATGGGTTAAACAAATATTCCTGGACAAGATGCTCCCACGAACGTCCTGTTATTTTCTCTGCCACATAACCAGCAAGAGCATAGAAGTAATTGCTGTATATAAACTTCGTTCTGATTGGTGCTACTGGCGGTTGATACTGTATATTTCTGAAAAAATAGTATTAATAGTCAATGTTACATAGTGATGATATTTCTATACAGAACGGCTCTCAATACCCTTCATGTAATGTAACATTGCATTTTAATGTTTCTGTTGCGTTGTTCTCCTCTTATAGCTGACGTGTTTCCTCAGTTTTAGTTTGTAGCCCGGATTGGTTTTTTCCCAATCGATTTATAAATTTCGAACAGCAGTTTATTTCGTTTGCCTTTATCTTTCATTTATGTAGTGTAAAAGATGTATTGTAATATAATTTCAAATGTTTATACATTGCTGTACAAGCTATCTTGCCATTGACCTTCTTTTAACGCTTGATTAAGTTAACTGCCAATAATTCACCAGCTAGTTTTGTTTTAGCACATTTGTTGTTTACCTCAACTTACTATTAAACACTAGCTATCCTCTTTGGCACAAAGATGCAAATAATTAAATCGGACTGACCTAAATTCAATTAGATTCGATTAGGAGATTTAAATCCCTAACACATTTCCGATTGTCCCTGCATACACATTGATATTGTTAAGAACAAAGTTTTCTATTCTCATATTATGCATATCTTTTCTTTTTTACCTATTTCAGTTGCCTCTGCATTGTCGCTCTTTTTAAAGTGATTTTTTTCATTCCCACGCTTAATTCTTCTTTCTTTCATAGTTAGGTTTTGAGAGTTTTAGTTTATCAATTCCCACACCAAAGTATGTATTTATATTGAGTATAATGAAAAGAACTGTTGATAATTCATATACAGATAGTGAAGTATTACGGAAGCCGGTTATCCACGTCCACATGTATTTGTTATATTTGTATTTTTATCCATCTGATTAGTAAAGCCTTTTTCAACTGATTTTTATACTTCGTTCTTATGTTGTACGGTAACACCACTGTCCCAGGTTAGGGGAAGAGTTGGGATCCCGCTAACATGTTTATTTCCGCCATGGTATGTATGTGCCTGTCCCAAGTCAGGACCCTGTAATTCAGTGGTTGTCGTTTGTTTATGTGTTACATATTTGTGTTTCGTTAATTTTTTGTACATAAATTAAGCCGTTAGTTTTCTCGTTTGAATTGTTTTACATTGTCATTTCGAGGACTGTAATAGTTGACTATGCGCTATGGGCTTTGCTAATTGTTGAAGGCCGTACGGTGACTTTTAGCTGTTAATTTGTCATTTGGTCTCTTGTGGAGAGCTGTCTCATTGGCAATCATACCACATCTTCTTTTTTTTAATATTGACCTTCTTTTAACGTTTGATATAGTTAACAATCAATAATTCACCAGCTAGATATGTTTACGCACATATTTATATTCCTCAACCTACTATTCAACACTGTCCTCTTTGGCACAAAGCTGGGAGGAGTCTAAACCGACTGACTTACATTCAATTACATTCGATCGCGTATGCCAGATTCTAAATCCCTAACATATCTCCGATTGTCTCTACATACACATTGATATTGGTAAGAATGTCTATTCTTACAATACGGACATCTTTTCTTTTTTACCTTGAACTCTGCATTGTCGCTCTATTTAAATTGATTTCCCTTCCTCTACCTTACTTACTCATTCTTTTCCCACAGCAAGTATGTATTCTTATTGAGTATAATGAAAAGAACCGTTGATATTCCATATACATGTATTGATATATAACGGTAGCCGGTTATCCCCACAGCGAAAACAAAGTGCGTACTTTCTGTTTTTATACTATAGCCCTAACAGGCTTCAATTAAATACTCTTAAAGTAGTATTGAAATAAAAAATAAGGTTGAAGATCTTACTTAATGAACTCTTCTCTGGATGTATTTTCAGGAAAGCCAACCAGTAAAGGTTCAAAGTATCCGGGAACTCCTACTTTGTGTCCCAAGAGATCTCGAAGATTGATGTTGTCTGTTCTGACATCGTCAAATAATCTAAAGTCATTCCCCAAAATATCTTTTATTGGTGTATCCCAGTTGTATCTGAAATAACATTAAATAGTTATAAATTTATATATTTTTTCCATATACATTTGCAATGTGTAAGTGGAAGAAAAGTGATGGATAGCGCTGCAAAGATAATAAGAAATATACACAATCTACCAGAGTTTTAAAATTATGGTTGTTTAAAAAGTGAGAAATATATTTAAGGCTGGCAAAAGAGAGGCGAAAGATTCCTAAAGGGACATTTAAACTCATGCGTTGAAATGAACTGACAACACAATGCCTAGAAACAACATCAAAAACAGGGGTAATCTTAAGTGCTCCGGAAGGTTATAAAATGTAAACACACTTCAAAGGACGACAGTCTATAGGATTCGTACGCTTTCAATATTCACTAATTACTAAATATCTTATCCTTTGGCCTACGTTTTACTTAAAAATCTTATGACTAAAGTTGATCGAAAGTATATAGAACTGTTCTTGATTTACGGCCCTTTTTTGTAGGATTGTTGGAATTTTGTATTTTCGACAGACGCGCATTTTTCTACAAAAAACTCATCAGAGACGCTCGAATCAATAATGTTAAAAAGACCAAATAAAGTACGAAGTTGAAGAGCAGTGAGGACCAAAAATTTACTAAAAGTTAAAAAACAAAAATAAATAAATGTGTACATACAAAAGTTTAACTGTACCAAGTAAGGAAAATGGCCATTGTTATATTATTGTTCGTTTCTGTATGTGTTACATTTTAATGTTGTGTTTCTGTTGTGTCGTTGTTCTCCTCTTATATTTGATGCGTTTCCCTCAGTTTTAGTTTGTAACCCGGATTTGTTTTTTCTCTCTCTCGATTTATGAGTTTCGAACAGCGGTATACTACTGTTGCCTTTATTTAACGAAACTAAAAAACTCAAAGGGAAAGGCTATAAAAACTGACAAAACCAAGGAATGGAATGAGTGGAAAAAAGTATGCCGAAGAAAATGGTTGGTGCAACATGGTTTAATAATTTAATTTTGGATGTAACGCGTCTTCTGATTGGCTGACGTTATTTTGTTATGAGCCCATAGACATAATTTAGTCATGTGACCGTGACGTCATCAACGTTTTTTCATGGTTTTCTACGGTTCACAATGGAATTTAGAATTAAATTATAAGAAATGACTGTACTATTTTTTCTGTCTATTCGAAATAACATAAAAAAAAGGTGGTGCACACTGTTAAATAACCCGCTACGTTTTTATGTTATTTCTTCATAGACAGAAAAAATATTACAGTCATTCCTTAAATAGATAACTGAAAATAAAAATAAAATAAAAATATGAACTCCGAGGAAAATTTAAAAACAGAAAGTCCCTAATCAAATAGCAAAAATCAAAGGCTGAAATACATAAAACGAATGGTGAACAACTATAATATTCTTGACAGGTATTTTCTTAGGTACAAAATGGTGGATTAGACCTGGTTTTAAAGCTAGCTTATCCTCTCACGTTTATGTTACCAGTTTATTTTCGATTTATGAGTTTGACTGTCCCTCTGGTATCTTTCGTCCCTCTTTTGTATGTCAGTCGCATACAATTTTATTATATTGACCACAATTTATGAACAAAACGAACTGACATAATAGGTTAAAATATCAAAAATGGGGTACGTCAGTCAACATTGCGTTGAATATGAATCATTAAACTTCCCACTTGTATGTCAGTTGTCTACAGCTATATTAACAAACAGACATCTTAGGTTAGTGTGACAATAATTAGGATTCAGAAGCCAGAATTATGAAAACATACATCACAACTGTCAAAAAAAATCAAACAAAATTACAAATAAATCTAACGAAGACGCCAACACAAAATGTGTTGTAGTTGATAGTAAATTTGACTATCAAGATAAACCACTTAGCCAAAACATCCTAATTTACAAACATAAAAATTAGTAAAACGGCATTTCACGAACTCCAATAAATAAAAATACTTATTATACTGATCATTAAATTCCTATTAAATACAATCTATAGTTTAACCTTAATCGAGTCATTAACCTCTTTTAGAAATCTATTAGTATCAGATATACTTATCAATGGTGTGCATCAGTAGGCGGAATCGATAAGTATCAGGTATCATTTCCTATCATGATTGTCTTGATAGAGGGTTGTTGCTCACAGGGAAGCTATTAAATCAAGTGTTCCAAATAGTGAAGTTAAAATAATCTCTTCGTAAATTTTACGGACGCCATAACGAGTTGGTTGACGATTATGGAATAACCGTTTCACAAATGATATCGGATATGTTCCTTACGTCGTAACTACAATCCCCTTCCCTTTCATAAATGTGACCTACCGAATTAGACTATTACCGGATTTGTTATCTCATAAGCAACACGACGGGTGCCACATGTGGAGCAGGATCTGCTTACCCTTCCGGAGCACCTAAGATCACTCCTAGTTTTTGGTGGGTTCGTGTTGTTTATTCTTTAGTTTTCGATGTTGTGTCATGTGTACTATTGTTTGTCTGTTTGTCCTTTTCATTTTAAGCCATGACGTTGTCAGTTTATTTTCGATTTATGAGTTTGACTGTCCCTCTGGTATCTTTCGTTCCTGTTTTTTTCAACTTATTAATGGTGTGTATCAGAGGGGTAAATGCCACCGTAATTATTAACACTGTTTATTGGATTAGGATTGTTATGCTTTGTATTATAGACACCATGCTATTCTTATAGTGATGGTAGAGTTCATTGGTTGATTTGCTGATTTCCACAGTAAAATGCATTTGATGTATTAAGCTGATTATAGTTGACAAAATTTTTCTTGATTTTTTGTCTTCGTCACTTTTTTGAAGGGGCATTGTATTGCCTTGTTCGTGTGTCTAATGGTATTCAATTGCAATGAATCTTATGGTCTTTTAGGTCTTTACACTGTTGTTTATTTTTATTGGAATAGTTTTCGTTGTTGGGGATTTGCGTCAATAATCGCGCATTAAATGGGATTTAATAGAAACAGGTTGAGAACATTCGTTATTTCGGGAGAGAAGTATTTTAAAACAAAAAGGTTTGAAATGTTAAATACCGATACATATTGCATTATATATATTTGTAAGCTCTTTAATATTTTATAAAATGTCTTTAAAATTATACAGAACAGATATGTCTTTAATCTTTACAGTAATTAATTATTCAACTAAAATTCAAACATCTAAAGCAAACATATGAGAAAACGGTACATTGAATTTATGATTTAACTTATTTGTGAATGAGTGAATAAAGGTAGATATTGAATGTTCCTATATGAGAACTGTGAATGAGTGAATAAAGGTAGATATTGAATGTTCATATATGAGAACTGTGAATGAGTGAATAAAGGTAGATATTGAATGTTCCTATATGAGAACTGTGAATGAGTGAATAAAGGTAGATATTGAATGTTCCTATATGAGAACTGTGAATGAGTGAATAAAGGTAGATATTGAATGTTCCTATATGAGAACTGTGAATGAGTGAATAAAGGTAGATATTGAATGTTCCTATATGAGAACTGTGAATGAGTGAATAAAGGTAGATATTGAATGTTCATATATGAGAACTGTGAATGAGTGAATAAAGGTAGATATTGAATGTTCATATATGAGAACTGTGAATGAGTGAATAAAGGTAGATATTGAATGTTCATATATGAGAACTGTGAATGAGTGAATAAAGGTAGATATTGAATGTTCATATATGAGAACTGTGAATGAGTGAATAAAGGTAGATATTGAATGTTCCTATATGAGAACTGTGAATGAGTGAATAAAGGTAGATATTGAATGTTCCTATATGAGAACTGTGAATGAGTGAATAAAGGTAGATATTGAATGTTCATATATGAGAACTGTGAATGAGTGAATAAAGGTAGATATTGAATGTTCATATATGAGAACTGTGAATGAGTGAATAAAGGTAGATATTGAATGAGTGAATAAAGGTAGATATTGAATGTTCATATATGAGAACTGTGAATGAGTGAATAAAGGTAGATATTGAATGAGTGAATAAAGGTAGATATTGAATGAGTGAATAAAGGTAGATATTGAATGTTCATACATGAGAACAATAGACAGAAAAAAGAGCAATCTTTCATTTATCTTCTTTATTTATCTAAATAAATTTGTAAAAAAATATTTCAAAGCAACATTTTTACATTTGCTCCAAAAACAACCAGTTTTCATTAACATTGCATATATAACACATACTTAAACGATAAACGGCTTTTATATCGGAACAGCGACGCATAAAATATTATCATTCTTTCGACGAGACGACTTTTAATTCAAAGCTATATAAACATCTATTTTACGGTTACAATATGCAACACTGTGAATGGAGCTGTAGTTAATACTAAAAAGTATAAATTCTATGAATGGATACATCGCCCCCAATAGATCCGGACGCGTTAAACATGGCAATTACTATCTTACAAGGAAACCAGAAAAGAAAAATTAATCAGTAAATTAGTTTGAAAATGAAAATGGTAATATTGGTTTTCAAAGGAAGCATTTGTCTGTTTTTTTCTGGTATATTTTTTATCAATAAATGTCAAATAAAGATGTTTTGAAGGAAGTCAAGATTCAATTTGGTTTGCCGAAGGAGTGTTCATACTTTTAAATATCATTCTTTTGAACAGAGAAAAAAATTGATAATGAGTATGTTCGTTTCAAGACAATTTTGTCTGTTATATGATCTTTTCTCCGATATTCCAGGTTGAAAATAATGAGAGAGAGAGAGATTAAGAATGAACAGGAGCTATGAGCATTAGTTGTACAGGTGGGAGGTTAAGCTGGTTATGAAACCAGGTTTAACCAATGATTTTCTTGAGAAAATGACTGCATTAAGTGAGGAATACGACAGTCATTTTCCAATCATTCTGTTGGTTGATATAGTCGATCATCTGACTTTGTCAGGTTTTACGGACTTCTTGTTTTGAGGAGTTTGGAATGGTTAATCTATTGACTTTACATGAGCATCTAAAGAAGAAATTTTTTGGTTTTGTCTTGGACATATCACAAAGTTATATAACTTTTAAGAAATCTATAACATTCAATAATAAATTTACCCAATGAAACTAAAACTATTTGAAAATAATATATATGTTTTTTTTTAAAGATATAGTATTATCTGATTTGTTTATCCTTTATCCAGTAAAAATGTCCGAATAGTATGGAAGTGAACTAACTTCCTTCAGATGAGTATACAAGGCACACAGAAAGGGTTGCGACAAAAAGTCAATTCGTATATATGTGTTCATCAGGTTTGCAGTTCCATTCCTTTCGTGGAATTTTTCATGTAAACATAAAAATTGAAACGGTTATATAGATATAAGAAGACGTGGTATTAATTAGTGCCAATCACAATTTGTATTAGTAAGCCATTATAGGTCAAAGTACTGTCTTTAACACGGAGCCTTGGCTCACACCGAACAAAAAGCGTTAAAGGGGCCCCAAAATGACTAGTGTAAAATCATTCAAACAGGAAAACCAAAGTTATAATCTATATAAAAAGAATGGGAAACTAATAACAATTCTGAACCACATCAACAAACAACAACCACTGAACATCAGGTTCCTGATTTAGGACAGGTGCAAACAAATGCAGCGGGATTGCACATTTTAATAGGTACCAACCTTCACCCTTTCCGAAACCAATAGTTTAACATCACAACATAGAAAGACGCACTATAAAATATCAATCAAAATGTCTTACCTCATTCAAAAGACATATTAACAGAAACAAGTAAATACACACTGAACTAATACAATTGATCTATGACACAATGTTAATACAAAATCAATAAAATAAGGGGTTGAGATGTTAAACAAATTTAGAAATACAACCATAACTTTGAACAAAATGCCACCAAATAGAATAATGTACACAGGTAAAAGAAAATAATAGTGTTGTTAGGTATACAGTAATGAAGAATGGAGAATTGAAATATTTTTTACAAAATAAATAGTTTTGTTGTTCATAGTACGAGAACAGGAGTGAAAATGTAAAGGCATATCAATCACTTATCAAAGCTGGTAAATTTTAAAAATAGAGAGACGAGATATAACACTAAATAAGTAAACATCTGTTTGTTTAATAGTGATTAAGATAATAACACACCGTTGACTGCTGTGTCCCTATTTTTGACATTTTTAACTACTATGTCTGTAAGTTTGTTTAAACATCGTTGAACTAGTAAATATACTGGAATTTTATACGTTTGCCATACAAATGAGAGGTTTAGCTAGCTATAAAACAAGGTTTAATCCACCTTTTTCACCGTCGTCAAGAAAATGCCTGTACCAAGTCAGGAATATGACAGTTGTTGTTCATTCGTTTGATGTGTTGGAGCTTATGATTTTGCCATTTGATTAGGGACTTTCCGTATTGAATTTTCCTCGGAGTTCAGTATTTTTGTGATTTTACTTTTAAAATAACAAAACGCATTACAAATTGTATCAACAGGTCAAATTAACACAAAAGTATGATTTGAGAGTACTCGGAATTACCGAAAGATAGTTAAAAGTAAAAAAGCAATTGATAATAGAAAATCATGCATCACAGATCATCACAGACTATTTTTTTTTATTGTTTTATGTATCAAAAAGAAGATCATATCATTGTCGAACCATATTAACGTTTTTTTTTTTAAATTAAGAACGGCTAACATCAAAAGTGAAACTTCACTGAATTTATTTTGGAAGGAGTGAAAGCTTTGAACCATTACATGTGGAAATTACGCATTTGAATTTATATGTAAGCAGTAATAGCGTCACACCTTAATATTCGATCAAATCATATTACAGATGGGATGGCTAAAACATAGCCACAATAATAACAAAACAAAATTATATACTCTTGTAGGATCAAATGATTTCAGATAAAACAGAAAGCAGAGTGTAGATCATACGATATAAGCATTCTTGACGTAGTCTCTTCCGTAGGTAAGCTGTCTCAATGGTAATCATACCTCATCTCATTTTTTATCAAAGTATTTCATCTGATGGTAATGATTGTTATGAATCATTTATACTTCTATTCCAAAAGATAACTTAGGTATATAACAACCTGGAAAGTAACTGCCCGAAAGAACCATGCCGTCAATGTCACTATGTTCTGAGTGTGCAAATATACAGCAACATCCTTTTGGTATGATAATTTTGAATCCAATTTTCTTTTCGAAGAATCCCAACTCTAGCTAAACTCGAACAATACATTACAAAAATTCATTCAGGTATCCTTGATGTCGTATTGCAAAGAACATGCTGGGAACATTTTTGTCACAATCCACAAATTGTCACTTTTTAGGTGACATTCAAAATTTTCTTCCCTTAATCCAAGTGAACCAAACTTGGAGATTATTTGGTTGACACACACATACTATTGACAATAAACATAAAACATTTCACAAACGTTCAAGCATTGACTTTCATTGACAGGTCTTCAATAACTCCTTGATATCAAATAAAATGGAGAAGATTTCAAGATGGCAATTGAGAATTATAAGTCTAAGAATGAACGAACAAGCAACAATCTGTCATAAAACTCTACAAAGAAAACTAACTTTATTTATAATCTTATATCATTTAGAAAAATAAGGCAAACTCATTACTTAAATCAACACCGATACTCAGGTTGTATCAGAAGTTTCTGATCCACTAATTACACCCGTCATGTTGCTCATAGTAGGTAAAATACGTTTCTGATCCACTAATTACACCCGTCATGTTGCTCATAGTAGGTAAATTACGTTTCTGATCCACTAATAACACCCGTCATGTTGCTCATAGTAGGAAAAATACGTTTCCGATCCACTAATTACACCAGTCATGTTGCTCATAGTTATAAAAATACGTTTCTGATCCACTAATAACACCCGTCATGTTGCTCATAGTAGGTAAAATACGTTTCTGATCCACTAATTACACCCGTCATGTTGCTCATAGTAGGTAAAATACGTTCCTGGTCCACTAATTACACCCGTCATGTTGCTCATAGTAGGTAAAATACGTTTCTGGTCCACTAATTACACCCGTCATGTTGCTCATAGTAGGTAAAATACGTTTCTGGTCCACTAATTACACCCGTCATGTTGCTCATAGAAGGTAAAATACGGTCGAAAGCAGATGAAGTGCGATTCAGATAAAAAAAAACACTTTGAACATTCCAAATTTATAAACCGTTATTTTCAAATTTTTTTTCATAGCTCAGCAATCTGAATGTTATTCCTAACAATATTTGTAACACGTTTGTTTCTTCCAAGGCAAAATGACCCGTAGGTATTTGCCCATCCTGTTCATTTCTGGTCTTAAATCTCTTAAATATACCAGTACTGATACATCATTGACTTTTTCATGTAAGTTTGAGCGCTTCTGATGAAAGTAAACGCTGAATATCGCTAATTTGCTATTTTCGTTTTTTAAAACAGACAGAGAAAAAAAACAATAGTTTATTATACCAATAAATATGAGGCTGCTGTTCTTCGAATGAACAATAGATAAAAATAAAAAAAATATATAATTATAGAATAGTCTGTTTTAGAAATCGTTACAACAAAACTGTAAACAACACGATTCCCTGTCTGTTATATATGTACAATTTTAATAACAATGAAGTTTTTGTTTGACATTTGTATAACAAGGTGTGTAAATTGAGTCTGACGGAATATTAAAAAACAATTATAAGCAAAACATTAGAGCAATTGTCTTTCAAAACATACAAGTTTATGCTGTTTTCATGCGGCAAATTAACATAATATCAATTACATTAGACAATTAACCCTCTAATGTTGCTTGTCTTCTTTGGTTGAAGACCTTCAAGATGTGTTTAGTTAAGAAACAATAGGTTTACTTACGATATGTAAAATGTACATAGATGTATTAAAGAAGATGAAGTATGAATGACATTGAGACAACTCTCCATGTGTATTCAAATCGATGCTTATACAAAGTCAGTTTTCAAATTATGGTTATCGAATTAAACAAAATATGGATAAACATATTATGCATTCTATAGCACTTTGAAGTATGGAATTATTTTTTAAGCAAAACAAAAAATATGAAAACACCACGTTATAAATTCCATGCGTCCGAAGCGCTTTTCTGCTGCATGACCAAAAATAAATAAATAAAAATGAATGTCTTACCTCGGATTTTCACTGAGCACTTTAGCAATGACTGTACTTGTAAAAGCTTTCGTTAATGATCCTATTGCGAATTTAGAATGTTTGTCAACTGGAATACGTTTCTCAATGTTTGCCATCCCGAATCCATCTGCTAATATTACTTTATTGTCGTAAACAAGTGTTAATCCAAGCCCAACGATCTTTTTACAGCTCATTAAATTGTTTACAAAATTTTTCAGATCTTCAATATTCTCTGGAGTAATTGAAAAATCCCCAATTTCTAAATATAAAACAAGAAAACTGTAGCAAAATATAAATATGCGGTCAAATTTCATAATGCGAAATCAATATCATAGAAACGGCACATTTAATTAATATTGGTCCATGAAGTTGTCCAATTAATGATTGCAAGCTACAAGCTGAAAATAATCACTTCACAATTTTCAGTTTCTTTTCCAAGCATTAAACGGCAATTTTTCGATAATTTTTAATTTCCTTTAAAGAATGTAGTTCAGACTTATCCGCTTATAAAACTATATATCTTTTCTATAATTATATAAAAAAAATGAATGATTATCCGCTTAAAAACTATTGATGTCCGTTTAAAAACTATATATCATTTTTTAATTATGAAAAGAATTATGAGCCTCTTTATCCCTGTCTGTTAATTAAGCGTAAGTAGTGGGTGTAGATCTCTTGATACCCCACTGGTTCCATCAACTGTCACCATGTGATGTTTATATACAAGATAAAATCCTCTAAGTAATAAAAACAAAGTTAACAATCCCCTATCATTACGGAATCTGATGATTGATATGATTTACCTATGGGTTATAAACACTGCACCTTCAGGTCAGGGAACGCAAATCAATGCAAATATATCAATTCTGCATAAATGTCATCAAATCAATTCAAAAACTGTATGTCGATATCCTCTTAGTAAAGTTCAAATACTTTGCCAGTAGCCCAATTGTGGTTCACGAAAAAGAATGACTAAAGTAGATATAACATTATGTTTATGAAACTTCGAAAAGCAGCTAAAAAAGTTCACTTAAACCACGTTATATAGCTAACTTCTACGTCTTTTCGTGTCTGGTGGAGAGTTGTCCTATTGCCAATAATACCACATATTCTCATGTTTCATCAAGATGCTTTATTTTTAACTGAAACATATTTTGTCATGTTCGAAGGACGTTTTTTTTTGTCATAAGAAAGTGATCATCGACAGTCTTAATTTTTGTTATCGGTCCAGTGGCAAATATTTCAAAAATGTTTAGGACGAGACCGAACTTAATAGTTGGGTACTACAATCGGAGTCGAATTGGGAGAAGGTAGAGGCTTTATGATTCAATTGGAAAAAGGATATGTTGGATATGGTTTCCATACGAATCCCCCAAAAGAGTTGTTAAAAGTTCCGTAAACAGCACAGATCACTTATAATGATCTATCTTTGTCACCGAACATTCAGTAACTTCGAGCACGCTTTGATACGATTTCATTCATTATGCTGTAATTGTTGTAAGTTATATATATATATCTTAATCTAGTATCTCAATACTATTCAAGACTTCTCAAAAGATAAACTTATCATCTGGTAAGAAGAAAACTTCATTCATAAAATCTGAATTTGAAAAGAAATTTGAATCAGTAATTAAATAATATATGTAAAATGTTTGACCAGATAACGATTTTCTATTAATACATATACATAGTTATGTGATCAGATGATAATTATTCTTAATAGTACAATTAGTACATGATACAATGATAAGCAATCTTCTATAAAGATAAGTTAATAGGTAGGTGTATTGCCCTCTGCTGGAATGATGACAATAACAATGTAGCATACTAGAATAGTAGTATGTCATAATTACTATGGTCATCTCAGTTGGAAAGTTTCCAAAACAGGACCAACATTCTGTTTATTTTTTTGAATCGTGTATTTCTCATTTTGTTTTTCTTTGTTACAATGCTGTGGTCCTCGGTTATTTGTTACTAGATATAAAGGGAAGACATCTTTACATTTATCACTATTATATGTTCGTTTATATTAAATCAGTCCAATTTGATAATAATATCAAATGAGAATACTGTTTTTGTGGGATTTCCAAAATAGCATCCAGCAACGCTACTAAACCAAGGTGCAGAATTAAAATGTGCACAAAAAAAGGAAACAAATACAATTTTTATATTGTTTCAACCATGAGTTTTTGAACTATTCTAATCAAGACTCTGTCGTGTGTAAAAATGAATAAATTAAGCATTGTATAAAAGACTAGAATGCGTATATAGCTGATTTTAAATCAAATAGTCCAATTAAGGATGTAAAAAAATGGAACACACTCATTTGCAGACGCGGTTTGTGGTATCATTTAAATGCAAGTTTCACATAAAAAAAATTATGGATTGTACAATAGGTACAAAAGAAATTAAGGTAGTATTTCTTACTTTAAAATTAAGAATGGAGAGGGGAATGTGTCAAAGAGAATACAACCCGACCTAAGAGCACTTAATAGTCTCCATTTTGGGATGCAATATCATCTTAAAACGGTCGAAAGAGTAAAGCTGGCTACGCTTTTCATTTTACAGAATAACACTCTGATTTGCATACACCACTAGATCATGTTTTGCATCAAGTTACTCCAACTTTGCTAACTTAATAATTTAGAAATAGTTGTAATTATCACTTCTTAAACATCCGTTTTAATCAATGCTTGACAGATGGAATGAATATCAAATTTCATTCTGACGCAAATGCGTGACAGTCACTAAAGAAAAACTAGCTGATAATCTTGTCTTTTAAATGACTAACATTGGAGTACCGAAGTTGCTTAAGATAATGAAATAGTTGAATCAATTTCAATGTAGCAACTTCTTGATATTTTTCATTATAGATCTTATCAATGAGATAGCCAAATGACATCCTACTACGTTGTTTATCTAACAATTGTTTGTAGATCCAACCCCTAGAAAAGCACTAATAAAACCATTATTTTCTATAAATACCTTTAAAAAGTTATCAAATAGATGTAGTATCTACCACAATATCCTTTTTAGTCTGATATTTATCCACTCGAGATAATAGTTGAATATGAAAATCTAAGCATGTGCATGAATAATTGTATTTATAAAAAAGAAGATGTGGTATGATTACCAATGAGACAACTCTCCACAAGAGACCAAATAACACAGAAATTAACAACTATAGGTCACCGTACAGTTTTCAACAATGAGCATTGTCACTTATAAAAGGCCCCGAAATGACAAATGTAAAACAATTCAAACGAGAAAACTAACAACCTAATTTATGTACAAAAAATGAACGAACAACAAATATGTAACACCTGTTATACTGGCGCAAATAAAAGGTTTTATGTTTGGCGCAAATGAAATATGGTTACTGGCACACAGGAAAGATGGTTACTGTCGCAAATGAAAGATTTTTTAGGCACAAATGAAATACCAATTGGCGTAAATGAAAGATTTTATTTTGGCGAAAATGAAATACCAATTGGCGCAAAAACAAAGCACAAATTAGCGGATAAATATCGTTGTCAATGGGATAAAGTCGTAGAAGTGCAAATGTTCCGATGTGATGTAGGGATAATACACGAGACATTACAAGTCTGCGTTCGGATTATGAAAATTTATGAAACTGACCTTAAAAGTAAATCATGCATGTAAAATTGAAGAAAATAATTAAAAAAAAACGTACGAAAAGTAATTTTTGGGTCCACAATATGTATCAATAATTCATCTTTGTAGCTAACATTTACAACTTTCATTTAAGTTCGTTTGACTTAATGTGAGTTTATTTGTAAATTGGTGCTTTTTAAATGTCAATTATGGAGGTGTATTCCAGAGATATGGTGTCGGCACGAGTGGTATTTATGTGAAAACACAATCATAGGAACTAATCAGATTATAAACTACGACTACTAAAACGAATGAACGAAGATTACAATCACAATCAACTTAAATATCATTAAACTTGTTAAACCGATATCGTTTCCTGGGAATTACATGTTAAAATTTCAGTTGATTTGATTTACTCGAATTTGACAGAAAAAAATGAATAATTGGATGAAATAATGAACATATGATAAATGTTTAATGAAGTAAAATTGTCTTGCAAGTGATCAATATCTGAATTGAATATGATCTATCACATTAACACCCACGACATATAATATTTGAAAGGTTTAACATGTCAGTTTATACGGGGCGCTAAAAGAATTACTATTGGCGTTGGAGGATCAATGATTTATAGAGGAACGATTTCAATTTAATCTTCCATCAATTACCCATACAATTACAACCTAATATGTCACATCAGATATCGTTAAAGTTTTATATAATAGATTAACTTACATGTTTTTATTTTTGGTGTATTTGTTGCACTTGACGTTGAATTTCTGTCTTCTTTCAGTTTCATCAGTTTTCGATTCATATCTTCAAATTGAAAGCGTCTTGTGCATTTTTTTTGTTTGTAAGCGCGGACGGAAATCCATTTTGTATGAAGCACGAATACACTTTAAGAATACAATGTTAGCGCAGTCAACTTTTTAACAACTTACAGGATTAAAAAAAATACAAAATATGACACTGAAAAACTAAAACCAAAAAGAAAGTGAAGCTCCTTTAACACAAAACAAGAGGTCAACTCAGTTATGCAGGTCGGATAAACAGTAAACTGTCCCAATAGTGCCACCCGTCATGTGACTCGTAACAGGTAAACATACTGTGATAGGTCGCATTGATATAAAATTATACCACAATAGAGGACAAGAGTACAGGAACAAACAGGAAGGTATATAGCAAATACGACATGGAACAAATTCGTTCTCACCACAATCGGCAATCCTCACCAGTGATGTAGATATTGCATACCTCAATGTTGCAAAATATGGAGCGGGGTCTGCATACCCTTCCGCAGCAGCTAGTGGGTTCATGTAGTTCAGTCTTAAAATATGTTGTGTTTTTAAACTGTTGTTTGTATTTTGTCTTTTTCGTTTTTTGTTTTGCCATGGCGTGGTCAGTTTTTTGTTCTACTTATGAATTTGAATTTCCTTTTAGCATCTTTCGCCTCTCTTTCAACCATATCATGATGGCCTCCGTAAACTTCGATGATATGTTTTCCCCTATTGATTAACTCAATTGCCTATTGACTAAACAGTAACCCTCCACCAAGGAAATCAAGAGAATCTTGATAACCGTAGCTTTTTAAAAGTGTATAACACTGCATATGTGTTTAAAGAACACATATCTATAATGTGGTTATACTTTTGACCGATAACGAAAAAAATGCTTATGATATAGAAACGGTAAAGAGTTAAGTTAACCTGTCATTTCAATCGAGCCAGTACCAAATCATTGACTTCAGCATGATGATAAGAAGATTAGGTCTGATTTCCAAATAGACCAAGTGATATAGATTTAAATAGCTAAAGTTCACCATACGTCCTTCAATAAACCAAAACCCATGTATCGTATAGGACGATATAAGGTTTGCGCCTCAGACACACTACATACAAATCATAACAAAATCAAAACAAAACACAAGATACCGATCTAAAAGTACTGGCAGTTACTGAAACCTAGTTCAAAGTCAATTTCAACAAATGAATAAATCCCGTTAATAAAGACTAAAATACCAATCATTATACATCTAACAGATGTATTGTTGAATAAAAGACACCATAAAAGGTCTGAGAAAATCATGGCACTGAGCGATGCCAAAATATATCAATATATATTTAGTTATATTTCAATTCATCAGAACAAATTCTACGATTATTTGGAACCGATGAAAACAATACTCCAAACCTTTCCACAAAGTAAAATTGATAACCTATCAGAACAAGTTTATTTCAATAATAAATAGGTTAACATGGATCGTATCTAAATGTCGGGGCTCTTTAAAAAATGTCACGTTTGTTTTTACTTTTTCTACAAGTAAAGCCAAATCTTAAGATCTATAAAAGAGTTGTGTGAAAATGAAATTCATAGAGAAAAGTAGAAATGGATGTATTATGAACACGTTGAATAATTTTTAAGTTTGTTATGAGTTTTATATGCGAAAACACAAATTCATATTGATTCAAAAAGAGAGGCGAAAGATACCAGAGGGACATTAGAATTAAGAAAATAAAGTTGACAACTCTATGGCTAAAAAAGTAAAGGACCAACAGAAAAACCATAGCACACAACACTAAACATAGAAAACTAAAGACTGAGCAACACGAACCTCACTAAAACTAGGGGTGATATCAGGTGCTCTAGAAGGGTAAGCATATCCTGCTCCACATGTTCCGCCCGTCGTGTTGCTAATGTTAATAAAAACCTGGTAATAAGTATAATTTGGTAGGTCACATGCGAGAAAAAGGGGACGGGATTGTTAGTTACTACATAAGGAACATATTCGATATCGTCTGTGAAACGGTTATTCCATTTATTCCATAACGGTCAACCAATTCGTGATGGCGTCTGTAAACCCTACGAAGGGGTGATTTCAAATTCACCAGTTGGAACAAATGTTGCTACATAGAAATGAAAAGTTCATAATTGGGAAGCTGAAAATACTTGTTTTGTCGTAAAATTTTGTTTTCAACCGACTCACGTTGTTTATTTTTAGATGTTTACCAAGATATGATGCTCAAGTGATTGATTCTATTATAGATTTGTCTTTTTTAAAAATTCTTTCCAATGGACAACTTTCGAGTTCGATGCATTTCCGTCAAAAACGCTGGTTTTAGTGAACGTCATTTGTGCGTTTAGGTGCGTCGTCACTTCCATTCCAATGTTGAGCGATTGGTTGGAAAACTATAATTCTATATTGTACGAATTATTCGGCAAATTAAATTCTCAAAATTGACAATCAGCATTGCTGTCATTAGGGAATTGTCATTAAGTACCTACAGAACAACCATTATTTCTAGTTTATCCTGCACAATGACGATCACTAATACGCTTGATGAACTTAAATAGTGCAGGGATACAGGCGACCCCCTCTATCTGGTAAATGACGTCATAAAGGCGCGTATAATTGACGAGTTTTTTCCGGTGACGGATGAACTCGAAAGTGGTCTATTCATTTTCAATGGAGGACGACATTTTGGTTCTTTTAAAAAAAATGTATAACGTACTTGTGATCACATCTTAACTTCGATGCTTCACAGTCTTATGTCGAAGAATTATTATTTTTTCAGACTAAACTCTGATGTAACTAGGATCGTCAGGTACGTATATGATGGTTAGACAAATGCATACGGATATCCCCCTTTTTAACAACGGTGTTAAAGCCGCAATAACATGTCAACCAAAAGTACATGTAATAAGTACCGACTAATATTTTATATCTATAAAAATGTGTGCTTAACGATTTGTAAAACAGTAAAAACCATATACAGTAATTATTTTAATTAAGTGAATGGGAATAGGGGGATTGGTAAACTGTTTTAGCGGTTAATGTTAATAACTTAAAGATAACTTATATTCCGACACACATTAATACAAATGACTTCTGTCTGTCAAGGTTTTATTACTTCTTAATTTTCTTCTTTTTTTAGCTAGAGATGTATGTTTACTAACCGTATTTTTAAAATGACAACAATAAAAAGGGATTGGACATTAATTAGAGTTAATTTTTACATGGTATAAGGACACTGTGATGAGCTTTAATTGTTTTACCCTAATAGTCCTAAAACTGCTGAATGTGAAAAATAACCAAATGTGTCTCGGTATACAGTATTTTAATGTAGGATTGTTTTGTACTTTATAAGATCGAACGTACAAGCAATCATCAACGAATCCTAAATAACACACCACTTAAGTGACCAAAAACGCAAAAGTACAACCCACGTCCCTCAGGCATCAAATATAACTACTTAACCAAATAATTTGCTGAAGAAAACTGAGCACAGTGTCTTGATAGACGAGCGTCGTAGTTGACAAATGATAGCCGATGTTGTGATTGGTCAATTAGACAGCAATCAAACAAGAAACAGAAAAGACATTTCAAAGTCAGCAGAAGTTTTGAACACATAATGTCGAGCACTTACATGTAACTTAATCACTTAAGGTTAAATATAAAGCGAAACGAATTCAAACGTCTTGATTGTGATCTCAACTGGTCATCTTCTAATGAAAATAAAAAGACTTAAAAAAAAAAAAAATCCCCAATACCAATACGAGACAATGACTGGAGGAAAACGTCAATCTCTAAATTAAGTGCATAATATTAAAAAAAAAAAATACAACCAAAACATTGATTTTTTTATATCCTATCAAGGAATACAAGTGATTCAAAGTACGTAATATTTCAATACTATTAGTCATGCATATACAAGTATAATCAAACCGTTCTATACTCTAACACTGAACTTTTCTCGCTGGAATTATAACGAATTTTGTCTTGTCGTGGCCATTTATAGCTGACCGCTATACAGTGTGAATTTTGCTCATTGTTGAAAGCCGTACGATGCACTATACATATACGCATACTCGTCATATATACTTTGATGGATACTTAACTGGTCTCATTGGTAATCTAACCATATCATTCTCTTACTTTTAAATTCCATCTCAAACAGAACGATTCATATGATAGTCAGTGGAAATGACATGACTTACTCCCCTTTACACATTTCTGTTTCTCCGTATATGATTGCATTAAAAAGATCAAGATAAACAATAATTGCATACGAACAAGCAAATGAATAAAACAAAACTTTTCGTCAAAATGCACATGCAAAGAATCATATTTTTTTTAAACTACGACAACCTTTTAAATTCGTGCAGTTAACCCGTCAGTTTGTTCGACCTAGGACAACCGTTTAAATCCGTGCAGTAAATATTTCAGTTTATAGTTAACGAAGTTACCTTGTTGCAGAATAAGATAGCTTTACCACAAAGTCTATCTTCTTAGAAGATGATAAGATATAGGAAGATGTGGTATTGTAACGTGTTTGGCTTATGAACTATATGTTCGTATCCGTTTTCACAGAATCTGAGACACTCCAATATCAATCTTTTAATTAACTCAAAAACCCAACTACAACTTGGAGGCTTTACTTAAAACTACAAGACCAACTTTGAAACTTAATAAAGAAATAACACTATTTACACAAATAACTTTGTATCAAAAAGTAGTCTGAAAACTAGAACGTCAATTTATCCTTGATCCTTTCACTGACTCCGAGGTCCCAACTGATTTGACAAACAATTATATTAAACTTAAGATCCTAGGTTCCTGAAACACCTAGTTCTGAGACACCCAGTCTCTAAAACAACTAGTCTCTGAAGCACCTAGTTCCTGAGACAACTAGTTTTGAAGCACCTAGTCCCCGGAGCACCTAAGTCACCAGATTATTACAAGCTATCTGTTCGAGGGACTGCGACCATTCCCGAGAGAAATTACAGTTTCGGAACAACGCGGTAGCTTGCAATAATTGTAATACTTAGTCTCCGAAGCACCAAAGTCACCAGACTTTTACAAACCACCTGTTCGAGGGACTGCGACCATTCCCGAGGGAAATTACAGTATCGGAACAACCCGGTAGCTTGCAACAATCGTAAAGACTTCAAAAACTGCTTGCTTCAAAACCACGAGCTTTCAACTCAAACTAGGTTTACAAACTTTCCTTTTAAACTACTTTCTTGGCTTGTATTCACTTTCCGATGTTCATCCGTCGACGGCCAATTAATAAAAGAGCGACTTGCAATGACTCGGTGTCTTTATATACCAAGAGCGCGGACCTCGAAGAGAGCACCCTAGCAACAATTAACGCGTCTCATAACAACCAAGGATAAAAGACTGATTTTATATGTATTTTTTCGTTAACGCATTGTTCAAACGGATAATTAATGATAGATAATAATACAACGACAAATTACAAATGTTGTCTTATGCCTAAACTGCATTTTTGTCACAGTATGAGTGCCAATAAGACAACTCTCCATCCAAGTCACAAAAAACTAAACCATTATATGTTAAAGCACGGCCTTCAACACGGAGCCTTAGCTCACAACGAACAGCAAACTACTAGTATACAGGGCTAAAAAATGCCTGACTTACTTACTTAGTCCTTCTTATGCCTTGTGGTAGATAGGACAATGATAAAAAATAACTAGTGTAAAACAATTCAAACATAACTAGAAACGAAAAACAAGAAACACTTATGAAGAACAGCAACATATGTCAACCACTGGACAACAAGTTCCTGACATAGGACAGACTTACACCTGTGCAAACAAATGCAGCAGGTTTATAAGTTCAACATGCGTCAAAAATCAACCTTTACAAACCTGAAACAGTAGTATTACAACATAGAAAGACACCTTAAAATATCAATTGAAATGGCTTAACTCGATCAAAAAGAAATATTAACAAAAAGCAGTAAACATACACTGAACGAATACATTTGTTTAATCTAGAAATTGGATATTCTTTTCATTGCTGTAACTTCTATCAGAATTTTGTAAAACAGTTTTATTATACATACTAAAGTTGTGCACAACTGATTAAATTGATAGATTTTTTTCTTAACGCCCAGTGGCAAATATTTCATACATACCTATAAAAAATTAACAAAAAATACATAAGTAGCTCCTGTTATAGGGGTTAAAGGGATGAAGGTCGGGAAATTTGTACATCAACGAGAAAATGAGGGCACATTAAATAGAGACAAAATTGCACATATTTCTATTTTCCAGTCAACATTTGGGAATTTGTGTATTCTCACTAACGTTTAACTGTAGTTGCGGACACGCCATGATGGCAGAAAAATTGGCAATTATAAGAAATCTAAGGACGTTTTAAATTTGTGATTTATAGGGAAAAGGAGTAGGCATTTAAAAGTCAGAAACCCTCATTTGGGTTACTGCAAACGCTCTCAGATCTGTCCTTCATGTCTTTTGATGAACATTTTAATAGTTTTACAGATTGTCAGAAAATGGTATTTTTATTTTTGAATCAAGATATTATAAGATTATGTGCCAAAACCTGTAATTTTATTCTTAAACGACGCCGAAAAGTTTTATATTGTAAATAATAATTAAATACTTTTGTTGTATAATTTTACCATTCAGGTTTAATATTTATTATGTACATAATACATATTCTTTTAAGTGATTATCGTCTCTCATAAATCTGTACAGATTGGCTTATGTATACAAAATGTATCTTTTATAAATGTATTGTGTAATTTTATACATAAGGTGAGACGTAAATAAAATAATGAATTGAATTGAATTGACTTTACTGTTGATGTTTCTTGTTGTAAGCCTTGTATCGTTCTGATCAATTAAGCCCTTTCCAACTGCTTTTTAATTACAGTTTGGTCTTATTTTTTTGCTGTTTTACCTACGCTGTCTTAGTTCAGGGGAGGACTTAGCGCCACCATAAACATATTCAATAACGCCACATTTTATATGTGCCTGTCCCAGACCATAAGCCAATAGTTTAATGGTTGTTATTTGTTTGTTTTATATCACATTTTGTTTTATTTTCTGTTTTGTACAGGTCGTTCTCGTATTGCCATGTTCCACAGCTGACTCAAATTAAGGATAGGGGTGAGCGCCGACAAAGATGTCCTATTTTTCGCAATCTTCCGAATTAAACGTATCACCGGCTTTGTCCTTACATGAGCATCACAACTATTGTTATATTTGGAGCCGTATATGCTCGCTTTTTCAGATTCACATGAGATCACTCACTCCCAGGCTTTGGTGTTTTTTTTCAGTTCGTTTCCAGTCTTTTTATACAAATTAGACCGTTGGTTTACCCGTTTGAATGGTTTTACACTAGTAATTTTTGGGACCTTTATAGCTTGCTGTCCGGTGTGAGGCAAGGCAACGTGTTGAAGACCGTACATGACCGATAAGGGTTTACTTTAATTGTTACTTGGACGGAGAGTTGTCTCATTGACACTTATGCCACATCTTTCTATATCTATTGGATGGAGAGTTGTCTCATTGGCACTTATGCAACATCTTTCTATATCTATTGGATAGAGAGTTGTCTCATTGACACTTATGCCACATCTTTCTATATCTATAGGATGGAGAGTTGTCTCATTGACACTTATGCCACATCTTTCTATATCTATAGGATGGAGAGTTGTCTCATTGACACTTATGCCACATCTTTCTATATCTATTGGATGGAGAGTTGTCTCATTGACACTTATGCCACATCTTTCTATATCTATAGGATGGAGAGTTGTCTCATTGGCACTTATGCCACATCTTTCTATATCTATAGGATGGAGAGTTGTCTCATTGACACTTATGCCACATCTTTCTATATCTATAGGATGGAGAGTTGTCTCATTGACACTTATACCACATCTTTCTATATCTATGTGATGGAGAGTTGTCTCATTGACACTTATGCCACATCTTTCTATATCTATTGGATGGAGAGCTGTCTTATTGACACTTATGCCACATCTTTCTATATCTATTGGATGGAGAGTTGTCTCATTGACACTTATGCCACATCTTTCTATATCTATTGGATGGAGAGTTGTCTCATTGACACTTATGCCACATCTTTCTATATCTATAGGATGGAGAGTTGTCTCATTGACACTTATGCCACATCTTTCTATATCTATTGGATGGAGAGTTGTCTCATTGACACTTATGCCACATCTTTCTATATCTATTGGATGGAGAGTTGTCCCATTGACACTTATGCCACATCTTTCTATATCTACTGAATGGAGAGTTGTCTCATTGACACTTATGCCACATCTTTCTATATCTATTGGATGGAGAGTTGTCTCATTGACACCTATGCCACATCTTTCTATATCTATTGGATGGAGAGTTGTCTCATTGACACTTATGCCACATCTTTCTATATCTATTGGATGGAGAGTTGTCTCATTGACACTTATGCCACATCTTTCTATATCTATAGGATGGAGAGTTGTCTCATTGACACTTATGCCACATCTTTCTATATCTATTGGATGGAGAGTTGTCTCATTGACACTTATGCCACATCTTTCTATATCTATAGGATGGAGAGTTGTCTCATTGACACTTATGCCACATCTTTCTATATTTATTGGATGGAGAGTTGTCTCATTGACACTTATGCCACATCTTTCTTTATCTATTGGATGGAGAGTTGTCCCATTGACACTTATGCCACATCTTTCTATATCTATTTGATGGAGAGTTGTTTCATTGACACGTATGCCACATCTTTTTATATCTATTGGAAGGAGAGTTGTCTCATTGACACTTAAGCCACATCTTTCTATATCTATAGGATGGAGAGTTGTCTCATTGACACTTATGCCACATCTTTCTATATCTATTGGATGGAGAGTTGTCTCATTGACACTTATGCCACATCTTTCTATATCTATAGGATGGAGAGTTGTCTCATTGACAGCTATGCCACATCTTTCTATATCTATAGGATTGAGAGTTGTCTCATTGACACTTATGCCACATCTTTCTATATCTATTGGATGGAGAGTTGTCTCATTGACACTTATGCCACATCTTTCTATATCTATTGGATGGAGAGTTGTCTCATTGACACTTATGCCACATCTTTCTATATCTATAGGATGGAGAGTTGTCTCATTGACACGTATGCCACATCTTTCTATATCTGTTGGATGGAGAGTTGTCTCATTGACACTTATGCCACATCTTTCTATATCTATTGGATGGAGAGTTGTATCATTGACACTTATGCCACAATTTTCTATATCTATTGGATGGAGAGTTGTCTCATTGACACTTATGCCACATCTTTCTATATCTATTGGATGGAGAGTTGTCTCATTGACACTTATGCCACATCTTTCTATATCTATAGGATGGAGAGTTGTCTCATTGACACTTATGCCACATCTTTCTATATCTATAGGATGGAGAGTTGTCTCATTGACACTTATGCCACATCTTTCTATATCTATAGGATGGAGAGTTGTCTCATTGACACTTATGCCACATCTTTCTATATCTATTTAGTTTTCATTGTTGTGTTTTGTGCACTATAGTTTTCCTTTTTCATATTTTTGCCATGTCTTTTTTAGTTTGTTTTCGACTTATGAGTTGGGATATACATTTGGTATCTCTCGCCTCTGTTATAGAAAGCTTGTATTAAAAAATCTTTATGACTACCTATCTGATTAAGATAAGCCCATGCTTTGTTAACAAGAATCTGATATATATATCTATTGGATGGAGAGTTGTCTCATTGACACGTATGCCACATCTTTCTATATCTATTGGATGGAGAGTTGTCTCATTGACACTTAAGCCACATCTTTCTATATCTATAGGATGGAGAGTTGTCTCATTGACACTTAAGCCACATCTTTCTATATCTATAGTATGGAGAGTTGTCTCATTGACACTTATGCCACATCTTTCTATATCTATTGGATGGAGAGTTGTCTCATTGACACTTATGCCACATCTTTCTATATCTATTGGATGGAGAGTTGTCTCATTGACACCTATGCCACATCTTTCTATATCTATAGGATGGAGAGTTGTCTCATTGACACTTATGCCACATCTTTCTATATCTATTGGATGGAGAGTTGTCTCATTGACACTTATGCCACATCTTTCTATATCTATTGGATGGAGAGTTGTCTCATTGACACTTATGCCACATCTTTCTATATCTATAGGATGGAGAGTTGACTCATTGACACTTATGCCACATCTTTCTATATCTGTTGGATGGAGAGTTGTCTCATTGACACTTATGCCACATCTTTCTATATCTATAGGATGGAGAGTTGTCTCATTGACACTTATGCCACATCTTTCTATATTTATTGGATGGAGAGTTGTCTCATTGACACTTATGCCACATCTTTCTATATCTATTGGATGGAGAGTTGTCCCATTGACACTTATGCCACATCTTTCTATATCTATTTGATGGAGAGTTGTTTCATTGACACGTATGCCACATCTTTTTATATCTATTGGAAGGAGAGTTGTCTCATTGACACTTAAGCCACATCTTTCTATATCTATAGGATGGAGAGTTGTCTCATTGACACTTATGCCACATCTTTCTATATCTATTGGATGGAGAGTTGTCTCATTGACACTTATGCCACATCTTTCTATATCTATAGGATGGAGAGTTGTCTCATTGACAGCTATGCCACATCTTTCTATATCTATAGGATTGAGAGTTGTCTCATTGACACTTATGCCACATCTTTCTATATCTATTGGATGGAGAGTTGTCTCATTGACACTTATGCCACATCTTTCTATATATATTGGATGGAGAGTTGTCTCATTGACACTTATGCCACATCTTTCTATATCTATAGGATGGAGAGTTGTCTCATTGACACGTATGCCACATCTTTCTATATCTGTTGGATGGAGAGTTGTCTCATTGACACTTATGCCACATCTTTCTATATCTATTGGATGGAGAGTTGTATCATTGACACTTATGCCACAATTTTCTATATCTATTGGATGGAGAGTTGTCTCATTGACACTTATGCCACATCTTTCTATATCTATTGGATGGAGAGTTGTCTCATTGACACTTATGCCACATCTTTCTATATCTATAGGATGGAGAGTTGTCTCATTGACACTTATGCCACATCTTTCTATATCTATAGGATGGAGAGTTGTCTCATTGACACTTATGCCACATCTTTCTATATCTATAGGATGGAGAGTTGTCTCATTGACACTTATGCCACATCTTTCTATATCTATTTAGTTTTCATTGTTGTGTTTTGTGCACTATAGTTTTCCTTTTTCATATTTTTGCCATGTCTTTTTTAGTTTGTTTTCGACTTATGAGTTGGGATATACATTTGGTATCTCTCGCCTCTGTTATAGAAAGCTTGTATTAAAAAATCTTTATGACTACCTATCTGATTAAGATAAGCCCATGCTTTGTTAACAAGAATCTGATATATATATCTATTGGATGGAGAGTTGTCTCATTGACACGTATGCCACATCTTTCTATATCTATTGGATGGAGAGTTGTCTCATTGACACTTAAGCCACATCTTTCTATATCTATAGGATGGAGAGTTGTCTCATTGACACTTAAGCCACATCTTTCTATATCTATAGTATGGAGAGTTGTCTCATTGACACTTATGCCACATCTTTCTATATCTATTGGATGGAGAGTTGTCTCATTGACACTTATGCCACATCTTTCTATATCTATTGGATGGAGAGTTGTCTCATTGACACCTATGCCACATCTTTCTATATCTATAGGATGGAGAGTTGTCTCATTGACACTTATGCCACATCTTTCTATATCTATTGGATGGAGAGTTGTCTCATTGACACTTATGCCACATCTTTCTATATCTATTGGATGGAGAGTTGTCTCATTGACACTTATGCCACATCTTTCTATATCTATAGGATGGAGAGTTGTCTCATTGACACTTATGCCACATCTTTCTATATCTGTTGGATGGAGAGTTGTCTCATTGACACTTATGCCACATCTTTCTATATCTATTGGATGGAGAGTTGTCTCATTGACACTTATGCCACAAGTTTCTATATCTATTGGATGGAGAGTTGTCTCATTGACACTTATGCCACATCTTTCTATATCTATTGGATGGAGAGTTGTCTCATTGACACATATGCCACATCTTTCTATATCTATAGGATGGAGAGTTGTCTCATTGACACTTATGCCACATCTTTCTATATCTATAGGATGGAGAGTTGTCTCATTGACACTTATGCCACATCTTACTATATCTATAGGATGGAGAGTTGTCTTATTGACACTTATGCCACATCTTTCTATATCTATTTAGTTTTCATTGTTGTGTTTTGTGCACTATAGTTTTCCTTTTTCATATTTTTGCCATGTCTTTTTTAGTTTGTTTTCGACTTATGAGTTGGGATATACATTTGGTATCTCTCGCCTCTGTTATAGAAAGCTTGTATTAAAAAATCTTTATGACTACCTATCTGATTAAGATAAGCCCATGCTTTGTTAACAAGAATCTGATAACATTTGATTTTCATGTAAGTGTATATATCCAAAAGACTTTTGGAATTTTCTTTTGATTTTTCCAATTTATTGTCGTTAGTTTGTTTTCTCATATTTCTGTCTTTTTCCTTACTCATTTTTTTTTACTCTCTTTGTTATTTTTTTTAAACAGGATATTGTTGTGTTTACCAATTCTCTTTGATTTTTTTTATTTAGCACCTATCAACATGTGAAATTTGTATCTGTCTCCCAACTGATATTTTGTTTTATCTAGCACCTATCAAGATCTATCAACATGTGAGATTTCAGCAGAATGTTGGAAAAAATCACGTCTACAAAAAGGAGCTACATCGCTATTATTCATAAAGATGAACATCTTTATATTAATTCTGATACAAGTAAAACTGATTAAATAATTAAATCATATTGTCTTTCTTAAAGCTTGATTTTTTTGCCGCATTTATGGGCATTACGTTTTCTGGTCTGTGCGTCTGTCCGTTCATCCTCCCGTTAGTCCGTTCGTCCACCCGTCTGTCCCGTTTAGTCCGTTCGTCCACCCGTCTGTCCCGTTTAAGGTTAAAGTTTTTGGTCGAGGTAGCTTTTGATGAAGTTGAAGTCGAATCAACTTGGAACTTAGTACACATGTTCCCTATGATATGATCGTTCTTATTTTAATGCCAAATAAGAGTTTTTACCCAAATTGTCACGTTCCACTGAACATAGAAATGATAGTACGGATGGGGCTTCCGAGTACTATGGACACATTCTTGTTTTTTATATTTTGTGTTTAGGTGTGCCTTTGGTATTAGTACTTATATTATATCATTTGTTTTTTGCTGCAACTCACATGTGGTGGTACAATAGAACATTTTATGATATCATATTGCTGCATGGTTAATAGTATTACAGAAAAAAATTCAAAATGCAAAGGGTGGAACATTTATTAAAATCGCTACAATTATCGCCCTTTTACTGCTAAAATTACCTAACAATCATAGTCGCTGGAATGAATTCGTAACAAAACTAACAAACAAACTTACAATAAAAAATTACAAACATATAAAAAAAAATTATAAACATACTACAACAACACAATCTATAAAATAGGCATACTATATTAATAGACATAACTATAAACAATCTATTAATAGACATAAACATTTCTTAAAGATCATTTCTAATAGAGTAATTTAAACGCTTATATACTTGTATAAAATACCGAATTAACTATATTTGTAGGTGGTTTTGATAATGATTGTACCTAAGTTTACTGCTTTGCTACCAACATGAGCACGCTAGGACAAACATGGACAGAGTTTTGACCGATCAATAATAACAGTAAAGCATAACAAAGAAAAAAAGTATATATATACTATTTAAACGGAAATATTGTAACACGACGTGTGCCACCTGTGGAGAAGGATCTGCTTATCCTTCCGGAGCTCCTGAGATCACCCCTTGGTGGGGTTCGTGTTACGTAGTCTTTAGTTTCTATGTTGTGTTTTTTGTACTATTATTTGTCTGTTTTTGTTTTTTTTGTCAGTTTATTTTCGATCTATGAATATGACTGTCCCCTTGGAATCTTTGCCCCTCTTTTCACGGAAATATTGTAAAATCTATAAAATCTGTCTTAATTGGGTTGCACATAACAGTGAAGCTTCCAAAATAAAAATAAAAATATAACGTTTTTTCTATTTCTAAATAATACTATGTTTTACAGGTACTTCTACAGTTAGTTGTGTTATTGCATAGCAATATAATATTTCCCACAGAAAGCAAACAAAAGTTAGCGTGCAATAAATTCTAATATTGCACTAGTGCAATAAGTCTTCAAAATCATGACGTCACCAACGACAAAATCTCAATTTAAACCAATTTTTACTTTCAAATATTATATTGCTATACAATAAAAGGGTTATTGCATGAATATTGGGGAAAATTGTCCCTCGTAGAACATATATTGCACTCGCAAGCTCGTGCAATATAAAATTCTACATGGGACAATATTCCCCAATATTCATGCAATAACCCTATATTATTCTCACTAATAATTTAGAATCTGGATGTAATGCACCCAATATACAACATTAAATATAGCAAAAACAAGCGGAAACAGAATCCTGGATGCCACGTCACAGTACATAGCATACAACATGCCCTTCTCAAATGCTGGTTTATCTTCTAATTCACTGCGTTGTTTCTGTAGCGTTACACCTGCATCCATCTTAACAACAGTCTAAAAAATAAGAAAAATAAAATTTTAATCCATATTTTTTAAAATTTGTTTAAACTTTTATTTAAAAATGCAAATATCGTATTTAGGGATATTTGTAACAAAATTGATTGACATTTATGTATTAATCTATCGAGTTATATCAATAGCTTCCCTACATACATTATTTTCTGTATTTTGTATACGAAAAACCCATTTTAAACCAGAATATATATTAAGCACCAAACATTATTTACCTCTTTTTTATTTCCATTTGTTTCATCCGAGCTGACGCTACCTCTGTGACGTAAACCATCTGGATCAGAGGAAGCCATTACACCTTGATTATTTCGCATTAGTGCCTTTTCCCTGACTTCCTTTGCCAACTTTATTAGTTTTTTCATAATGATTCCCTTGTGAGACCCTTTCCGAGTCAGCACATTTGCAATAGCAAATTCAATGAGTGCAGCAAAGACAAATACAAGACAGGTAGCCATCCATATATCTATAGCCTTGGTATACGACACACGAGGAAGTGACGCATTTACACTTGAACTCTGGGTAGAAATAGTAAGAACTGACAACACGCCCAGGGTGACTCTTCCGGGTACTGAATTTACATTCAACCAAAATGAGACCCATGATAACATGACAATAAGCAGAGTCGGGATGTACATCTGAACGACATAGTATCCAATGTTCCGCCGGAAGTCAAACTGTGCAGACAAGGTACTGTAGTTTCCTGTGAATGTAATAAATCTTATATATTAACCATACACACATGAACCCTTTTGTTTTGTTGTTCGTCATCAAATTTGTTAAAGTGATAAACGACTTGAAATATGTCAACAGTAAATCACTGTCAGTTATTATACACTAAACTAAAAAGTGTTCAGTGCATAGTCAAACTTCATTTTCTAAATGCAAGAGATTCATATAGAATAACAAATCGAACATGTATATGAAAAAAAGTCAACGATTGACCGAACAACTCATTAATTTACGACTTAACTAGTAGTTAAACTATCCATATTATTGCACATGTGAAATTGTCGGTCATTATTTCCATGAAAAACACGGCAATTCATTGCAAACGATATGATAATTCATAATATTCAGTTATACTTTTTGGAACAAAAATTTGCCAACCCATTCTGTATTCAAAAGCTTGCAGCTACTAACAAGACTTTATAGAACGTCACCAGTGTCTAAAGCCAATGAACCAATGTTATGTCAAATAAAATGGTCATCAAAAGTTACCAATACCTTGTTGATAAATATTCCACATTAACTTCACAAATAATTTTGATGGTTATGAAGTATAGATTCGAAGTACTGATGATGTTCATCACGTGTTATAGTGTTTCTCTCAATTGTCTTTGTGAAGTATTAACCTTCACTGTTTAGTCCATTTTTGGTAATATCCCATGTGAAGAGGATTGGTACTTATGCCCCCAGCCAATGTATTTGTTTGCTATTTACAGTTTGTATGCTTGTCTTTCATTATTGCCTATGTGCTTTGTCTATATGCCATTTTGTTTCTAAGTTGACATATATTTTGCTGTTATAGAAATCAAGATTTAAACAGAATTTTGACTGGTATACCCCAATTATTGACATATTCTACTATTATGTTTGTTTGTTTTGTTCAAATATTGTTGTCAATATATTGAAATTGTTTGCGACTGTTGTACAAGTGTGAGGTATAGCTAGCTATAAGACAAGATTTTATCCTCCATTTTCAACACGAAAAAATGTCATTTACCAAGTCAGAAATATGACAGTTGTTATCCATTCGTTTAATGTGTTTAAGGGTTTGATTTTGCCATTTGATTAGATACTTTTCATTTTGAAATTGTCTTGGAGTTCGGGATTTTTAATATTTTACTTTTCACCTAGTTTTTGTATTTATCTTGTAGTGTTTATTCGTACTTTCAATCAATAAAAATGGGAATGGAAATGGGGAATTTGTCAGAGACAACAACCCGACCATAGAGCAGACATCATCCGAATGATTGCTAAGTAACACAGTGAATTTGAATTCCGGGCATTGCAATTGACCTTTATGTTTCATTAGGCAAAATTAAATATGTATGGCGTTTGTCCCCGAGGGTATCACCAGCCAAGTAGTCAGCACTTCGGTGTTGATATGAACATCAATTATATGGTTATTTTATAAATTTCTTGTTTACAGAACTTTTTTCTCTCGAAAAACTAAGGATTTTCTTATACCTTAGCTGCATTTGGCACAAGGTTTTGGAATTTTGGGTCCTATATGCTCTTCAACTTTTTCGATCTGAGCGTCATTGATGAGTCTTATGTAGACGAAAAGCTCGTCTGGCGTATTAAGTTATAATCCTGGTACCTTTGATAACTATTCTATCTGTTTATATCACTGGTTACAATTGGTTCATGTGTTGTTGATTTTTGTAATGATCTAAGATTTTCATGCTTGAGAAAGTTTATTTTAAGTCGTTTATCCTATATGTGTTCGTGATCAAAAGCTGTACGCTTTATAAATACATTGTTTATCCGTTTGATATACTGAAACATGTATCAAGCTGACCATCAGTTTGTATATCTAAATATATAATACCTCTTATTCGATGGTCAGAAAAGAAGTTGTCATAAGCATGACCCACAACTTCAAACTGAGGAAGACTGGTTATATTCATCCCGATAGGTTGGTTTTCCTTGGACCAATGCAGATTTATCTGTTGAGCATCGTAACCAACTGAAAATTATTATTATCATTAGTGTTAAACATTTCAAATCAAATTTGTCTGTTGAGCGTCGTAACCAACTGAAAATTATTATTATCATTTTTGTTAAGCATTTCAAATCAAATTTATCTGTTGAGCGTCGTAACTAACTGACAATAATAATAATTATTATTGTTAATCATTTTGTTTGCCAATTGCAGATTTGAATCTTTTATTACACACTGTTTACACAAGTTGATTCCTTTTGCTAATTGTATGATTGTATAAGATTTGGCATAATTGTCGATGAGACAACAATCTACCAGAGTTCAAATGACGTGGATGTTTGCACTTGCAGCCTTCAAAGAAGAGAACAGCCCATACCGTATAGTCAGTAATAAAATAGCCCGGATCATTAAAATTATGAAATTATGGCCACAAAAGCTAAATATTTGCTCACAAAATCAAAGTTCGTAATACCATATGAAAAAAACTGTTTTTACAATTTTAAATTTGCAAGTTAGATAAACTTGACGTTGTCTGCTGTTCGTTGTCGTTGTATGCTTCAAATATGCACGTTAATCGAGGAGTTTTTTTTGTTGATGTATATATGAATAAGTTACTTACAACTTTCTAAGTGTAGTCTACATGTCTGTTTATCAAAAGGGTAACTATGTAATAGCATTACACAACTCAGCTTTAGGGTCAGTCTGCAAAGATGGTTGATTAAAAAAATAATCGAATATTCATGCATTTTCTTTTTCTTGATATAATTTAAAGACATATAAGACATTTGTGTTAACTTTTATGGTAACTATTACAAATGTGTTTTAACTTGTTGTTGTTCAGGTGCTATATATTTGATTGAATAAACTTAACCCTAACAAAAAAAGACAACAACCCGACCAAAAGCAGAAAACAGCTCAAGCTGAAGTATAGATTATTTGTGAACTGTTTGGTGAAATGCTGGTCGTTTGTTCGTTTGTTTTCTTTTTCTGAAGTTGTTGTCAGCATTTCTTGGACCAATGTATTTTTATTGTTCCGTTGGTTCCTCGTCTCTTTTAACCTTCGGCTGTCGTATTTCCTATATAACAGTGTATATTATAAAAATAAGAAGCTGTGGTATGGTTGCCAATGAAACAACTTTCCACAAGAAACAAAATAACACAAAAATTAACAACTATATGTCACCGTGACGCCTTCAACAATGCACAAAGCCAATACCGCATTGTCAGCAATATAATCATAGTTTAAGAACCTCAGTAGAATGCATTTCATACATTTTATGTACTGTTAGTATTAACTTTTACCCACAAGTCGATTACAAACTGACAATGTCATGGCAAACTGACAATATAAAAAAGAAGATGTGGTATGATTGCCAATGAGACAACTATCCACAAAAGACCAAAATGACACAGACATTAACAACTATAGGTCACCGTACGGCCTTCAACCATGAACAAGGCCAATACCGCACAGTCAGCTATAAAAGGCCCCGATAAGACAATGTAAAACAATTCAAACGAGAAAACTAACGGCCTCATTTATGTAAAAGAATGAACGAAAAACAAATATGTAACACATAAACAAACGACAACCACTGAATAACAGGCTCCTGACTTGGGACAGGCACATACATAAATAATGTGGCGGGGTTAAACATGTTAGCGGGATCCCAACCATCCCCCTAACCTTGGACAGTGGTATAACAGTACAACATAAGAACGAACTATAAAAATCAGTTGAAAAAGGCTTAACTCATCAGATGGACAAAAATGCAAGTGGACGTGGCCGGGTACTTATACATCCCGACCCAAAAAGACACAATGAACAGATCTAAGAGTACTCGCAGTTATCTGAAAGCTAGTTCAAATCATGCATCTAAGACTAAACTATCAATCCGTACACATCCAAAATCCAATGGATTTAGTGTAAAGACGTCATAAACAGCCAGAGAAAAACATGACCTTGTGCAATTCCAAGTTACAGGTATCGACAGATTGTAGATCCATGAATATGTATATGTATATAACATACAAGTAATATTTAGTAGGCTTTTAATTTACTGATAACAAAATCAATATTTATACCAATAAAAACAATATTCAATGATCTTATTACAGTGTTAAATAGGTAACCTTTTAGAATAAGTTTATTAAAAGGAGCGACAAGTTTACATGGATCATTTCTAAATTTCCGGGCACGGTTAACAACATTTCCGTAAAAATGAGGATGTGCTATCCCATTTGAAATAAGTTTTCTACAGGTACAACCAAACTTCAAAACCAAATCTTTATATGTATGGAAACATTTAGTAAAGGTTTTCAGTAATTTATGGTAACAATATCCCTGGTTTAATAATTTACCAGTAATACATAGGTTGCGTTCGTTAAAATCAAAAACGTTACAACAGAAACGGGCATACAGAACAAGTTGTGAAGTATAAACACCGTAAGATGGTGCCAAAGGAACATCACCATCTAAAAATGGAAAATCAATAATAGGGAAACCAAAATCGTCTCTTTTGTCGTAAATTTTAGTGTGGAGCTTCCCGTTTAGAACCAAAATATATAAATCTAGGAAAGGACAGTTATTACCGAATAAATTTGATTTATTTAAAGTAAGTTCCTTAGGGTAAATTTCAGCAGTATGTTGAGAAAATTCTTGATTATTTAACGAAAATATATCATCAAGATAACGGTAAGTGTTGTTGAATTTATCAATTAAATGCAATTTCGACGGGTCTTTACTAAGTTTAGTCATAAACTGTGATTCGTAACAAAAACAAGTCTGCTATTAAAGGCGCACAATAAGGGCTCATGGGGATACCTACAACCTGTCGATAAACTTTGTTGCCGAAACGTACATAAATATTATCAAAGAGAAAATTAACAGCTTCAATCATCTCAGCACACCTCCAGTAAGTATATCTAGCATATTTACCTTTCTCAATAGAGAAGAAGGCTTTAAATGAGTTGCAGAAAATATACCTACATTCAGCTTTACCAAACGACCATTTATTTAAATAGGAAAACTTTTGTATAATAATATAGTGTGAAAGTGTAGTGTAAAGAGTAGAAAAATCAAAACTATTAACAGAATCAAAAGGACCATCAAAAGCACATAATTTATCCAAAACATCCAAAGATTTTTTTACACTCCAAAAATAGTTTATACTACTATGTTCTTATATTTTATTACAACAGTTTATGATAAGCTCTTTAATAGTAGTTAATGAACTAGTTAAAAGCATTGAAAGATTAGTTGTAGAACACTTACTAGAGGCCGAGATGAAACGATATTTAAATGTTTTTTTGTGAAGTTTAGGTAGCCAATACATAGTAGGGACAAAACATGGTATGAAAAATAAACATGTACAAAACCTACCTGACTGTATAGTTTAGTATACATTTCTTAGTCAATCGAAACATTCTGTTAGGTGACATAATATTATGGTAAGAAGCCTCTTTCTCGTTTGGGAAAAACACGTCTGGGGTCCATAAACTACCGACACTTTTTGAATCTAGTTCAACTTCCTCAAAATCTAAAGATTGGAGGTCTTTCTGTAACCTCATATCGGTCCACTCTAGATGTAACAGCAGACTTATCGTAAAATCCTTGTTAATAAATATACAAATATATGTGATGAAAAAAGAAATAAATGTACTTACAATGTAAAAACTAGGAAATTTTGAAAAAGACGAAGCAAATGAAAAATGCCATTTTAAATACTTAGTATAAATCACTTATGGTCTCATTGTAAACATATTTCGGGTTACTTTAATATATTTACTCAGAGTAAGTGTGCATTATCAATATTTCCTTGGTAGTAAGTTACGGCTTACCAAGCAGCTATTAACCAAAGGAGTTGAAGACATCTCTTCGAACGTTTTTAAATGTACTTTCTTGAATTGGTTGGTTGACCGTTATGAAATTTTTGTGTATTTTATTCAAATAGTTTCACATTATCGTCTTCTCTTCCATGCTAGTTATCGAAGAATATTACTTTCCACGTGCTAAACTACTGGTACCACTAATGTAACATGATATTATATCTACCACAATGGAGCAACTGAGATCATCCAGGTTTAATGTTGAGTTCGTGTTGTTTGAAACACATCAAACGAATAGATAACACCTGTCATATTCCTGACATGGTACAGGCATCTTTTATATATATAAGCCTCTTTGTATTTTCCGCTTAGCTTAGGGGTAAACATGTTCTTGTCTTTTCGTATGTCTCGTGTGCAGTTAAAAAATCAATACATTAAAAAGTAATAGTTCGAATTTCACTAAACAAATATTCTTATCTTTCTAAATTATGTCAATTTGTTATCGTTTGGATGTCATCTTTTGACAATTGTATTCTCTTTATGGCTTTTAATTACCCAAACACCTTTACCACTTTTGTTTTTGTCATATATAAGTGCCGAGATATATAAGTCTCTGACAGATGCAAACACCTGGCCACCAAAACAAAACGTTAGTTAACATTTCGTTGATAAAGCAATACATGGGGAACAAAAACTTGTTTTTACGAGTTTTTGTCACTTTTTATTATTTATATTTCTCACCATATCTGCCTCATTAACATCATCAAAGCTTGTAACATACATATCACAGAAAATATCGGTCTTCCCTCCTTAAATAGATATTAAAAAGAAATGAGATATAGCTTTTCTATGATATAAATATCGGTTAAAACTTTCTAAATTGGAGCAACCGTAAGTTCGTTATTAGATTAATTAACAATATGTCGTCACACGTTTCCTTTCGCGAGGAGAACAATAGCACAAATATAAATCGTCGCGAATATTTAAACTTGAATCTTTCCGTATCTAACTACATAAAACAATTTGAAAATCACGAAACTAAATAGCCACAAAAATGACACGTACTGGCAAAACGCAAAATTAAAGTATCCGCGAAAATAAGTTGGTTTAAAGTACCAGTAAATATATAAGGATCAGTTTTTATTTTTGTCATATGGACAAATCCTAAATAATATAAAGATTGATAGATATATAATAAACTTACCATCTAAGTCATAATGAGGCGGGAATTTTAAAACCTCTTGGTTATCTCCTTTCCACAAGAGATCTACTATTTTTGCCCTATTAAAAACAACAATAAAAACTATGTTTTATCACAAGAAATTGTCTTACATAGTTCAATCTTCAAAACACCTCATACTCACTCAGATTTATATAGTATAATTGACAAACATTACTGGAATAATAAAAAAAGTCAATCTTTTCATCGTGAGAGTATTGTCATTTGATCAAAGTTAAATATCGTCCAGAACATGCATAAACGTCTTGCCATTGAAATTAAATCAATCGAAACTAAGTCCACTGAATCACGTCTTTAGATGCATTCATGTCCTTTTTAATTTTTTGATTTCAGGCAAACAAACAATAGAAATTTCCATGATAAACAACTGGTATGACTCACTTGTTCCTTTATTTTGACAAGGTTGTGTATTTTTGTCTTCGACGTATGAGTTTAAATATCAATTTGCTATCGTGCCCCTTACTTTTGATTTAGCGTAAAAATAGAGAAAACAATAAATTTTAAACACATGTAAGAAGAACGAGTAATTTCGCTCTTTAAAGTCAATCACATAAACTGGGTTTCTTATACGAAATCAAAAATATGAATACTGCAACGACGTAAAAATGGCAAGGAACTATGGGTTGAAAAAGTAATTCGTCTAAGCTTTCATGTCATAGATTATATTTTGTATTTCACTTATGTAACATTATTATCAATACCGCCAGCTGTTTCAAAATGAACTAGGATATGATAAATTTAAAAAGATGTCGTATGCGTGCAAATGAGAGAATTTGTAAAGGAAACCACTATAGAGCAAATTACGTTCCTGAACAAAGAGCCTTGGTGCACACCGAACAGTAAGCTATAAAGGGCCTTTAAAATTACTAGTGTAAACCATTCAAATAGGAAAACCAACGGTCTAATCGATATGAAAAACGAGAAACGAAAAACGAGAAACGAAAAACGAGAAACGAACCACACCAACAAACGACAACTACTGAACATCAGATTCCTGTACACATGCTTAATTAGTGTGGTTGTCATAGTGTTTTATTGCCATGTGATTTAGTTTCTTGAATCTGTCGTTCCAGTAAATATTTATCTGTACTGCTACAATTTGATATTAGCAAACCGTTGCACAATTTAATAAATACTCTGTTTTACTAAAACTTTCATATATCGTTGGTATCGAACTTACAAAAAGTTAATTTCAAACACGTTCGTGCTTATTGCTTAAATAGTACATTTTACTGGGTATATTGGCGACTTACTTTATGTCATTAGCCGCCGTTACATATATAGCGTGACCTACAATACACACCAAAAGGTTTCTTATCCGGAAAATCTTGTCCTGGATTCGCGTCATGTTTCCTGTAAATAAAAAATAAATAAAAAATAATTCAGTTCTGGATAATTATATTAAATATCAATTAAATGGGATTATATCGTTATGATTGCTGTTATATTAATTGAAGTTTTATTTCCCAATAAAATCAAAATGATTAGATACACCAACAGCTTAAGTGATTGCATCGACCCATTAGTTTGAACTCTATCATATATATAGTAGGCACACGATATTAAGTACAGTTAACCTTGATTGTGTAATTTTGAAGTATAAAGATTGTAAATTATAATCACTTATGTTATTCCGAATAGACTGAAACCATAGAGCAGTCTCTCCCAACAATTTAATTTCAATTTTCATTTTTAAATGGACAATCAGGAAAAACCGTCGATGACGTTACCTTCACATCACAACATTTATCTATGTGCAGATAAACAAAACGCTTTTAGCCAAAAAGAAGACGTGTTACATTCAAAATTAAGTTTTATAAGTCCATTAAAGCGCTGACAGCTTTGTTTTGTAAAAAATAGAAAAGTTCAAAATGTTTGTGGCTAAGTATCTTTTTTTATAAGTGGGTTATATATTTGTTATTTAAAAATAATATTCAAATTATTTTTGGTTTTTCAGTTTATTTATCATTTTGTTTTTGCATTTTCGAACTTTCCAAGCCTTTAACAACCAATAACTTTAACATGTTAAAGTTAAATATAAATATATATCTTATAACAAAATGTTATGTGGAAATGAAGATTTTTACTAGATCTTTTTGATTTTCATTCTATACCGTTGTCCTATAAGGCTGTAATTTTGCAGTTATTTTCAGAGACATTGTTCAAGGGACTACTTTCGCAAACCATATAAAATAGCCTTGTGACTTAACTTTATCTAACTAAAGTAAATACATAATAATAAGAAAACATCAATTACAATAACCTGTTATTGAAAAAAATAGTCATAATAGCATCGAAATTCACAATGTTTTAAAAAGTTTCCCGCGGTTCACTGGTATGTAAAATAGAATATATCACTGATTATCTTTTCCTCAAACATCAGAACAAAAACGAAACAGACAAAACAAAACAAAAGTTTGTTTTGAAAAAAAGAGTAAAATCACATAAATGTCAAAGTCTGATTTTTTAACCTTGACTACAATCAAAGCAATAACTCGCTTTGGTAATTTCATTCAATCTGAATAATACCGTAAGTTCACTCAAACTGTAAAATGTAATACATCTGAAGGAAATAGTTATTAATCATAGCGTGCCAAATATATTACAAAGAGTTCTCTGGTTCCCTATTGGTTTCACTAACCATATCTACATGCTGAAAGTTCAAAGATTGCCAATATTGGCATGGGTAGATTTAATTACTTTTGCAGGCAATTCTTAAATTTCATTTGTAACAGATATAATTATTGTTTATACCATTGGAATCGATTCATCATTCACGTCCTATTGATAAACAACAAATTGCATGTACAATTAATAAACAGATTTTAGACTGTCATGGATATTCTTACTACTACTAAAGTAAGCGAATGGAATCAATGAAAAGATGAAATATAAATACAGCTTCAATTGATACAATGATATTGATAATTTTATATGGTTTTCTACTGTTGTTCTCAATTTTAACAAGATTGCTTGTAATTGAAATGTTTTGTAGTAATAAAGTACATAGACATGTTAATAATCGTCATTCTTTGTATGAAGAGCCACATCAGATAAAAAGCCAATCCTATTTATTAGTAAGGCTAAGTTTTAAACTGATGATTGATGCTGTTAATTTTCTCCTTGGTAATATTTATAAACGTTTCTTTAACAAAGTTATCGACATATTGTAGGTATTCAAATGGGCAATAATTGCACCCTTTAAATAGCAGACTTGTTTGTGTACTTTTATGAATCACAGTGTATGACCAAACTCAGTAAAGAACAGTCTAAATTGCATTTAATCGATCAATTCAACAACACTTAGCGCTAAATTGATGATATTTTTTCGTGAAATAATCAAGAATTTTCTAAAATTTACCTAAAGGAACTACCTTTAATAAATCAAATTTTAACGGTAATAACTGTCCTTTCCTAGATTTAGATATTTCGGTTAACACGGGAAACTCAATTCTAAGATTTACAATAAAGGGGACTATTTTTCTTTCCATGTTGTTAATTTTCCCTTTATGGATGGTTATGTTCTTTTGGCACCATCTTACGATGTTTATATTTAACAACTAGTTTGCTATGCCCATGTCTGTTGTGACGTTTGACGTTTAAGAATTTAACTAACGTAATCTATGTATACTGGTAAATTATTAAGCCAGGGATTTAGTTACCAGAAATAACTTAAAACCTTTTCTAAATTTTTCCATAGATATAACGATTTGGTTTTGAATTTTGGTTGTACCTTTAGAAAACTTATCTCAAACGAGATAGTATATCTCATTTTTACGGAGATGTTGTTTACCGTGCCAGGAAATTTAGAAACGATCCTGGTAAACTTATCGATCCCTTGAATAAACTTATTTTTAAAGGTTACCAAATGAATTCAACACTGTAATCAGATCATTGAATATTGTTTTTATTGGTATAAATATTGATTTTGTTATCAGTAAATTTAAAGCAACTAAATCATATTGATATATACATATACACGTTTATGTATCTACAATCTATCGATACCTGTATCTTGGCATTAGACAAGGTCATGTTTTTCTCTGACTGTTTATGACGTCTTTATACTAAATCCATTGGATGTTGGATGTGTACTTATTGATAGTTTTAAATGCATGTTTCCTTTAATTAGTTGCTTGTGGTTTTGAACTGGCTGTCGATGGCTACGGGTGCTCTCGGATCTGTTCTTAGTGTCTTTTTGTTGTTGGGATATACAAATAACCGGCCACGTCCACTCTGTTGGATGAATTTCTATTTGTGTCCAACTGATGAGTAAAGCCTTTTTCAACTGATTTTTATAGTTCGTTCTTATGTTGTACTGTTACACCACTGCCTCAGGTTGGGGAAGGGCTATGATCCCGCTAACATGTTAACCCCGCAACATTCTGTATGTATGTGCCTGTCACAAGTCAGGAGCTTGTAATACAGTGGTTGTCGTTTGTTGATGTGTGACATATTTGTTTTTCGTTCATTGTTTTGTAAATAAATTAGACCGTTATTTTTCTCCTTCGAATTGTTTTATATTCAAAATTTCTGGGCCTTTTATGTGTGACTTTGCTCATTGTAGAAGGCCTTTCTATGACCTATAGTTGTTAATGTCTATATCGGTTGGTCTCTTGTGGAGAGTTGTCTAATTAGCAAACATCTTCTTTTTTATAATTATGAACAATATGTTACTTTCTTTCAGTTTTGTACCTGTGATTATTTTATGTAGATTGTTTATAAACAGAATAACACTTAACTAGTTTTTAATTATTTCCCATACACTCACTATTTTTCAAATTAATGGTCATTTTTATTGAAAATTTATTAATTTGATACAAATATACATGATGTTAATTGTTATTAAAATTGTAGGATATATAAAAAGTCAAATTACAAAAATAGCTTTCCGAAACCATCAACAGTGCCGATCAATTGCCAGACTTATGTAATAAAAAAATTCCAATGTACCAAATACTAGTTAATCTTACAAGATTAACAAGATAACCAACTGTTGAATATGATAAAAGATGATAGATGAACTAGATTTTACGAATCCAAAATGCCTCTCTCTAACAGGCTAACATACAATCACCCATACACACATGTCTATGAAAGTGACCCTCCACATAAATACAACAAATAAGATATAGACATCGCAGGAAGATTAAAACAACAACAACATAAAAAGAAATTGCATCTCCTTATTTGTTTCAGCAGACAGATTTGAAAATGTTTGAACAAAAGCTGTGTATTAATAACTTACAGTATGCCGATAGTCCCTAGCGCCGATAAGACTGTAATACTTCGATATTCATCAACAACCAGTACATGTGTTTTTTTGTGAATCGTTCAGCAACATTTCATTCCCACTTTAAAAGATGTTACGTAATGGTAAGATTTCTAACAGAAGAAAGAACAATTGCTTTTAATTCAGTTACAAAACATGAACAAATCATTGATGCTATTCCTAGCTTGTTCAATTAGTGCTGAATAACCTTTCGTCACTTTCCATTTTACAAGAACAATAAATCGCAATTTGAACAGAATAGATATTAAATAAAATCGATTATAACGTCAGAATTTATATAATATAAAGCTCCATAAAAAACTATTGTTTACGTCAGGTTTTCGTATAATATATAGATATATTTCAAAAGATATCTTCTACGCTTTATTACAATGGCATAAACAAAGTTAATTTCACCTCGTTACGACTATTTATTTGAGAACAACTTTGGAACATTCCCCAATATCTTAAACACTTCACATCTGTTGGGTACTGTTTAAGGCAAGGCAAAAATAATTGTTCATTGCTATTGGAAGAATTGTTCACGTTTCAAACTACCCATCATCGAAATAAAAGTTATCAAAGGTACCATGCTTATAATCAAAATAGTTGCAAAGCCAAACAAGTAGAAAGTGGAAGAGCATTCAGGACCAAAAATTCTAAAAAGTTGCGCCAAATACGGCTAAGGTAATCTATGCATAGGCATAAGACATTTAACTAGTGAAATATGAAAGTAAGACACTTTATAGATTTGGTACGACGGACGCGATTTTCTGGTTTCGCCTTCACCAGGAATGCTAAAATCCAAAATTGTGTAAACCATTCATATATAAATGGTTTTGAAATGGAACTTTATCACAAAAAGTGCCAATAAGAATTAATCAATATATATATCTAAGCGTAACTATTCCCACATTTTTTGATTTGAGCGTCACTGATGAGTCTTGTAGACGAAACCCGCATCCGTCATAAATATGAAATTTCAATCCTGGTATAAATGATTAGTTTTTTTCCCGAGAAAGGTGGAACCCTAGATTCTTAATATTTTAAAAATATCACCCGATAATTTTAGAATTACGTGTTTTAGATTATGTCCGTTCCGAAACACTGGTTACTCAGTAACTTATTGTCCATCAGCCGAGTAGTGGACTTCATCATAATAATTGCGTAGATTTTCTGCAAATATTTTACTTGAGGAAAAAACACATTGCCGATGCCAAGTTAAACAATAACTTAGATATGCATTAAAATGGTAAATTTTCTGTTATATGAAAAGAATATTTCAAGATCAAATATTATAGAAAATCTAAACTTTGAATGATTATCTTTACAATATAAAGAATGAAACTGTCATATAAAAGTACTTATAAGTTATATATGTTGTTTAAACGTTGCCATTTGTTGAACAGAAGTTTTGTACACTTAACCAATATTTTGCAAACCTCCTACCATGCAATCTTTAATTCAGCTAATCGCTGTCAAATGTGCAATCCTATATATTTGCTGAAAAAGTCAACATATATCAAAATTCATGACAATATATGTAAGTGACTTAAATTATGGTATAGAGGTAATACTACCATCGATTTTTCACTATTTTAGTCCTTTTTCCATTTGCACTTTTCAAAAAAGTGTGCAGAATTTATCTTTGTTTCAAATAAAGAAATATTTGGCATGAGTAATGTTTTTTCTGTCCAGGCCTTGAAGGCATAAAACTTTGCTCAGTGCTCGGAGCACAAAAATCAAGCTCGAAACATGAAATCCAGCAATTTGATTGGTTGATTTTCGAGTCTGAGTACAAAAATCATGCTCGAAATTGTTATGACCGTGAGGCCAGTACTCTACAAAAAAATTCTCTTTACATTTCAACCAATCAAAATTTCAACTATATTTTACCTGTGTACAAGCTTTTGTAACCATGTAATCACAAAACATCATATTTGAATATATATTTCAAAATATCCTATAAAACACCAAGTAAAAAAAAAATGGTGCTTTGAAACATCCATGAGATATGTTAATGACCCAGAAATTTAATGTATGATCAATTTACGGCAACTGTCAGATTCAAGGGAATAGTTGTTTCTACCCTTTTTCGTATGCAACAGGATGTGGCGTAAAATGATTTGGGGGTATTACACCTATCAATAAAAAAAAAATTATGTATATATTTTGTCTTATGTTCTAATTTTCGTCTTAATGCCAACCAATGACAGTGCTTGAACGAAATTTACAAGTTTGTGAGTTAAAAAAATCAAGCTGGTTAATACTTTGAGAAAACGTTGATAACTCATTGAAAGACAGCACGTGTCAAATACTAATAATTTTTACAAAGATTCGGTACACATTTATCTTTTATAATAGTACACAATGCTTTCAAACACAAAACTTGTATGGACTTCCAAACAACTGTTAGTTTTGTTTTCCCTGAACATAAAATATTCGACGGAAAATTATTTCGTACCTGGTAATTCGCAAAAAAAAAAATCAAACCAAAACTAGTTTACAGCTCGGTTAATTGCCCTGTTCGAGGAAGTTTTCAATCTTTCGACCAACGTTTTTGTGTGCAATCTACATATTATAAAAGGCGAGTATGCGATGGCTGTTCAGAAGATATAAAGCTAGATAGTTCATTTATTGTTAAAACATCGATGTTTATTCTTGTCATGACTGCTACTTGAAACCAATTTGTGTGACTTAAAAAAAAGACACATGTAATCATGAAGGATATTTTTGTATATATTTCTTGCATATAAATTATTATGAATACATTTTTTAGTTTGTAGTGTAAATGATATGTCATGAATTACTACCTCTGAAAAAATAGGGAAACTATCTAAACATTGAAACATAACGTTTGTTGTAAAATTGCATATTCTCTCTTCCTTTACCAGTGACATTAATGATAAATATCCCACTGAAACGAAAAGTGCACGTTTCGAAGGCAAATAATATACATGTATGGAGAAGAGAATAAATCATGTAATCAAAATGGAATTTACAACATCGGGATGTAAAATACACCTTACATTAAGCATATTATACGTCAAAATTACTTATAAAACAAAATATTATTTAATCATGATAACTCAGTGTTCTTGCTAATACATAAAATGAATTTTAAATTTTCAAACAACAATCTCAATTTGAAATGAAACCCAATACAATAAATTATTGACAATGGATATATTTGAATGGTATTAAGTATCAAATTATTAAGAAGAAATAATGAAAATATAATTGAATAAAAATAAAATAAGTCAGATGTTAAATCTGTGGCCTAAAAGGGAAGTTACTTTTAGGTCAAATCGAATCTACTGATTTTATCTTTATATATTGCTACGGACACATAAATGCTCACTGGTATCATAGAAATCACATTACGCTATGATGGCTGCGGTCTAAATAAGATCATCTATCTGCTATTGCTAATAACTATTATCGATGCGACCGAATGAAAGAAAAAGTCTGAAGATTTTATTTTCTTGACACTAATTTTTCATGAACTCGTAACTATATAGAAAAATAAAAACAATAAAAGAATACACGACACCAACATATTCATGATAACTAGTTGGTATCAACAATACAGTAAGATTGCAATGGTGAGCAGTATGTTAATTTATGCAAATTAAAGATTTTGTTGATGCAGTTACGGAGTAATATAAAAACAAAATCGTTATACCACTGATTCATAGAAAGTACTAAATCGCCACAAACAATCACCAAATACGGTTTCGGCTTGCATTTGATATACTTGGATTTAAATAATTTGACATGAAACATATCACAGCGTCGTTTTCGTATTTTGAGGAGGATGGTGAGTGGCTGTTTAGCCGTTTGTGGCAATGTAAATGTATATTCAGCAGTAGGTTATGTAAATATGAATTTATCACTATGATAATCATAATTTTCTGAGTTCTGCTTTATATTAAACCGACATGTTGAGAACGATGTTTTAAACGTTCTTGTTTACAATGTAGCAGACGACAAGGAAGACATGTAACCTACGGAGCACATTATTCGTGACAAAAATAATCCCAAAATAATAAACTTGTATTAACTCTGCTTTAAAGGTTGAAAACGTCTTAGAAATCCGAACATTAATAGACAATATAACAAAGAAGATGTCGAATGATTGCCAATGGATAATCTCTTCATAAGAGACCAAAAAGACACAGAAATTAACAACTATAGGTAACCGTATGGCCTGGTTATATTAATATATTTCTATGGTGTGATGATGCTGTTTGTCGAATTAGTAGTTTATTAGATTATGCTATTGTATAATCACATTATTTCGAGGGTTGTGTTTTACGTTCATATCAAAACCTGAAGTATCCAATTTAGGAAATACATTATTACATGTTGTACAATCTGATGGTAATTTTGACGCCTAAATGAGATAACAGATACAGTAAAGTTATATTAACGATATTTTGAGGGTTTAACAAATCAATCTTCTCTAAAATCTCTTATTTATCTTATCTTTGTTGTTTTAAGTAGATTCTTATAAAAAAGTATTATATTGCACCTTAAGGTATTGGTCACGTGGTATAAAACACATTGAAATAGTAACAAAGACATTCGAGGGTATACCTGAATAAGACAGCAACCCAACAAAACAAATAACCTCCCGACATTTGATGGTTGACTTGTTTGGAGAGTTGTCTCATTGGCATTCATACCACATCTTCTGATATCTATTTGGAATATTTTAAACAATAAACAAATGTCCTGCTCCAGATCAGTCTGAGTTTGAAAATGTTTGGAATGAACTGAGAGAACATATAAAACATATGGCATGCGCGAGGAAAATACATAATAAGCGAGAATAAAAACTCGTTTAAAACGCTTATTTCAACTACTTGTATGGTAGACCGTGATCCTCTAAGGTTTAAATGTCCCACTATCAAAATACCCACAAACAAACATACAACAAATCAGCAGAAGGAAAGCACTACATTAAGCACATACCGGAACAAATAATGGTCGAAGTTATTGAAAGGAAGCTCCAACCACGTAATCTATTTAAGTTAATGTTGTTCTACACTACATGTAATATTGGTTGCTGTACTTTATTGATGAGACCATAACGCAGTGGCATAGACAGGACATGCAGACGCAAATTTCATCAATGCCTAGGTCAATTATGTACGTGGAATTAAAAGATAAAGTTAAACTACCCATTTTTTCATGAAATAATGATAAATTATTTTTTTTTCTCTTTTATATGTTTTGACGAAAAGCACTTGATGTTTTGATATTCGTGTATTCTCTTTTTTCCCCACTGTATATCTCTTTATATATTTCTTTAACATAATAATAATAGCAGCTTAGAAAATTAATTGACTTTGATTTTTAAGTTGTAGTTCTGGAAATATTTTCACCTGATTACTTGCCAAAGTAAGAGCATAGGCACTAACTAATATCTTATAATTAATATACATATTTTTTATTTTTGTCCCAAACGACCACATAATGATTTCATTTTGTAAGTTCACACAGATGTTTAAATTTAGTTTCATGATAACCAGCAAATTGTTATAAACGTCAATTTAGTAGTGTAGATCAGAAAACAGTTCCGAATGATTGAGGGAAGATAAAAATGATATGATAAATAAAACTTAAATAAAATTTAGAATGAATAGTTAAGTTATCTCCCTGTTCATGATTCGACAAAATATAAATTAAATAAAATCTTGCATTTTAATATAAATTTTATAGCCATTTGCTGGATCTTTAACGCATTTAGAAAAGCTTTCTGTCTATATATATCGTTTGATGTTCCGTTTTTCTTTTCGTAATAGATGAAATATCTTGAATATTATTATTCTTAAAGAAACATATTTTTATTCGTGATTAATTGTGCATTAAACATGTAAAAGTAGCGCCATGGTTAATAAGTTCGAGATACAATAAGTAAACAAAAGAGAACCTTTTTGTAATGAGATCGTCCCAGATATCTTAGATAATTATATTGCTTTGAATATCAATGGAAATTGCACGATAAGGTTTGTAATTCGTTATGTATGTATATTCTAAACATGTAAAAGTAGCGCCCCTGGTGTGTAATAGTTAGTAAATGCCTAAACTAATGTATGCTACCTTATACCAACCACTTACTGTTATTGCTAATAGATGTATTGAAACTACAATACAGGACACATTTCAAATGACCATAAGGTGGTACGATGTCGTGCAGATGTTCCATTTATATGTCTATTCTTTGAATTTGGTGAATTGATGTATTTCGCGTTCTATATATCTATATTTTTCCATTCTTAAGCAAGTTAAACCACAAAGCTAACTGACCTAGTTGATTTGTTGTTTTATTTAGTCACCCTTAACACAAATACATGTCTACATAACCGGTTTGACATCAAATATCAACCAGCCAATCATTAGCATTGATGCCTTACAAATATCAACAGCAACCAGATAATCATTAGCATTGATGCCTTACAAATATGTGACATATTTTGCTTTTCCGTAATATGTCAAACCCTATAAAGGCAAGCAATGAAAGTTCTGTGTGACAAAATTTGTTTTAGATAAAGTTGAACAAAATAAACATCAGTCATCTGTTAACAAATGTTAATATTCATCTATAAAAAGTAAAGGTATAAAAACTAACAAATCTTACGAAACGAAAGTTTGTCTCAGTAGAACAAATTATGTTTACTATAGAATTTAACAACTATCAAAAATGGCTGACTGAAAAAGAAATACCAATATTCGCTAATAAAATAAAAACATATACTTACATTCATATAAGCGTGTCTATGATGTATTACACAATTCCCATGCTATGTGGTAGTGATAACAGTTTTTTTCCATATTCTTCCACCTCTAAGATGCCGAAATCATCGATTAATCAAATACTCGAAATTATAATATAGTGTGTAAATATTGTAGAGAAAATCTCTAAGGCGAGAACAGAAATAGATTATCTTCTTGATTCTGTACAGTTCGATAATCTGTTTCTCCCTCTTCAATACAGTTTGGCAGTATTCTAATCAGGACTTTAGGAGTTGTCTATCTCTAGTCAAAGTTCCCTTAATTAGTTACCAATATAATAAATCTGTAAGATATATAAACTTAATTGCTAGATTATTTTTTCTGTTATCAAATATAATGCAGACAGTATGTTATAAAAGTTTCAACCATCGGTTCATAGAGTAAAGTAATGATTTTATATTTGTTTTTAAATAAAGTATACTGATGCTATGTAAGGCAAAGAAAATGAGTGTGGAATAGCAATTTGAATCAAAAGAAATGTGGGTTATACGTCAATGAATTAACAACCCAACAACAAATACTACAAAGATTAATCTTTTTTGAGGTGAAACATTTTAAAAGTCTCCAATGACAGACAGGTGTCTATAATGTATGGCAAGTTCTACATGTGTTTAGTCTATAAAAGTTGTGACTAAAATTGAGCAGAAAGAATAAAACAATGATTTTTTTTCAGTAAATTTTGAATTTGATTTTGAATTAAGTAGTTCTTTTATATGCGCTTTAAATAAAGGCAATAGTAGTATAGCGCTGTTTGAAAGTCATAAATCGATTGATAGAAAACAAATCCAGGTTACAAACTAAAACTGAGGTAAACACTTCAATTTTAAGAGGAAAACATCGGAACAACAGAAACACTGATACAACGAAAAACCCAAACGACAATGCAACACGCACAGAAACGAACTATAAGATAGCAACTGCCATTTTCCTGACTTGGTTCTGGACATTTAAAAAAAATGGTTGATTGAACCTGGTTTTGCGGCTAGCCAAAAGTAAAAGTAAAATAAAGAGTACAAATTTATAATTTTGTTAAACTAAATGTTTTCTAGAGCCTATATCAATCGAGTAGTAGAATAATTTTCGTTGGTCAACAAATGAACTGTTCGTTTAGACATTTACATTCATCGGAATCATTTAAATGTTTTGGTCTGTTGAAAACAAAACTAACGGAAAAACACATTGTAATATGCTTGTATGAAATATGGACTCAATACTGCTTAATGTTTGAGCGCGACCGGCGACTTAAATTAAGCTCAATATCCTTCCCCGAGGGTATCATCAGCCCAGTAGTCAGCACTTCTTGGTTGACTTGAGTTATCATTGATATGTTCATGATCATAAATTAACTGTTAACAAAATGTGGAATATTTGAAATACTAGGCTTTTCTACTTCAAGAATAGATTACCTTAGCTTTATTTGGCAAAACTTTTAGGAACTTTTGGTCCTAAATGCTCTTCAACTTCGCTGATGAATCTTTTGTGGACGAAACGCGCGTCTGGCGTAAGTGTAAAATGTAAGTCCTGGTTTATATGATGAGTTTATTTTCATGACATTATATTATCATCTGACTTCTAAAAATGCCTTTAACTGAGAATTAAAATCAATCAAACAGTAAATGAATAAAAAAAAATGGTTGATGGTTCTGTTCGAGTTATATAAATGCCTATTGAACTATTATTATTTTCTATTCAAGACTACTCATCTGCTCTCTCTTTCAGCAATAACATGGTATGAACATAAACACTCAGATATGCAAATAAATATACATAACAAGAAAACAAACAGAAGTAAAAATTAAAAACCAATTGTTCAGAGAACAATTGAAGGTCTTTCCATCAAAACAATGTATTTTGATATGAAAAGTTGTGATACTAAGTTTAAAATGTCATTTCAATCGTCAAATGATAGCTCCTAGTAAGCTGATTCCAAAAATATATTGTTTCCATACATTTTTTTTAAATAAGGGAGATAATTTGTTACTTCCGGTTTGAAAAATGTTACTTCCGATTATATTTGAATATTTACTTGACACTGATTCCAAAAATATCTGGTTCTATATACTATTATATTAAAAAGTACAAAAAAATAGCTATTTCCGGTTTACAAAAGGTCACTTCCGGTTGTATTTTACAAGGTTAAATGGTTTGATATCTTTTTCTAAAAGTTGTATATCTTTATCATGTATACATATAGAATAAAAGCAAAGGTCAAAATCTAGAACGTCAAATTAAGCTATGACCTTGAGATCAGTTTCAAGGTCATAAACCAAGGACCTCAAATCAAAAGACCATAGGTCTTTATTATATTTAGTTAATGAGTTATATCACCAAACGCGTATTTTTAAATACAAGAGGGGAGAAAACTCCCTTTTACATTCAACGTACGCTTGCAATCAAAATTTACATCTTACGACATGTCGCAACTAACAATTTAGTAAAAATAATTTGTTGATATCTTATACAGTCTTTGGATATAAGTGAAAATAAGCCAAATTAAATATTAGAATATGACCTTGACCTTTGACCTTGACCTAATTTTCATTTTTTGGGACCAAGGACCTCAAATCAAAAGATCCTAGGTCTCTATCACTTATGATTTATAAGATAGAAATTCATATCACTTATATCAGATGCATAAGGGGAAATAACTCTCATATGGAGCGGTCATATCGCTTCGGTCAAAATAGGACAAATCATGCGAAGGATATAACGAGCAATTTTGTAAAATAAATTTGTCATAATCTTTTACGGTTGCGAAGGAGATGCGCTAACAAGGAAAACAGTGTTTGGGGAGATAACTCCTACAAAGAAAAGTATTCGTTTACGCAGGGTAAATTTCAAACGTGCATAAACTGTTCGATATCATATACCAAATATCTAAGCGACATATTGCGAAACAAATGTTTATCGCAAGAACAAAATTAGGCGGAAGAAAAAAAAAAAAAATAATCAGAAGAAAAACAATAGGTCTTTCCACAGAAAAGTGGAAAGACCTAATAACTTCAGTCCCCTGTCAGTGACTTTTCTTAAATAACATATTACAATTTATGTTGGCAAAAATCAAAGTCCTTTAAGCTGATATATATTAATAGCTCTCTTCAGATCACTGATTAAAAGATAAGATTTTGGTAAGATTATTGCAAAGTAGTTTATAGAATTGGCTAGAATACAATTTATACAAATAAATAATAACAACTTCATACTTTTAATCATCTCAGGAGGTATTTGTGTATTTCTTTGGCGTTAAATTTAAATTACTCTTCAAACATTTAACGAGGCAAATCTTCAGTTAGTAATACAGAATTTCTTGTTTAATTGCATTACGTTTTAAACTATCAAACTATTGAAGAGATACCAATCTGATAGATTTCGGCATTCTCAAACTGTTTAAAAAGTCTCAATATTCATAAAATTCTATAATTCTATATTACATATTAAAAAGTGTGTATGACATTAAATTATCTTTTATATAGCTTGCTCTGCAGATTATGATTGCGTATCGCTGAAGACAGTAAAATGTCATATTTACATAAGAAACGCGCGTCTGGCGTACTAACTTATTATCCTGGTACCTTTGATAACTATTTATGTTTACATCCACGTTATTTGGTTGTTTATTGGACAGTTTTCTCATTGACCATCATGCCACATCTCCTTATTTTTATATCACACAATCTTAATTGTTTTTCTTTGGACTACAATCAAGGGGTATTCAATAATCACACCTCATAAAAATAAATACTCTGCGTAGTTGACACGGAATATCTTGTGAAATATATATACAGCATCATAGATGTACAGTGTATATATATAATATAAGTTCTAAATGTATAACTTATATATCTTTAATTTTACTATACATAGCTACACTGCTTTGAGCTAAATTGAGTTTGACATTAAGCATGGAACGAGTCTTTATTCACATACGCACTGACCAATAATTAAGAAATCGATATACTGATATAAGTCACATTACTGTTGTTTAACAAAGAAATGAACTTGTAGATAAGACACAGCTTGGATCATTTGTTGTTAGCCATTGTCTTGGTCAGATCATCAAATAGTATATTGATAAAACACAGACTGTGAATAAAGTATAGAAAATACAGAGTTATAGACTCATAAATCTTACACTGTTGTGAAATAACTCTTGACGTC